>NC_089685.1:1200000-1527500 GCF_031753505.1 Anomalospiza imberbis
CTGGGCATTCCAGGGATCCAGGGGCAGCCCCAGCTGCTCTGGGATGCAGAGCCAATAAGTGCACTGCAGCATGGAAAAGTCTGGAAATCAGAACAGCAACACCACGAACCTCTGATCCTTTCCACCAGATATTCCTGGTTTGGGGTGAGATCCAAGTACTGCACCAGAGCGTTGAGGGTCGGGATGAGCGGGGCTTTCACCAGGGCCGCCTGTTTGAGGCTGCTGATGCTGGCTTCTGCAACACAGGAGGAAACGCTGATACCCCGCACCACCCCCAGCATCAGCTCAGTGACTGCACAGCAGCACAAATCTCCCTCACATCAGCTACACCGAACCAACAGGAACTTCAGAGCAGCGGGAGAGAAACAAAGTGAAAACACAAGCAGCATCTACCGGTTTTTTAAGAAGCGCCTTGCAACAGTAGCTTCTGAGGAAACACTCCAAGAACAACCCAAAAAGAAGAATTTAATTACCAGCCAGCACATCAAATCCACTTCTCAGTTAATTTAAAACAGGAGAAGCAGCTGCTACGGAATCCCAACCTGACTTGATAAACAGAACCGCAGTTCATCAGAATTTTTAAAAAAGTGACAGCATTTTTAAAACCTCAGGACTTTCAGGAAGCGGGTGAACTGAAGGAAGAACTTGGGAAATAGCACATAGCAGTGGAGACAGTGAGACTTTTGGGAGACGCTGAGAATTTACAGCACATCTTTGAAATGCTTTCTGCCTGATTAATAATCAATTATTATTAATGATAATTTGAGCTGTAAAATTAAGTTTATGGGAGGAAAAAGAGGAATTTAAGAATTTTACCCAAGTGTCCAAGCATCGACATTTATGCAAGTATTATGGAAAATGTCCCCCGCTTAACAAAATGCAGGAGGTGGAACAAAGACAATATTAAAAGAGAGCAGAAATGGAATAAAATTATTTCCCAGACCTAATTTATGGTACTCCCATTCCAAGGGAATTCCCAGGCAGCTGATCCTACCTCCAATCTGCAATTCTGGACAGCCCATCCTCCTCAGCTGAGTGCTCACAGATTCCATCTCTTCCACCAGTGGCACCAGAATGGTGTCATTGATCCACTGGGAAGGAAAAAGGGGGAAATTCAAGCTCAGAAGCAACAGGAATGTTTTATAAACCCCTCAGTTCACACCCTATAAGCATCCCCACCACAACCACAAAGCAGTTTAACAGAAATACTGACGCCAGTCAAGGAGGGAGATCATTTAATTTAATTATCAAGCCAGGCAGAATTTAAGTGACCCTTTAACAGCTTCTGAAAAAGCAGAAAATTCAGTGTACAGGAGTTGGGAACACCCATGTGTATCAGGTAAAGCTTTTCTGGACAGTGAGGAAAGGGGGCTGCGAATCACAGCCTCCAAACAGACTGACAGAGCCCGTCCCTCTCCTGTTTGGTTCAGGATAGCAGGGAGAGGATAAATTTGTGGGATCTGTGTGTGACAGACCACCCCAGCCCTCAGACAGGCACTGCAACCCTTCCTGTCTCAGGCACAGAGGACATGGAGGAATTTTCCCACTCCACTTGGAATTCCTCAGAGAGGGACTTACATTCCTGAATTTTGCTGTCCAGGAATCCATGTGATCCAGGAGCTGCCGGTTCATTGTCACCCGTGCCCAAACCTATGGAAAGGTTTATCAAATCCGTATGAGAACCTCACGGAACCCAGAGTTTTCAGGGTCTGTGACAATTCCTGCTGCTTGCAAAAGAAAGGACTTGGCTGAATGCTGGAGGACTTTTCCCCCCCACATTCCTGACCCAGCTCAAATCCAAACCTTTGCACACAGGTACGTTTTAAAATCCCATTTCTCCCTCTTGACCTTTTTTTTTTTTTTTTTTTTTTTTTTTTTTGGTGGAATTTACCTCTTCTGCAGCCTGTTTGGAGCTCAGATCAGCTTCATCCTTGTGTGCAGAAGGAGCCTGGGACCTGCAGGCCAGCTGGTACTGGAACTTCCTCAGGATCTGTGCGTGGTCTGCCATGGAGCGGCTGTAGTTCCAAAACGTTGGGCTGCTGGAGGGAGAGCTGGAATCGGAGCTTCCTGGAAAGGTTAATCAATTAAGAAGTTCAATTATTGCCAGGTAATTCTGGATGAACAGCAGGGGCACAGCAGGTCAGTGGGAGTGAATACACTGAAGTCACTCTGCAGAAACACTGCATTTACCCTTATCTTGATTGTCCCAGCCCAGGACAAAAACTTACTGGGTGTAGTTCATCCCCTTTATCCTAATCTTGATTGTCCCGGTCCGGGAGAAAAATGTACTGGACTCAGCCCCTTTATCTGAAATCAGCTGGACAAAATCCCCCTCTTGTCAAGGTGATCTCATCTCAGTCCATTACAGCCACCAGCTGCTACAGAGATACCCCATCAGCATTCCCATGCTTAGATCCTGTTCCAAGGAATAACTGGAGGCAAACTGCCTGAAGGGGAAACAGTGCGGCTCTACCTCACACCCCAATTCCTGACTAGGAGCAGGTCCCTTGCCAAGCTCCCAGGTGATCCATAAACAAAAGGTACCTTTTTACTGGTACTTCTCCCATCACAAAAGCCAACACTGGATAAAACCAACACCTCTTCCCTTCCAAGGTTTTCCCGGCAAATCCCCCAATTTACCCAACTGAACTCGGTGCTGTTTCTCCTCCTCGTTCCTCAGGAAGGTGTCCAGGGATTTGACATCTGTGATACAGTCGTCTTTGTAGGTGGAATTATTGTACAGAATGGGGGAGAATCGGTAGTGAGACCTTATCCCACCGCTGTCCACAGGCCCCACGCTCACGGAATAGGGAGATCCATTGGGGGAGTGGCTGAAGCTGGAAACCTTGGGAGAAAACGAAACAAAAACTCAACTTCTTTTCATGTCCAAGGCTAAAGCTGTGCCACTGGGACGTGTCCCGGTCATTACCTTAGTGTAGCTGCTGCTGGGGGAGTAAGTGGCAGAGGTGCTGTGCAAGGGGCTGGTCCCTGCCAGAGCCTGGAGCTGGGGGCTGTAGCCACTGAGGCAGCTCCCAGAGAACTTGGGGCTGGCGCTGGGCGAGCGGGAGGGGCTGTAGCTCAGCACACACTGGCCCTGGATCGGTGGGGACGGCGTCAGGGACAGCACTCGCTTGGCCGCTGCCTCCCGTGGAGGGGTGCTTTGTACAGCTGCAAGGGAAGGACCAGCAGGGTTACCCTAATTGCCCTTTTTAATTTTAGAAAATATTTAAGGCAATTTTAGAGATGTTGAAAGGGACACTGAAAACCCGGTCCCTACACAACTCAGATGAAACTGAGTCCCGTGAGCCCAGCTCGGAATAAACCCTGCTGGGGGACTTCTCTAATATTCCATCAGCTCCTCCACCTGCCCACTGCTCTCATCTTCACCACACTAATTCATGTCTCAATTATCTAAAACACAATTAGCACCACCTCAAATGGCCCTAAACTAAACCACAGCACGAGGAACAACGTCGAGCTCAGCTCCTGGCCCTGCACAGGACAACCCCAAAGGCCCAGCTCGGCTTACAGCCCTTGTCAGGAGATAATTCCGAATAAAGAATCCAGAACTGGAGAAACAACAATAAAACCACGACAGAGAATGAAAAGAGGGTTTATTCCCCACCTGCCTTGCGCAGCCAGCCCGTGATCTGCTGGCTGGGACTCGTCACCAAGCCGGTTGGTGCTGCTGTGTAGGTGAAGTACCTCCAGAAATCAAACAGGGCGTTGAGGCTGAACAGGGCTGCCAGGGCAAATTCTGCAAGAAACACACGAGTTTCCGTCATGGTTTGAGCAAAAATTACATTATCTGCAAAACCAGGCTACGTCTATTTAAAAAAGGTTGTTATTGATGCAAGTATCAATAGTAAGTATTGATAGTATCCAAGTATCCAAGATTTCTTCACTTTCTTAGGCAAGAACCATTGGAGATAACTCTCCTCACTGTTGAAATTAATGTGCATGTTTTCAAATTTAATTTTTAAAATAGGATTGATATTTCCCATAAAGGAAATCTCATGATTCTTGCTTCTTTCCATCCTGCTTGACAGAGCTTAGAGTCTCCTCCTCTGAAACCGACTTGAATTGTTGTAAAGTATGACCCACACCCAGAGCTCAACACAGCAGGAAAATAAATCTAAGGCTCCCTAAAGCCTCAATCCACACATGAAGAAAGATTTCACACATTCAACAAGTCCTTCCTGCCCTTGCAGGATACAGAAAAATCTGTTAACACTCCTTATCTGCCACTAAAAAGGATGGCATTCCAGCAGTTTCAAGGGAGATCACAGAAAGCAAAACAAAGTTTTGGTTTGAAACTCAAACGGAGAAAAGCCCCCTGCCTTCAAAACGACATCCCAGCCATAAAAATGAGTAAAAAACAATCCTGAGATTTGATTTAAATGCTGCAACGACTCACCAATGTACCAGAGTGGAAAGCAGGTGATGTTGTAATACGTGCTCAGGAGTTTCCCAGTCCTGAAAAGCAAAACAAGAAGGGAGAATTCAGCAGAAATTCCATTCTGGGGGATATTAAGGGCTCCACACGGTGGACTCTTTGCTGGTTTGAAGCAGATGGAACAATTAACTTACATTTCAGTGTAGATCATGCCTGCTACAGACATATTGAGGAGCCCCCAGGCCAGCACCACCTTCCTGCTCTCGGCCTGTTTCCTCATCTTCACAGCCAGGTCGATGAGGGAAGTGTCTGGACTCTTATTTGGCGTCATTGTCTGCGAGAACACAGGGAAAGGGCAAAATCTGTGAGTTTTTTATCAGCAGGACGATTTTCAGCCAGGTTTCCATGGAACAGTGTCCATCTTCCCCCTCATTTGTGAATAATAATGTCCTTCAAAAGGCTGAGGGAAATCTCCTCCTCCCCTGGGCAAGACCAGTGTTTTTAGTGAAAATTCTCGCTTATTTCAGTAGGTAACAGAGTATTTTGTCATATGAAACCCACAGATTTTACTTCCTCCTTTATGCCCAGTAACACCTTATGTGAAGGAGACAACCCTGTCACAGGCAAGCGGCCCTCACATCTCCCCTCAGACCTCAACCCCTTTCCCAAACTTCTCCTCTCCTCAAACCTCACCTTTCCCCCACCCCAAAGCTCCCCTCTGCCTCACCACAAACCTCCTCCACGATCCTCCTCCGCAGACCTCTCTGACCACCCTCCCCAAATTTAAACTCTCCTGTTTTCAAACGTCCCCGCCCCGAGCCTCTGCTTCTCCCCCTCCTCACATTTCATCTCTGCAGACCTCACCGTGCTCCTCCCCAAACCACTCTGAAACCCCCAAACCTCTCTGATCCCCCCAAACCTCTCTGATCCCTCCCAAACCTCTCTGATCCCCCCAAACCTCTCTGATCCCCTCGCAAACCTCTCTGATCCCCCCAAACCTCGCTGAACCCCCCCCAAACCTCTCTGAAACCCCCAAACCTCTCTGATCCCCCCAAACCTCTCTGATCCCCCCAAACCTCTCTGATCCCCCCAAACCTCTCTGAAACCCCCACACCTCTATGATCCCCCCCAAACCTCTCTGATCCCCCCAAACCTCTCAGATCCCCCCCGAACCTCTCTGATCCCCTTCCTCAAACCTCTCTGATCCCCCCCAAACCTCTCTGAAACCCCCCCAAACCTCTCTGAAACCCACCCTCAAACCTCTCTGATCCCTCCCAAACCTCTCTGATCCCCCCCAAACCTCTCTGATCCCCCCAAACCTCTCTGAACCCCACCAAACCTCTCTGATCCCCCCAAACCTCTCTGAACCCCACCAAACCTCTCAGATCCCCTTCCCCAAACCTCTCTGATCCCCCCAAACCTCTCTGATCCCCCCCAAACCTCTCAGATCCCCTTCCCCAAACCTCTCTGATCCCCCCAAACCTCTCTGATCCCCCCCAAACCTCTCTGATCCCCCCAAACCTCTCTGATCCCCCCAAACCTCTCTGATCCCCCCAAACCTCTCAGATCCCCTTCCTCACACCTCTCTGATCCCCTTCCTCAAACCTCTCTGATCCCCCCAAACCTCTTTGATCCCCCACAAACCTCTCTGAAACCCCCAAACCTCTCTGATCCCCCCCAAACCTCTCTGATCCCGTCCCCAAACCTCTCTGATCCCCCCAAACCTCTCTGATCCCCCCCAAACCTCTCTGAAACCCTCAAACCTCTCAGATCCCCCCAAACCTCTCTGATCCCCTTCCTCAAACCTCTCTGATCCCCCCAAACCTCTCTGATCCCCCTTCCCAAACCTCCCCTCTCCTCCCCGAACCTCTCTGATCCCCTCCCCTCTCCTCCCTTCTCCCCTCCCAGCCGCCCTCCCCACATTTCACCGCTCCCCCTCCCCAGACCTCACCGTCCTCCTCGCAGGGCTCGGCTGTCCCCCCCGCCCAGGTTTCACCTCGCCTCTCCGCAGATCTGTCCCGTTTTCCCCTCACGCCGGGCGCTTTTTTCCCCCTTTTCCCGCCGGGGAGCTCGGCTCCCCTCACGCCGCCGCGGCCTCGCGCTCTCTGCGCCTGCGCGGGCGCTCGCGCCGCGTCACCGGCCGCGCCGGGGGAGGGGCAAAGGGGGCGGGGCCGGCATTTGGCGGGAAGGGCGTGAGGGGGCCGCCATGTTGGGGGGGGCGAAGGAGCCCTCACGGGGGCGATTTCGCTCGGTTTGGTTTTTTTGGGTTTTTTTTTTTGGTTTTTTTAACTTGTCTGTTGTGAAAAATGCGTATTTTGCGATCGGCTTTTCGCAAATATTAAATGGAGTGCTATATGTATTATGTTATATTGATTAGAAGTGCTGTATTAACATTTGAATAGTACGGTAAATGTGGTTTTGTAGTTAAAATAGAGCCTATGTATGTGGGGTTTTTTTTTTTTTTTTACTAGCTCAAGAAAGGGATGAGCTAATGAAGAAACTCTTCACACAGAGATGACAATGATGGGGGCCCATAAAGAATTACTGCCTCCTTATCAGAAAAGACAAACATTCTTCCACCTTCTCTCCGTCTGTATGGAACCACCAGGATTAAGGGGAAGAAGTTGACAAAAACTAGAAAAGTTCTTAATTTGCAAGGAATTTATGCATCATGTATGAGATGTATGAATATGCACCAGGCTGTTGCTTTTAAGGGTTATTCCTTTGTCCACAAGGCGTGGTTTTGGCAGCTCAGTGCCCCAAAACAGCCGGACGTCCGTAATTCTTTGCTTTTTATTGTCTTGTGATTGTCCTAACTCTAAAATTTCATTACTCTAATTGTATTACTGTTTTTATAACTATTTTATTATTATTAAACTTTTAAAATTTTAAAAATCAAGTGATTGGCGTTTATAACCACCAGGATTAAGGGAAGAAGTTGACAAAAACCAGAAAAGTTCTTAATTTGCAAGGAATTTATGCATCATGTATGAGATATATGAATATGCACCAAGCTGATGCTTTTAAGGGTTATTCCTTTGTCCTCAAGGCATATTTTTGGCAGCTCAGTGCCCAAAACCAGCCGGACGTCCGTAATTCTTTGCTTTTTATTGCCTTGTGATTGTCCTAACTCTACATTTTCATGACTCTAATTGTATTACTGTTTTAATAACTATTTTATTATTGTTAAACTTTTAAAGTTTTAAAAACCAAGCGAGTGGCGTTTCTCACATCTTTACAGCTAAACCGTTTAACTACGTGGCCGTGGCTGTCGGACCAACACGTTGCCACAGTTAGTAGGTAAAATTTTAAGGGGTTTTAGGTCTGTTTGCATGCTGTGCCAGTGTAGTTTCATATTTCTGCGTAGGTGTAACTTTGTATTTCTGTGCAAGCCTCACCTAAACCGTGGGGATAAATAAAACTCCTAACACCCCTTTTTAAAACGTCAGAGTATTTGTTCTTGGCTGAGGTTTTTGTGTGTGGCTGACGAAGTTCAGGCCTCCACGTGAGCCCCGATACAAAACTTTTTCACTTGTCTATGTATTTTAACGAACAAATTAATGTTCATTGGTTCTAAATTTCCTCTAATCTCTAAATTTCCTCTAATTCCTCTAAATTTCCTAAAAATCCTCTTCGTTAATTACTATTGTAATAAATGTTCCCTGTTAATTTCCTCACTTTTTTACTGATCTGGTCCAAGTTATTTAGTAATTTTGTTATCTTTTTCTCAGACATGGAGTCTCCAGCCTTTCAGGCCTTAATTTCCTCTGATGTTCTGGTTACTCCAGTGTTCTTGAAGTGCCATAAATTTAAGATCCCACGGTCTTCAAACCCTTTGGGTCTGTCCATTGAAGTTTGTCAGGGTTCATTTCGACAAACTTAATCAACGATTTAATGCTCAAAGTAATAATAAAGGTCTGTGGAGAAGCTCTACTAGTGCTTTAAAAGTGGGCGCTGCTCCTAAACAATTAAAATGACCAATTAAAAATTAGGAGAGTTATATAACTCCCAACACACGCACAACCTCAGTTTTTTGTCCAGGTGTAACTTCATATTTCTGCTCTGGAATGCTGTAAGTGGAAAGGGTTGTGTGAGGATAACCCTCCAAACCTGAAGGCCTTGATTTCGGAATTTAAGGAAAACTGAGTTGGAAATGCATAGCTCCATTGCAGCCAGGGTTATCACACTGATATAAAGCCTCAGATTTCCCTGACATAAAGCCTAAAGATTTTCCAGAAACATCAAAAATATGGGTTCCGAGTCTAAAATTAATTCTAAGTGTACACGTGGTAAGACGCATACTGAAATCCCTACTCACTCTTTATCCAGGGCATTTCCAAGAGGGATTAGGGACATGGAGGCAATGCACTGTTTACAGAAATGATAATTCCCTCGTCAGTAATCCAAAGTAAATTGGTGTCATAGCCAATTAACTCTGGTTATCCAGGAGATGCGTTGCCAGTGTAGCCCTTTGCCATGCCAGTGAAATATTCCTATCCAAAGGTGAAAAGTTTCTGGGATTTTTTTTCCTAAAAGTCACATGAACGGCTGGATCTTGGTTTGCATCATTTGAGGCAGCAACAACAAAGGGTCTGGATTTTACTAAAATGGACCGACCTCGCTGAAGTTTGATGATTTTTGAGGCTTTTCTAGTTGTCGTTGTTGGGGGCACATATCCATTCTGGCCTCTCTCAGGGAATATTTGTGTCAGTACAGCGATTTCAGGCGAGGAGAGGGTTTGGTTGGCTGAGATTGATTTGACCTTTCCCTCCCTGGGGTGTCACCAGGGTGCTCCTGACTCACGGGGTGACTCCACAGCCTCTGCAGGGCACTGTGGAGAGCCCTGCCTGCCCTCAGCCACACACCCTCCACCCACCCTGGCTCTGGGGCTGCACCCAAGCTGAGCCCAGTTGTTCTGGGGCTCGTTTGAGCTGCGCTGGGTTCAGGGGGGCTTGGACCTGTGCTTGGTGACATCCTGGCTGTGGAGCTGTCCTGGGAGCTGTCTGAGGACCTGGTCGGTGCCACCAGACCTGCCCTGCTCCTGCTGGACCCCGTGGGGCTCTGCTGCCTGTGGTGAGGTCCCTTCTCCCACCTGCCCTGCTGTGTCACCTTTGCCTTCCTGCTGCTCCCCTTTTGGACCCCGGTGCCCGCGCCGCGGATGTTTTCGGCCTCTTAAAACCCCAGAATGGTTTGGGAGGGAAGGGACCTTAAAGCCCACCCAGTTTCCAACCCTCCCACTGTCCCCGGCTGCTCCAAGCCCCAGTGTCCATCCTGGGCACTGCCAGGGATCCAGGGGCAGCCCCAGCTGCTCTGGCAATCCCAGCCCAGCCAGGAATTCCCAATTCCCAAGATCCCATCCATCCCTGCCCTCTGGCAGTGGGAGCCATTCCCTGTGTCCCGTCCCTCCATCCCTTGTCCCCAGTCCCTCTGCAGCTCTCCTGGAGCCCCTTCAGGCCCTGGAATGTGCTGGAAGCTCTCCCTGGAGCCTTCTCCTCTCCAGATGAGCACCCCCAGCTCCCCCAGCCTGGATCCCTGGGATCTGAGGGGCTCCAGCCCTGGAGCGGCTCCGGGGCCTCCTCTGGATTCACTCCAATTTCATGGATGCCTGTGGCTCAGAGCTGATCTCCAGACCCTTCAGGATCTCATGGTCACTGCTGGGGGCCCTGCAGCCCCTCCAGGGCATGAGGAGGGAGTCCAAGGTTTGGATTTAGATGCAGCTCCTGAAATGCCGTGGGTGGAGGCCCCAGAGGATGCTGATCACGGCACTCAGAGCTTGTTGGGATACTTTGGATCCTGACATCAGGTTTGGCAGGGTTTCTTGGCAGCCCTGAAATCCATGTGGGATGGAGCATGAGTAATGAAACAAGCTCTGATTTTGCCCTAGATTACATCCCTCCTTCCTGTTTTCAAAGAGTGAACCGTGGCAGGTCATGTGGACACTCAGCTGATTCTATTATGAAATACTGGAGTCTGGAAGCTACAGCTGGGCTTTCACTTCCACCAGAGTTGCTGTAGTTCCAGAAGCAGGAAATTCCTGTGATGGTTCCTGTCGCTTAGGATAAATTTTTATTATTTGGTTTAAGTTGAGGGAGTAGAGTCCCCCAGGGACTGGGTTTGGTTAAACCTTAGAGACCAGAGCATGTTCTCCTGGTGCCCCCAAGACACAGCAGTTACAAGATGACTCAATCCTGCAGGCCAAAACAGGACTAATCCCTGCCCGGGGCTCCCTTTGTTCCCAAAAACATGAGACAAAGGACTTGTTTGGGTCTGTGAACACAACAGGACACCTGTGGAGGAGTGGGAGTGGAGGTGAGAGGAGACTCCTCAGGGAGGGGCTGACAAATGCTAAGTGATACCGTTGAGATCTTTATTAAGAGTTTCCTCTGGGAATTGTCAGGGAGGTCCTTTCCTTCTTCTCCCGAGGTGGATTGAGCAGCTGAACATCTCCCCTCTCTCTGCTCCCCAGGAACTCCAGGTGTGACAGCAGGCTCAGCTCCTGGCTGTCCCTCAGAAACCTTTTGATTTGGATAAACAAAAAGTTTATCCAGCAGCCCTGTGGCCCTACCTGCAGTTGTGGGACAGCCACAGCTGGGTGTTCCCATGGGAGATTATTCCCAAAGCTCAGGCAGGAATGGAGTGTTATCCCACATGGATAACAACTCCTCAAATATCCTTTGGAACAAGGAATGGACAACTCAAAACCCCCACAGCCAAGAGTGGGCTGGCAGAGCTCCTGACCCCCAGTGAGAGCTGGGATGAGTTCAGTTTGACCCTGTTTTCCTCTGCCCTGAAAAACACGAAAGAACACACACATTTTTGTGGTCAGAGCTTTGGGACCGACTCCTCCCCCCCTGCTTTGGATGTGTCAGTGGAAAATATTTTTTTGGGAGGTGAAATCAGCCTGCTGGTTACCTTGAAGGCTCTGATAAATATGAGAACTTGATCACATGGAGTGATAGGTTCTATCAGATGTGTTTGATCTGAAAAATAAAGCTCTGTATAAATTCCCCTTTGCCAGGCCCAGCTGAACTTGCAGCAAACATGAAGCTGATTTTGATCCTCAGTGCCCTCATCGGGGCTTCCCTGTGCCTGGAAACCTTCGTTGGGTGAGTTACACTTTTGTGGAAACCCTTTCATGTAGGGCTGGTATCCTCTTGTTGTTGTTCATCATCTCAACTTCACAAAATCTGCTCGGGGCACTTTTTTTTTTTTTTTTTGCTTTTGTGACTAATTGTTCTTGCTGCTTTGCTGCTCTGGCGTTTGAGGGAACCTTTCTTTACTTTCGTTTGGATTTTCTAAGGAGAAGGGTCCAGCTGTGGAGTTGAGATCCCCAATTCCTGTTCATCCAAGGCTTAATTTTGGCTTGAGTTGAACCTCACTGCAAAAGCAGTGGCACCAGAACCTGTCTTCACATCAGAAAGTTCACCACTTTCCCTTTTTCCCCCAAGTTTCTTATTTCTCTTTGTTTCTCTTCTTTCCTCCTTTCTAAGCATTTAAAATCCTGGTTTCCAGCCATTAAAGGTCTGCCTTTATGTTGCATTGCAAAAGGTATCCTGCAGGGTATTTCCTCAGAGCCTCCCTGACCATGGAAGAGTCTAAATAATCAAAGATTATAAAATCCTACTGGATAAATCCTGAGGTGCAGTGAGTACTAGATTCCAGTAAGTAAATCTGTGCATGAAGGTTTAAGGATTAAGAATAAAATATAATATAAATAATGTCCCAAAACTCGGGGATTTGTAAAGCCAGGAGGGACTATCGTGGTAATTTAATCCTGAGCTGAGTTCTGGTGATTCCATTCCTCAGCAGCTGTGGTGAATTCACAGCAGAATCCAATCCTGAGATAAAGCTTAGGGGTAATCCAGTAATAAGTTATTAATGTGGAAAAGTGCCTTCGGAGCTGATTTAACTCCATTCAGCAAAGAGATCTTATCCCTCTGCTGGCCAGGGAGAGGATCCTGGTGTAAGCGTGCTGTAAATAAAACACCCACATAACTCAGCTCGCGTGCCGAGACCCTTTTTACCTCATTTCCATCTAAAAGGTTTCCAGCTGTGCAGTTCCCGGGCCGTGCTCCCAGCTGTTGGGTTTCTCACTCCGGCCTCTGGAGTGAGGCACTTCCAGAGGGTGATTCATCCCACCTGGAACGGTGCGAGCCACCCTCTGCTGGTGTCAGCAGTCTGACTGAGCCGCAGGAAGGTGGAACAAATCCGCGTTTAGTGTTTGCTCTGCTCCCCAGACATTGGGTCCTTCCCCAACTCAACTGGAATATTCTTTTCTCGCAAGCTGCTGCCAAGAAGTAACCGATGGATTCAGGGTTGATCCTTGTGATTTAAAACTCATCCACGTTGTCTGGTTTATGAGGAAGGTGCGGGTGCTTGGTTGAACTCTTGGGTGACACCAAATCAACTGATTAAAGGAGCCATTAACGCACAATTAACACTGAATTAACGATCCCAGGAACAAACCAGTACAGCCAGCCCCCTTCTGAGACTGCTCCTGAAAACACCGATTTATTGCAGGCACCAGGTTCTCCGAGTCAAGACCAGAAATGAGGAGGAGGTCAAGCAGCTGCAGCTTTTGGAATCGCTGGAACACCTGGAGGTGGGTCACGGCCACGAGGCATTTTGGGTTTGCATCTCATTCACAACAGGTCAGGCTGTGAATCTGCATCTCATTTGGAAGGTTCCCATCACCCTGGGGCAGCTGCCGTAAATAATTTTACTCTCTCAACACTTTAAATTTGACCTGCAAGTTCGAGTAGGGGCCAGAACTGATATTTTTTTTTCCTACTGGGTTTACATCATATTTGAATTGTTAATCTCAGTGTTGAAAAACTTGTTTTTCCAGTGGGAATGGCAATGTTTTGTCTCTCAGAGTTATGGAAGAAATTTATTAGCTGGTCTACACTGTACTGAAAGAGGAAAACACAATGTAAAATTTCAGGTTATTACTGTTCTTATTGTCATTGGTGAGAATTTTTAACACCACTTTTTAAAATCGCTGGCTTAAAAAATATTATATGAATAATTTAGAAATCAGAATTTAGAAAAGTCCTACCAAAGGTGAAATAAAAGGAGAAATGAAAACAATGTGTTTCATGGATTACCTAAAACTGGAATATGGAGTTTTTCTTGAAATTATTTCTAGTAAAAGGGAGAATAATAAAATAGTTATCAGAAACAATTAAAATTTCCTCGTTTGTGTGACTAAAGCCGAGAAGTCAGTGAAAAAACTGACTCAAGCCCTTGGTATTTGTTATTTTATTGAGTTTATCAGAAGAACTGATACAAGGTTGTTGTGAGGCCACAGAGAACAGAGCATTCCAGGGCTCCTCTCTGCAGGGGCCGTTGGACTGGGGAGAAATCAGCATTTCTAAAACTCTGCAAGAGCTGTTTGCAGGATGCCTTCCCCAGACCAAATCCATTTTCCTTTCTCTCTCCAGCTGGATTTCTGGATCAACCCCTCTGCCCCTGCCCTCCCCGTGGATGTGAGAATCCCTGCTGTCAGTGTCCAGTCAGTGAAAGCCTTCCTGGAATCCCAGGGGATTGAATATTCCATCCTGATTGAAGACCTGCAGGTGGGCAATGCCACTGGCACTTATTTCTTACATCTTTTGGAAACACTGATTCACAATTTGGCCTGGCTCCCACTTTTCCACGCTCTGTTTTCTGTGGGATCCTCCCCTTATTTTTGTAGGCTGTGGATTATTGCTAAAAGACAATCCACGCATAGATGTAGGTGTTCTCTGAGTAGTGACATCAATAAACTCCTCAGGGCTCTTCTGACAACCCCTGAGGAATTACACATGGACTTTTGATCCCAGACATTTGTTTGACACTGGAGTTACTGATCATTCAGTAAATTCTGCTGAGAGTAGTGATGGATGGAAATCACCCACTGGGGCACTAATCTGACATTTCCTCATGAGCAGTAATCCCCAAAGGGCACCCTAAACCAGCATTAACTCACTGCCTTTTCATTTATTTATCTTTTAGCAAGTGAAGCAGACACTTCTCACCATTTGAATGTTATTTTAGGATGTTCTGGATAAAGAAAAGCAAGACATGGCTGAGAGTGCCCTAAGGCACCGCAGCAGCACCTTCGACTTTGGTGCTTACCACACTCTGGATGATGTGAGTACCTCCGGGAAAGAGTATTCTGAATTTTTCTGGTCATTTTGCATGCTGTCTTCATTTCACCATCCTATATTAGGATCTAAAATGTTCTTGCAGCTTTTTCTGGCATGTGGGTTTGTGTTTTGCAGTATTGATTTTGTGCTCAGAACAATCAGCCAGTGCTGTCCCTGACAGTGTTGATCAAAATTCCATAAACTCTCCTGCAGACTCTGTCAAACCCATCCTTCAAAAGAATGAGAAATAAAGGGATCTTGAAATTGGGAAATAGAGAACTAAAAAGAAATAAAGCTGTGGCTTCCCTGTCCTTGGGAATGTCCAAGGCCAGGTTGGAGCAACCTGGAATAGTGGAAGGAGGGTGGCAGGGGGTGGAATGGGATGGGCTTTCCAACCTGAATCAGCCCATGATTCTCTGGAAGGAATGATAGAGCACATAAATATGGTATTGATGTCCTCAAATATGACGTTAATGTCCTCATGGCCTTGCATTTCAGATTAATGCAGAACTGGACCATCTTGCATCTGAGTACAGCTTTGTGGAAAAGATCCAGATCGGGCAATCCTACGAAAAGCGGCCTCTGTACGTCCTGAAGGTACGACAAATATCATGGAATGCATCCATAGGGATGAATGAGAGACGGCACAGCCCAGAGCACCCCAGTCTGTTATGGGATGTCCTCGACTGAGAGGTGTCAGAGTCTGAAATGCTGCTGTTTGATTTCCCAGTTCAGCACCGGAGGCTCCAACCGCCCGGCCATCTGGCTCGACGCCGGTATCCATTCCCGCGAGTGGGTCACCCAGGCCAGCGCCCTGTGGATCGCCAACAAGGTTCCTGCAGCAGGGATTCATCTTGGGCCTGTCTTGGGAATGTTTCCTGCTGTTTCAGAGGGTATCACCCCTCTGTGTGTTTAGTTAATTCACCTCCCAAAAGCAGCTGACTCCCTGAGGAGGTGGTGGCTGCCTCGACCTGGAATTGGGAACCTCTGTCCTGTTAGAACAGCTGAGTTTAGGCAGACAAAATGCAGTGGATCAGGTGAAATTGTTACACAAATAACCAAAGACTTTGAGATTGTATTGCTGCTTTGCTCACCCAGAAAAATGCAGTGGGGTTAGTTTCCTTCCACAAAATGCCCAGACCTCCAGCTCTCTATAAATGAGGATTTAAATCCTGCTGGAAATGACTGAGCCACCAGAGAAGTCACAGGATCACAGAATAAGTGGGTGGAAGGGACCCACCAGGATCATGGAGTCCAACTCCTGGCCCTGCACAGAACCATCCCCAAGAGCCACCCTGTGCCTGAGAGGGTTGTCCAAAAGCTCCTTGGGCTCTGTCAGTGCAGCACGGTTGAGAATTCCCAACCTGGCTCTTCCATCCCAGTCTTAGTGCCAGCCTTGGCCTGCTGTCTGGGACAGGGAGGAGAAAATTTTGTTATCCTCTTCCATTTTATTCTAAAGACCTCCTGTCTTCAGAATATAAAACAGATTCACTGCTCACTCCACATGTATAACAAGGAACAGTTATGTAGCAGATGATGGATGCTCCTTGTTCCCCTGCCCCAAAATCCAGCCTTTCCTCTGTCCCAAAAAATGAGGGAAAGAACGTCTGGGAAGGAATTACTCTGCTAAGCAAGGTGTGCTCTGTCTCTGTCTAGATTGCCTCTGACTATGGAACAGATGAGTCCATCACCTCCCTGCTGGACAAGATGGATCTTTTCCTGCTGCCTGTCGCCAACCCTGATGGATATGTGTACACTCACACCTCGGTGGGTCAGCTCTCTGTCTGAGCTCAGTGAGATTCCCGGCTCTTCCAAGGAAATAATAAACATGAGGGAAGTGGGCTCTCGAAATCTTAGTGCTGTGAGAGGAGTTACCAAAGAGTTGGGCAGACAAAGATCCTCATCGTTTGTCTAACACATCCTAACCCCCTGTAAATACCCCAGTTTTAGTAAATACATTTGATTTTTGACCATCGGCCCATCTTGGCAGTCCAAAATACTCTTGGGATCATGCCTAGGATCAGTCCCCCATGGATGGCAGCTCTTCTGGGGAGCAGTTTTGGTGCCAGCACCCAGATTTGCTCCCTTTTGAGCATTTCTCTGTTGTAGAACCGCATGTGGAGGAAAACCCGCTCCAAGATTCCTGGCAGCATCTGCGTCGGAGTTGATCCCAACAGGAACTGGGATGCAGGTTTTGGAGGTAGGGATAAAGCTTCTGAATTCTGGATCCTGTTACACAGAACCAGCAGCTAGCTTTATAAAGGGGATTAATCATCCTAGAGCACAGGATGAGGCAGCATCATGGAATTAAGGAATCATGGAATCACAGAATGGTTTGGGTTGGAAGGACCCAAAGTATTATTTGGTTCCACTCCCTGCCATGGGCAAAGCCACCTTCCAGTATCCCAGGTTGTTTCCAGTCCCATCCAACCATAGAATACCCCCAGGAATGCGGATTCTTGGGCAACCCGTTCCAGGTTGCATCATCTCAAAGTACAGCATTCACACTCTGACGCTGCTCTTTGAGCATTTATCAGCGTTTAAGGCCTTGCTTTGGCTGCAGCCCTGTCCTTAGGAAAGCCCAGCTTTGTGCGGGTCTGCCCTGACCCCCCAGGAATTCCACTCCTCACGGATCTGTTCCCTCCTTGCACCACCAGGTCCTGGAGCCAGTGACAGACCCTGCTCCGACTCCTACCACGGGCCCAGCGCCAACTCTGAGGTGGAAGTGAAATCTGTTGTCGACTTCATCAAGAATCATGGAAACTTCAAGGCCTTCCTGACCCTCCACAGTTATTCCCAGCTCCTGATGTATCCCTATGGATACAAATGCACCAGGCCAGATGATTATGCCGAGTTGGTGAGACAGCAGGAATTGGTTTTACCTTCCTTTCTTCTGTCCAGCTGCCTTTCTGTACTTTCCATACTCTTCCCCAATGACAGCACCACAGCTGGAATAATATCTCTGAGGCAACCACAGTTCCAATGGGAAAGACCTCTGGAGGTCTCTGTTCTAACCCTGTGCTGGAAGGGCTTTGGAGTCAGAGCCAATTTCAGTCAGAGTTTGGATTAATTGTTTTGATATTTCCAAAGAAGAATTCCACAGCTTTTTCAAGCTCATCCCAAAGTTTCTCCAATCTCATGGGGATTTTCTTTTGTCCTAATAGCTAAATGCAGTTCCCCTGTGGCAATTTGTTGCCTTTTTCCCTCCTTCACAAAGAACTCAGCTCTGTTTTCCATCCAACCCCCATTATGTAGTTGAAGTGAGCACAAAGTTGATCTTGGAGTGTTGGAAGATCCCAACTGCCTTGGGAATTTCTGGTATCTCTTGAGCCTTCCCTTGACAAGGCAGTGAGATAAACAGTGGATGAACACTTACAGAACCTGCTGGAAGTTCATTCACCCGCAGCGGCCTCTCCCAGAAATGCTGTGGAAGCTGTGGCTGCTGTTGGTGTGAATCATCTCCAAAGCAGTTTGGAGATTTCTGGTGAAATCCTAGTGTTTAATCTCAGGAAGTGTGGCTGCTTCTTTATTTTCCTTCATCTTCTCCCCTCCAGGAATCTCTGGGAAGAGCTGCTGCCAGTTCCATCCGCTCCCTCTATGGCACCACCTTTCAAGTGGGCACCATTTGCAAAACCATCTGTGAGTATCAGAGCTTTGAGGGGCTGTCCAGGACACCGTCCTCCCCATAGGGTCTGTCCCTTGTGGAAGCCACAGTGCTCCTGTGCAGTGACACCACCGGTCACACATCAGACCTGAGCGTTCCCATCCAAACCTCATCCTTGTCCCCCAAAATACAAACAGCAGGACAACAGAGCTCCACCATTCCTCTGCTCCCCCCTCTGGACCATCTCCCTTTCCCTTCCAGACCAAGCCAGTGGAGGCAGCATTGACTGGAGCTATGACAATGGGATCAAATATTCCTTTGCCTTCGAGCTGCGGGACACGGGGCGCTACGGCTTCCTGCTGCCTGCCAACCAGATCATCCCCGCTGCCAAGGAGACCTGGCTGGGCCTGAAGAAAATCATGGAGCACGTGCGGGACAAGTCCTCCTGAGAGCTGGGCTGGGAGTCAGCTCTCTGCAGCACCAGCTCATAAATCCTCTGTGTGCTGTGATGGCTGTCATGATAGAGACGGCTGAATAAACTCCTGTGCAATCCCTCCATGGTGTTTGGCACGTGTCCTGTTCCTTATGTGTGACACATCCTTGAGGAGATTTTGGGACACAACCCTCCCTGCCCACACAACCAGTGCCACCCCTGCCATGGCAGGGTCACCTCCCACTGTCCCAGGCTGCTCCAGCCCCAGGGTCCAGCCTGGCCCTGGGCACTGCCAGGGATCCAGGGGCAGCCCCAGCTGCTCTGGCAATCCCAGCCCAGCCAGGAATTCCTCATTCCCAAGATCCCATCCATCCCTGCCCTCTGGCAGTGGGAGCCATTCCCTGTGTCCTGTCCCTGCAGGCCTTGTCCCCAGTCCCTCTGCAGCTCTCCTGGAGCCCCTTCAGGCCCTGGCAGGGGCTCTGAGCTCTCCCTGGGGCATTCTCCAGGCTGAAGGGGCCGGTACAGAGGGCCTGGTGTTAACCAGCCTAATCTAGGCTATGGAACCGGTTAAAGGAATTTAATTTCCCTTAACAAGCCTCAGGACCGTGCCAGGCCCCTGACCACTGTCCTCAAATGTACACCCCCATATATTTGGCTGCCCCTTTTCTCCCTCCCACATGTTCCCAGTGAACATGGTTGGAGGGAAGATGGAGATGTGAGGACACCTCCCCTGATCCAGCACCCAAGTCCCTTGGGAGCCCCTCGTTCCATTTTCATCCTGCAAATTTCTTGGGGATTAAGAGCAAAGAGCTCAGGAGGCCCTGAAGGATCAGAGATTAGCTCTGGCTGCTGCTGCTGTGGTGATTATCGAGTCTAACAGGTTTATCTTGGTGTCTTGTGACCCCCCAGCAGCTGGTGACTTACTCACCCTTGGGAGGCTGGCAGGAGAGCAAACAGCGCTGATGTGTCCAATAAAACCCTGTGGACTCAGGGCACGGAGCTGTTGGCAGGAAAATGGGAAAGCGCAGCTGAGGGAGGTACCCCAGGGGGCTGGGTTTGGGTTAAAAGCAGCTGTTTTGGAAAGCAAACCCATACTTGAGGCAGCCAGTGCTACCCGCATGTCTCTGTCCCTATGCTCATGGCCTTATCCGGTGGCACCTGCTTCCCAAATGGACCCAGCTTTCCAAAATCCCATCCTCTGCCCGGTGATTAAAAACCATTGATGGTAAATCCCAGGGACAGGGCACACAGTTGGCTCTTGGACCTGGACGAGCTCTTGTCTCCAGAGCAGGAACTGCAGAGTTTGAGGAGCCTCACCTGGGAATGTGGAACTGTGACCTTGTCCTGGCGTGGAAGCTCATTCCAACCATCCAGGGCTTGAGGCCCCCTGTCCCCTCCTCTTTAAGTGCCTGGTGCGAGGAGAGCTCATCCTGGCCTGGAGCCCTGATTCCAGAGAGATCTGGAGCCAGAGCAGTGGATGCCACCCAGAGGAACAGGAGAGTGTGTGCCATGGTGGGGCGAGGAGGGAGATGGGCTGGAGATGACACAGGTCTGGGGTGGGGGACATAACAGGGACCTTCCCATCCCAAGGAAGGAGATTATTGAGGAAACAGCCAAGCTCTTCACCACAGAGAGGGATGGGAGAGACAACAGCATCAGCTGGAACAAGGGAGAGCCAGGAGGGATATCAGGAAATGCTTTTCACCAGGAGAAGCAGCAGGACCAGGTGCCAGTGGGGCCGTGCAGCCTCCATTTCTGGAGGACTCCAAGATCCAACGAGGAGGGCCCTGGTGGGTCCCCAGAGCTGACCATGCTCCACCCAGGCATTGGACACAGACTTCCCGTGGTCCCTTCCCACCTCAACCACCCCATCCATGATCTTGCCCTGAGGAAGATCCTGGAACCACCTCAGTAACAGTGCCAGTTCTGCACTGCAAAGCCCCAGCAGACCCCGGCACCTTCCTACGGCACCTCCTGCTCCTGGTGCAGACAGAATCCCCTGGATTTAATGGAGAAAAACATGGCCAGAGGATGTCAGCTGTAACAACCCGCCCTGGGAGGTGCCTGCCAGCCTGGGAACACAGCCCAGGAACCCGGAGCATCCCTGACAAGCGCGTTGGGAGCTCAGGGGCAGCGCAGATAAGGCCCAACAAAGGCCCTGCTGTAACCTGCGGAACAAAGACACTGCTTTAACTGGGGAACAAAGGCACCTCTGACAAACTGACCTCCTGGGATAGCCCCGGTCAGTGACAGCTGCTCCAGAGCCCCTGCTTACACTGAAAAAACAAAACTAATTCATTTTCTACCCAAAAATGAGTCTTTTTGTCCGAGCGTTACCCCAGGTGAACGTCCTTGCGCACCTCCGAGCTCCACGACTTCCATCAGCTTTGAAGTGAGATTTCATCCACCATCAAGTGACCCCACTCCTGGGAATGGTTTGATGAATAATTTGAATAATATATTTTACATTTCACATATATATATATATATATATATATATATATGAAATTTATATGTATCTATAATGTATGCATAAACTAATTAATCATAAATAAGTCTGTGTTTAAGTGCTTCCTTTTTCTGCAAGTAACTTTGTAGTAGCTTGTCATTACACATGCATTACTAATCATAATTATCATTGACTTACTCATAGCAATGTGCGATGAAGAAATCCATGGAAACAAAGAGGTGTTTCCTTGTGGTTTTGGGGCTCCTGTGACCACGCCATCCCCACTGTCCCACGCCCGTGGGTTGGGAGCCGCCCGTGCCCACGGCAGCTCGGAGCTGGGAGCACGGACACTCATCCAGGGCCCACTCACCGAGGAAGACGTTATCAGATCCTCCCTAATTTGGCTGCTCTTGTGTTGACTTTGCCAAATAAAGCAAACATTTGGGCTCGCGGGAGCCCTTCCTGCCTGCTCTGTTTGTCGCTGCCGACGCCGCGGGGACGGCGGATGCGGCCCTGGTGAGGAGCTCCAGGAGGGACCCTGACCACCGAGGGGGTTCTGTCCATCCTCGGGGCTGTGCTCTGCTCCCACCCACCATGGAGACCCTCCTGGTCTTCCTCGCCCTCCTGGGGGTCACCAGCAGCGAGCAGCTTTTTGTGGGGTGAGTCCTGCTGGGGCAGGGGGTGGTGGGACACCGCAGCTGGGATGGGGATCCAGCTGAGAGAGGCCCATCCCCACCACCGTCCTTCAGGGTCAACCAGAAGGGTGACATCCCAAAGGATGGAAATAGGACAGGGTTTTCTGCCAACTAGGAAAGATTTGGTTTCACCCCAGGTTTGGAGGGAGGTTTGGAGCATGCAGCAGGTAGAAATTAGGGAATGCTGAAGCCTGAGGGCATCACTCCAAGCTTTGCCAGGCTGTGGAATCCCAGAGGATATGGGGAGCATGTGTATGGCTCAAAGACGATGGCTGTGGAGCCACCCAAGGACTGTCGGGAATAAAACCCAAGGATTGCTGGGAATAACAGCCAAGGATTTCTGGGAATAACATGCCGTGGGAAAGAACAAGATGTGGCTGGAGAAGGAGCCCTGTGGAGGGAGGCCAGCACTTTTCCAGTATGAACATCCTGGCTGCAGCTCCTGGAGATAAGAACAGCACCAGTGCAGGAATGAGGCTGAGAAGGGAGCATGGAATGTAGCGGGGGGTCAGGACAACCCAAAACTCCCAAAGCTTCCAACCCATTTCCAGAAATGAGTGGACTGGCAATGACAACTAATTTGTAGAGAAAGTGGGAATTCCGTGTTCAGAGTAGGGAAAACCTATCCATGAAAAAGAACCCTCAGGATGCTGGACATCCCACCAGCTGGACTGACACTGGAGCCAGAGCTGGTGATCTCATGACCCAGGGTATAGATGGAGCTGTGCCAGGGGGTTTAGGCTGGATATCGGGAAAGGTTCCCGATCCGGAACAAGGATCACCGCACTGCCCAGGCTCCCCAGGGAATGGTCACATTCCCAAGGCTGCCAGAGCTCCAGGAGTGTTTGGACACTCTCAAGGACAGGGTAGTACTATTGGGGTGTCTGGGCAGAGCCTGGAGTTGGATTTGATCCTTGTGGGCCCCTTCCAGCTCAGGATATTCTGTGATGTGACTGACCCACCTTCCTCTCTGCTTTCCTTCCTCCTCGGACACGATGCCGTGGTTGAGGGATCCATCCAGGATCCCATCACTCTCCTCCAGGCAGGGGGTGGCCGGGAGGGATCCGAGCAGCTGCAAGCCAAGACTGGCCAGGGAATGTCAGGGCCGCTTCCTGATTTTGGAAAAAATCACAAGGATTTAATGCCTGCCTGAGTCCCCCAGGCACAGAATGGAAATTGTTATCACCTTGGGCAAGTGGTTAAACTGATAAATGGGAGTTAAGAGGATGAAAGGTATGAAAGGGGAAAGGTGAAGGAATTTTGTGCCATTTTGGGAGTGGCTTTAAGCACTGCTCAACAGGAGAGGCTGGAGGTAGAGGATTGATCCGAGATGAGAAAACCTCTCTCCCACAGAACATTTCCTCCTTTCCAGGGGCTGTGCCTGTCCTTGGGAAGCCCAGCCAGGCTGGACTGGGACCTTTGCTAGGGAATACATCCATAGATAGAGAACATATCCATGTGAGATATTGCCCAGCATCTTGGCAGCTGATCATCTCAGTCTCCCAGCACTTGCTCTTTCCCTGTAATGGCTGCTGTGAACCTGCATTGTTTTCTCTCAACACCAACAACTGATGCATTTTCCAACCCTCTGAGCCGGTGTGGAGCTTCCCCAGCCTCCCCCCAGGCCAGAGTCCCCTCTCTGTGACCCCTCTGCCTCCCTGCAGGGACCAGGTCCTGCGTGTCACAGCCAGGAACGAGGAGCACATCACCCTGCTCAGGGTGCTGGGCGAGCAGGAGGAGCTGCAGGTGAGCTCTGAGGGGTCCTGAGCACCCCCCTGGTCACAGACCCTGGGGAATCCGGGGCTCCCTCCTTCTTCTGCCACCCAATCCAATTTTCCTCCCCATTTTTGAGATGTATAATTTAGAACCATATAAATATGAATTTAACCTGGGGCTCTTTGAGCTCAGAGCTTCTGTTTCGTACGAACTGGGAACATTCCACAAATACTTACTCAAACAACTTGGGCTGAATACATTTCTGTAAATCCCTATGCAGACATCCAACTGTGGCCCAAAATTTGTCCAAAAACCTTTTTAGATCCTTCATAGAAATTCCTGTGAGACCCCTGGAGGTGTTGGGGAGCTCAGTGGATGAGCACCAGCGAAGGATGGGGCCGAGTTCTCCCTTTCAGCTCAACTTCTTCTTCCCAGGTGGACTTTTGGCGTCACCCCAACAGCCCCAGCCACCCCGTGGACCTGCGGGTGCCCTTCCCCAGCCTCCAAGGAGTCAAAAAATTCCTGGATTCCCATAATTTTTCCTACAGCATCATGATCGAGGATGTGCAGGTAATGGCTATGATGGGAACAGGATGATCTCCTGCAGATCAGTCCTGAGAGAAAGTCCAAAAAGTTGGAAATCAAGAAGAAAAATCCAACCCCCTGCTCCTTCCAGCCTTTTTGATCTTGGGGTTTTTTTGCCTCCTAACCAGGAATTATTGGATGAAGAAAAGGAAAGCATGAGGAGGTCTAGGAGGGTAAAGAGAAGCTCCAGGACATTAGATTTCGCCTCCTACCACACTATAGATGAGGTACCTTTCTCTGCAGAGCACTGGCTTTGTCCTGCTGGGGTCACATCCGTGTGGTGAAGGTCGTGGTGAGTTCTTGGTGACAGGGAGACCTCCCTGGGACACGTTTCTCCTCCTTGGTGGAGTTTTTAGCTGAGATGGGATACTGGGAAACCTTCCACATCCAGCGTGGCTACTTCTGGAATCTGGCACCATGTGGAAGACATTTTCAGCTTCACTTTGGTGGTGCTTGGAGTCCACTTTGGGACTGGTGGAGGCTGTGGTGGTGTTCGGGGGTCTCAGAGCTTTTCCCCCCACCATTCATTCTGCTTTTCCAAAAACCTCATGATGTGTTTTCCCTGCTCACACCGAGCCCCAGCCACCTCGTGTTCTCCAGGGAAGCACGAGGTCTTCTCCAGAGGAGTCCCAGGTCTCCAGGGAAGCACCAGATCTTCCCCAGGGAAGCTCTGCTTGCTGCATCCGGTGCTGGATACCCTCAAAAGCAAAAGGTGAGAAGCAGGCTGAGCCTCGTGACCCAGCAGCTCCTCCTTCCAGATCTACGACTGGATGGACGTCCTGGTGGAGGATCATCCCAACCTCGTCAGCAAGATCCAGATCGGGCAGAGCTACGAGAAGCGGCCCCTGTACGTGCTGAAGGTGGGTCCTGGCGCAGCCTCGTCCTGAAAATCCCCCTCAGGATGAGAGGTTGTGCCAAGGGAGGCTCAGGGTGGACACCAGCAGGAATTTCCCCATGGAAAGGGGGTCAGGCCTTGGCTGGGGCTGCCCAGGGAGCTTTGGAGAGCCCATCCCTGGAGGTGTCCAAGGAATCCCTGGATGTGGCACTCAGGGCTCTGGGCTGGGGACAAGGTGGGGGTGTGGCATAGGTGGATTCCATGATCCTGGAGGGTTTTTTCCAACCTTGACGATCCCGATTCTGCACAGTTCAGCACGGGGGGATCGAACCGTCCGGCCATCTGGCTGGACACCGGCATCCACTCGCGGGAATGGATCACCCAAGCCACCGGTGTCTGGACGGCCAACAAGGTGACTTTGGGATCACCTGGGATGTGGGACCCCAATTCTTACCCTGCATCCATCCCACCCCTTGTCTCCAAGGGGCACCAGGGCAGCTCCTGCTCCTCTCCATGCACAGATCGCCAAGGAATATGGGCACGACCCCTATGTCACGGCCATCCTGGACAGCATGGACATTTTCCTGGAGATTGTCACCAACCCTGACGGCTTTGCCTTCACCCACAGCTCTGTGAGTGTGGGGACATCGTGGGGGGATGTCCCAGCGCTGTCCCCTACCACGGCTGTCTGTGGTTTTTGGGTGGGGAGGGATATTCCTCCCCACGTGGGACGGTGAGTGGAGATCCCTGGAGATGCTTGGCAGGGTTTGGGGTTCACATCCCTGTTCCAGTCGCCTCTCCATGCGCTCCTAGAACCGCCTGTGGCGCAAGACCAGGTCCATCAACGCTGGATCCCGCTGCGTCGGAGTGGATCCCAACCGAAATTGGGATGCTGGGTTTGGAGGTGAGACCTCGGCCACCAGGTCCCCACACCGGGCATTGTTCGTGCCCCAAAACATCAAAACTTTCTGCTAGAGCAGAGAAACCCAGGGATGGAAACCCTTCCTGAGGGATCCTCTCTGGCTCTCCTCCTCCCCCTGCTCCAGGTGCCGGCTCCAGCAGCAATCCCTGCTCCGAGACCTATCATGGCCCTCACGCCCACTCTGAGAGGGAAGTGAGAGCCATCGTGGATTTCATCCGTGCCCACGGGAACGTGAAATCCGTCATCTCCATCCACAGCTACTCCCAGATGCTGCTCTTCCCCTACGGATACAGGAGGGCGCCCACACCCGACCACCAGGAAATGGTGAGATGGCCCCAAAACGTGGGGCTGTGACTACCTGGCAAAGTCAGGCAGAGCATCCCAGGAGCTCCCCTACTCCTCTCGTTAGATGCAACCAAATACTGAATCCCTGCACCTGGGTCCTGGAGGAGGGTGGTTGTGAGATGGACCTCAAACCTCAAAAACTAAGGGTTTTTGGGAAAACCTACAGCAGAAGGAATGGGGAATGGTGGACTCTTGATCCCCCTGCCCCCCTGATCCCACCAGATCCCACCAATTTTGGTGGTTCTTTTGCAGAATGAACTGGCCAAGAAGGCTGTGAGTGACTTGGCCGCCGTGTTCGGGACAAAATACACCTACGGCAGTATCGCCAATACCATCTGTGAGTATCCCTCCCTCGTCCTGCAGCAAATCCCTCGGGAATGGGCTCCCATCTGGGCTCCTCTCCCTGCAGACATGGCAGGAGGCACCACCATCGACTGGGCCTATGACAACGGGGTGAAATATTCCTTCACCTTGGAGCTGAGAGACTCAGGGCGCTACGGATTCCTCCTGCCCAGCTCCCAGATCGTCCCCACTGCCACCGAGACATGGCCAGCACTCCTGGACATCATGGTCCACGTCCTGGAGCATCCATACTGACCCCAGCATCTCCCACGGCATTCCCTCCTCTCAATAAATCCTCATGGAGATTCAGTGGTTTCAGACACCCTCATTTTTTTAATGCTGAACTCCTAAAAAAGGGTGGAAAAGGACTCCCAGCCCTGCAGGTGTTGATTTTCCCCTCATGACTTTGGCTCAAAGTCCCCATCCTTTGGAGCCAACAGCCTGCATGGGAGGAGACAGGATTTTTTGGGCAAGCAACCCCAAATTTGTGAGGTTTTGAGCAGCTCTGCTTCATCATCCCTTCCCAGGGGGCTACAAGGAGGGACGTGGGGTACCCTCAGGGTATTTGCCGTTTATTTTTGGCTACTGGGACAACTGTCACCTGCTCTGACCTCTATCCTGAGCCAAGCTTTACACCACTTTCCTCAGCCAAATTTTAAACCAGTTTCCCCACCACTGTGGCTTAGGGATCTAGCTCACCAAGCCCCATGTGAAAATCTGCATTTTGCACATTCTCAACCCAAATTGATTCTTTCCCTCCCCTCAGCCAGCGCTGGAGGCCATGGGATTTTGGCACCTCCTGGTCTCACCTTGCTGGCAGCTGACTCACCACGGCCCCAGCAGGTTCATGGGACAGGTTTGGCCAGGACTGGGAGCGCCTGGATGGGGACAGCAGGGCCTGGCCTTGGCTGGTGGCAGCCAGAGCTTTTCCCAGGGCCCTGGGAAAAGGGACAGCTGCAGGGGCCGGGCTGGGGCCACCATCCCATGGGATTTAAGAGGCCCCAGGGCGCTGTTGGGATGTGAAACCAGCTCTCCCCGCTGACCATGAGGCTCCCTGTGCTCTTGGCTGCCCTGGTGGCAGTGGCCACCTGCACCGAGACCTTCGTTGGGTAAGGGGGCCGGGATGGGAACGGTGGCACCTGGTGTGGCAGAAGGAGCTGGTTCAGCCCTGAGGGAGCACAGGGAAAAGGCTCAGGGGAAATCCCCGGAATGGGGGGATGGATGGGTGGGGTTAGGTCAGACTAACGGGGCCGGAGCTCATCCCACACCCCCCAGCACCCCCTGACCCCACAGGCACCAGGTGCTGCGCATCGTCCCCCAGAGCGATGAGGAGCTGCAGAAGGTGCAGGAGCTGCAGGACCTGGAGCATCTGCAGGTACTGGGTGTGGAGGTGGATTTTGGGGACACCCCCCAGCTCATGGCCTTTGTTTTACACCCCCCAAGCAAAGCAAGGATGGGGATGGATGTAGTAATCGATTCTGGGAACCAAGCAGTGAAAAGCAACACAGGCTGGTGCTGGGGGGTGCATCCCAAGGCAGGATCTCACCCCTTATCTCCATTTTTCCCTGTCCAGCTGGATTTCTGGCTGGCTCCCCGCAGGCTCGGACTTCCCGTGGACATCCGTGTGCCCTTCCCCAGCCTGCAGGCGGTCAAAGCCCACCTGAAGGCTGGTGGGGTCTCCTATTCCATCATGATCGAGGATGTGCAGGTCAGCGGTGCTGCAGGGGAGGCGGGGGAGAGGTGGGATCCCATCAGTGGGAATGAGGCTCATCCCACCCTTGTCCCACAGGCCCTGCTGGATGCGGAGCAGATGGAGATGCTCCGCAGCAGCCGCCAGCTGTCGCTCGACACCAACACCTTCAACTATGAGGCCTACCACACCATAGATGAGGTGGGAAAGCACAAGATTTGGGGCATTTTGGGGGAAAAAGTTTGCTCTTGGGCAGGGGGTGAGCTGGGAATGTGACCCCCACATCTCTCCTTCCCAGATCTACAATTTCATGGACATGCTGGTGGCCGAGAACCCCAACCTGGTGAGCAAGCTGGAGATTGGCCGCTCGACCGAGAACCGTCCCCTCTATGTGCTCAAGGTGAGGATTTGGGGATCGTGATCCAGAGGGGAAAGTGGCGACAGGGACAAAGTCAACCCCCCAACTCTGCTCTCCCAGTTCAGCACAGGGGGCACAAACCGCCCGGCCATCTGGATCGACACCGGGATCCACTCCCGCGAGTGGGTGACACAGGCCAGCGGCGTCTGGTTTGCCAAGAAGGTACTGACACATCCCAAAAGGGCCACCCGGTCCTCAGGAGCTGTGGGATCCAGTTGGGTGATCCCACAGGGAGAACGGGGAGCCTCAAACCTCCATCCTCTCTAGATTGTCCAGGATCACGCGAATAACGAAGGTGTGGCCTCCATCCTGGAGACGATGGACATCTTCCTGGAGATTGTCACCAACCCAGATGGCTTTGCCTACACTCACACCACGGTACCGCCCCAGATTTCCTCTCCCTGGTTCCTACAGCTGCTCTGGATGGGGCTGGGGAGCAGGATTTGGGGTGTTGCATATCCCTGAGAGGGCAAAGCCTCCTCACCCACGTTTCCATGGGATGGGAAGGGGACCACCACGAGCTGTGGAGGCTCCAGCCCTGGGCACCAGCTGAGGTGGCTCTGCCCTTCCAGAACCGCATGTGGCGCAAGACCAGGTCCAGGCACTCGGGTGCCATCTGTGTTGGAGTGGACCCCAACCGCAACTGGGACGCAGGTTTTGGAGGTCAGAGCTGTCCCCTTTCATCTGTGGAGCATTTCCACTCTCCAGCTGGAGGCTCCAAAGCTGTTTCTGGCTCAAAGATCCATTGATGTCCCCTGGGGAAGAGGTGGGATTTGCTCTCCGTGGCAGAGCCGAGGGTTTGGGCTCCACCAGGGCTTTGATGTCCCCCAGTGACAAATGAAAGTCACCATACAAATCACTAGGAGTCCCAGGAGCATTCCTTAATCACCACCAAGGAGCTGAGGGGTGGGAATACCTCTTGGGCTTGGAAGCCCCCAAATTCCCACTGTGTTCTCACCATCCTCTTCTCATCAGATGCTGGAGCCAGCGGAAACTCCTGCTCGGAGACGTACCACGGACCCTACCCCAACTCGGAGCCCGAGGTGAAATCCATCGTGGACTTCGTGAAGAGCCATGGCAACATCAAGGCTTTCGTCTCCATCCACAGCTATTCCCAGCTCCTGCTCTACCCCTACGGCTACACCGAGACCCCGGCACCAAACGAGCAGGAACTGGTGAGGCCCATGTGCTTTGAGGGGCTGGGATGGGGTTGAGCTCTTCTGCTACTCCAAGGAGGAGCCACCTCTGTCCTGCATCCATTGGGAAACTGGGAGGAGCTTTGTTGCACCCAGAAAAAAGCTGTATCCCACAGGTTTTGGCTTGCTTTTCTCATCTTTCCCCCTTCCCTGTATTCCCAGCACGAGATTTCTGCCAAGGCCGTGGCAGCTCTGTCCTCCCTGTACGGCACCCGGTACGAGTACGGCAGCATCATCACCACCATCTGTAAGTGCTGGGCCAGCCCCAAAATCCCAAATCTCAAAACCATCCCTCACACCAGCCAAATATCCCATGGGATTCCTGTACAAAGCGATCGAGGCTCCAAATTCCACCCCCCATTTCTTCTCCTCTCAGACAGAGCAAGTGGATCGACCGTCGACTGGACCTACAACCAGGGGATTAAATATTCCTTCACCTTCGAGCTGCGGGACACGGGGCGCTACGGATTCCTGCTGCCTGCCAAACAGATCGTTCCCACCGCCAAGGAGACCTGGCTGGCTCTGAAGGTCATCATGGAGCACGCCCGGGACAACATCTACTGAGCTGGGATCAGGGCTGGAGCAGCTGGAGAGAGGGAAGAAGGCAATCAGTAAATAAATGGGAAGAAGGATGAGAACAGCTTGTGGTTGTTTGTCCTTTTTCCCAAATTGGGTGGAAAAGCCCTTCTGGAGCTGGAGTTGGTGCCAGCACAAACAGGGTGTGCCGGGCCAGTGGCCTGGAAAAGGAATTGATTGAAAGGGCATGAAAATAGCAGGAACAAAAAGGAAGGAAGGTGGTAGTTTTCCCTTTGATCTGGCAGAAGATGGAAAGGGAATTGGGCTCTGGGACATGAAATCAGCAGGATTTATTTGGTCTCCAGGAGAGCTGCAGAGGGACTGGGGACAAGGCCTGGAGGGACCGGACACAGGGAATGGCTTCCACTGCCAGAGGGCAGGGATGGGATATTGGGAAGGAATTCTTGGCTGGGCTGGAATTCCTATAGCAGCTGGGGCTGCCCCTGGATCCCTGGAAGTTTTCCAGACCAGGCTGGAGCAGCCTGGGATAGTGGAAGGTGTCCAGGAGTTGGAACTGGATGGGCTTTAAGGTCCCTTTCCCAGCCAAACCTTTCTTGTGTGATCTTTCCTTACCTGCTGCAATCCCTAGGGAATGGGGAGCTGAGCCCTTGCTCACTCCCAACTTTTCCAGGCTCTCAACAGCTCTCAAAGCTGCAAATAAATCACCCAAACAGATGCTGTAATTTACATTTTATTAAATTAAACAATTAAACCTCTCAGCCTCTACGGAGTTTGACTCTGCTCCAAACAATACCAAGAGTCCAAATCCACACAAATTCATTGAGATGGTGGGAAAGCACATCCAGTCCTTGCTTTGATTCCTTGGATTTGGAGGATCTTAAACAACTCAAGCCAGTTTTGTCCAACAGTTTCACCAGGAGGTTTTCATGCAGCACGGAGCAGCCAGGGATTCTGGATCTGTCTCCCACAGCTTGATAACAAAACCAGGATTTTTGCCAATGCAATGACACTTCCAAGAGCTCATGGAGCTGGAAACATTTACTCCCACAGCAGCAGGACCTAATCAGACTGAACCTGCCAGTCCTGAAATCAGCATTGTCTGATTTCACACTCAGAGTCACAATAAAAGATAAATGTGCTCAGGGATGTTGAGTCCTAAGCTGCCCAACAGGAAATTATGTGCCATTTCTCCTACTTTTTGTCCTTTCACCAGAATTATCCCAAAATCACCAGTGAGTTTTGGGATATTTTGAAGATTGTCTGCTTCAAAAAGGGGAAAAACCACTGAATCCAAAAATACACACAAACCCCACAAGCCCACAATAGCTAAACCAGGACCAGGCTCAGCAATGCCAGATGGAAAAACTGGAGAGCAGAATCCCTCTAAAATCACCTCCAAAGTGTCCCATAAGGCAGCTCAGGAAAAATCAGAGGATTCCCAGGTTATCCAGAAGCACCAATTTGAGGAAAACTCTGCTACTCACTTTCCAGGAAACCTTTATCCTGTTCAGTTCCTGATTGCAGGGCCCTGCTGGGTTTTAGGGACCCTGGTGAGGCAGCAGCAGCAAATTTTCCTTCAGCCACCCTAAACCTTAAAGAAACGCCTAAAAAACCACTGGAAAAGGAGTCATTGGAGAAAAAAACCTCCAGTTATTCTCCTCCAGCTCACCTTGAAAAAGACACAACTATTCACAAAGTGTCCACAAGCAAGCACGACTGTCACAGCATCAGCTGGGCAATAAAAAACATCTTTATTACGAATACTTCTGCTCATTATCATAATTTATTTTAAAAAAACAACAAACAACCCTTCCAGGATCTTCTCTCACTTTTGGCAAGTTGCTGAATGTCTTTATCTCTGCTAAAACCACCAAAGTTCGTGCTCACAGATGATTTGCGGCTTGTTCACCCTCATTCCATTCCATGGCTCCAGGCATGGCCGAGGAATGTTACGGACACAAATCCCTTCAGCTGGACTAAAAACTTTGCGGAACAGTTTCTACTGGTCCCAGCCTTTACTAGCAGTTTTCTCCCTCCCCTACAAAACCAGTTCTATCACCTCTGTCCAGCCCTGCACCCCAAGTGATGCCATTCCTGCTTCTAGGAAACATCATTCCAGCTGTCCAGCCTTACTCGAGCTGCCAATTCTCACCACGGCTGCTTTTCCCTGCCGATTCCTAAAACCACAACCGGGCTGCACTGCTCAGGATTCCCAACACCTGGATACTCATTTATTTCCAGGGCCTGTTCTGGATGCTGGTCCTGCTGTGGGAGCGGCTGCTCAGGGATCCCATGGTGCGAGCAGGGCTGGGGAGGCTGGGGTTGCTCCTCACGGATGAGAGCTTGGAATCATGGCCTGAAAGACCCCGGGTAAGGCGGCCTGTGGGAAAAACAACCCCAGATCACAAACTGGTTGTCCACAAGTTGTGGCTGCCCCATCCCTGGATGTGTCCAGCCAGGTTGGAGGGGCCTGGAACAACCTGGGATAGGGGAAGGTATCCCTGCCCATGGTGGGATGGATGGGGTTTAAGGTCCCTTCCCACCCAACCATTCCATGAGGTTGAAGCATATTCTGGTGATGCCCTGGAATTTTAGCTTTTCTATTTTTCAAATCCTGTACTGCATTGGTGTCACAGTGGAGACAGCCACCACACCCAGAGTGTCACCATGCAGTATCAGAAGGCTTCAACCCATACAGAGTAACATCACGTCACTTCAGCAGGCTGCAGGCACCTGCCCTTGTTCTTTACCCCCCTTTTATCCCCTGATGTTCATGCCATGCACCCGTGTGCCCTCTGCTCCCTGGGTGGTGGGTCAGCACACCTGGGCACCCCATAGCTCATTACCTTTAACACTGTTCACCTGCTCCTTCCTCACTGCTGTAGCCATTACTGTACAGCTCCCAATTACCACAAACTCTGTGCCTACACCATCCATCCATCCTTCCATCCTTCCATCCATCCATCCATCCATCCTGTCACAGCACATGTCACAGTGGAGACAGCCACCACACCCAGAGTGTCACCATGCAGTATCAGAAGGCTTCAACCCATACAGAGTAACATCACGTCACTTCAGCAGGCTGCAGGCATCTGCCCTTGTTCTTTACCCCCCTTTTATCCCCTGATGTTCATGCCATGCACCCGTGTGCCCTCTGCTCCCTGGGTGGTGGGTCAGCACACCTGGGCACCCCATGGCTCACTGTGCCAGTGCTGCTCACTGACTTTCACAGCTGTGCCCATTAGGGATGAAGCTCAGCCATAGCCCCACCCCAATTACCACAAACTCTGTGCCTACACCTTCCCACCCAACCATCCCATGGTGAGGCTGAAGCACGTTCTGGTGATGCCTTAGAATTTTAACTTTTACATTTTTCAAAGCATTAGTGCATGACTAAACTCCACATAAAAGGTTAATTAACTTCATCTGCCCTTAATGTACCTGAAGGTCTTTCATTAAATATATCCCCTCTTAATCTTTTAACTTTGCCTTGATGCCTTGTGAAGGCTGAGCTGGAGCAGAGGCTGGGCAGAGCTAAAGAACAAAGCAGGGATTTATTGCAAGGATCTCCTCCATGGATCCACCTTGGGCAGCACCAGAGCCCAGCCAGGGCTGCACCCAAGATGAACCCAAATGGTCCCAAAATGCACGAGCGCTCCCGGGGGCTCTCACTGGGATCAGCTCTGCTCCATTGGCACGTTGGAGTTCATTGTCCCATTCCAGCTTTAGCCCATGCAGTCCCATCCTGCTTGTTTTTCTCTCCTCAGCCCACGGTGTTTGTGCTCCTGGGCCTGAGGTTTGGATCATTTGTCCTTGGTGCCCAGCTGGAGCAGGAATTGTTTTGTCTCCCTGCTCTGTGCAGAGAGCTCACCATCCCATAATGTGAAGCTCAGAACCGCACACTAAAGCAGCTTAGAATGTGAAAATACAAAAGCCAAACCTGAGGCATCAGCCTGGCCCTGTGTTTCTAGGTAAGCCCAAAAAGGCAGCCCTGGACTCTTACTGGCAGTGTCTGAAGGAATCTGCTCCTCAGCCAGGTAATGCTTTAACTTCTGCAGGTCATCTGCAGAAAACCTCCATTTGTCCTCCGCACGCGTGGGTGGCACCCTGGGAGCCATTTTCCTCCGGGCAGTTCCCGTGGGAGCTGCCGCCTGGCAGGACACGGGGAGCGTGCCGGTGATCAAGCCCTCTGGGATCTTCTGGGCAAGGACCTTGAGGCCTGCAGGGACACAGAGCAGCTGTTATCCCAGCTGGATGGGTCAGGAGGGACCAGTCACGAGGGACTGATGCAGCTCCAGGACCAAAGTTTGGATGGAGAAATGTGGGCGGCAGGAGAGGGGGGAATTCTGCGCCTGTGCCCTGCTCAGGTGAGATCCCACATGGAGTCTAACTCTGGGGACAACAGCAGCAGGACGTGGAGCTGCTGGAGAGAGTCCAGAGGTGGCCTCGGAGCTGCTCCCAGAGCTGGGAATGTTGCCCTGGAGAAGGGAAGGATCCAGGGAGAGCTTTCAGCACATTCCAGGGGCTCCAGGAGAGCTGGTGAGAGACTGGGGACAAGGCCTGCAGGGACAGGACACAGGGAATGGCTCCCACTGCCAGAGGGCAGGGGTGGATGGGATCTTGGGAATTAGGAATTCCTGGCTGGGTTGGAATTGCCAGAGCAGCTGGGGCTGCCCCTGATCCCTGGAATGTCCAAGGCCAGGCTGGACCCTGGGGCTGGAGCAGCCTGGGACAGTGGGAGGTGTCCCTGCCCATAGGGACAGAACTGGATGATCCTTCAGTTTCCTTCCAACCCAAACCATCCCGTGATTCCACAACCCAGATCTTTCCCATCTCCAGATCCCACAAGCTGCTCCCCACTGTCCTTTTCCCCAGGAGGTCTGGGGGAGCTCTCCCAGCCCCACCTACCCCCAGATAACATGAAGAGGTTCTCGAAGCCCCTCTCACACATGGTGGTGGCCGCCTGGCTCGCCAAGCGCTCGTCGTTGTCGTACACGATGATGATTTTTCCATGGGCATTTTTCTGCCATGGGAATTGTTAAGGAGTCACTGCTGAACTTAAGAGGATATCGAAACATTTTAGGAAGCAAAAGAGACAAGTGGGATTGGGGAGGGAAAGACTCCATACTTGGCTTGCAAGCATCCAGCAGAAATGCTCTCTCTGCAGAATTCTCAGCGGCTCAGGCTTGCCAGACACAGCTTAATTCCCACTGGATTCAGCATTGCTTGAAGATTGGGAATGGCAACAGCCCCTTTGTTTACAACCTCCCCTCAGAATCAACAGCCTGGGAATGATCAGCCTAATCCCACTTAATAATCCTCTGTCTGTCCCCATTCCCATCAAGGTGCTGACAGGAAGCCAAAGGATTTGATGGATGCATCCCTGGAGCAGCAGCAGGAGAGCAGTGCCCAAGTCTGGCTTGGCCTTCCAGCAGCCAAAATCCAGGGAAATGCCAAATCCAGGCAGCTCTCACTGGAGTCAAGAGCAGCCTTGAGGAAATAAAATCCAGCACCTGATGGGGGCAGTGGAGCTGCACCAGGTAACTCCATCTCCTGTCCCACCCTTTTTGAGATCCCTAATTTTGCTTGGATAAACTCCAATTGATTTTGGGAGCTCCCACCAACATTCCCTCACGTTCCCATGGAAAGGATACATATTCCAGAATGTTATTTGTATACGGATTCATGGTTCTAGACAATGTTGCAATAGGGTAGGAATAAGCTGTAGAAGGGGAGAAAAAAAAAAAAAAAGAGGAAAAATCATCCAGAGGCTGAACACCAACAGCCTGGGATACAACAGCCTTGAGAACCCACTGAGTATGGGATTCACATCAGCTCAGGCCCCTCATCCCCTCCCAGGAAGGAGGGATGTGCTGGATAAGCACTGGGAACACCCAGTGATGTCCCAGCTGGGGGACAAAATGCAGCAGGGCTGTGGCCCAGAGCTGGAATCCGTGCCCAGGTGCCGGTGGGACCGTGGCTGCTCACCTCCCACGATGTGGCACTGCTCGTAGGCGTCGCGGTCCCGCACGTCCAGCAGCAGGAACGGGCAGTCGGGGTAAGGCCTCTCCTTGGCCTGGGTGTCCTCCTTCTTTGGAGAATCCTTCTCCACATCCAGCTCCCCAACCCCACTGATCACACTGCAAAGGGAACGGCAGGTTAAGGAATGCTTTTGTGGTTCTCCACCACTTCCAAGGCTGGGCAAGAGCTGGGATAAAGCTGCCTCTTCCAGCACCATCCTGGGATCTCTTCACATGGTGGGTTTGGAATTATTCTCAATCCCAGAATGGTTTGGGTGGGAAGGGACCTTAAGGATCTCATTCCACACCCTGCCATGGGCAGGGACACCTCCCACTATCCCAGAGTGCTCCAAACCCTGTCCAGCCCAGCTTTGGACACTGCCAGGGATCCAGGGGCAGCTCCAGCTTCTCTGGGAATTCTATTCCAGCCACTCCCCACCCTCCCAGCCAGGAACTCCTTCCCAGTATCCCTGTGTCACTTTGAAACCATTTCCTGTGTCCTGACCCTCCACATCCATACAAAACCATCACTAACAGGAATGCACATGACTGAGATGACCAGAGCGCTGTGTTATCCCCAAAAATTCTGGAATGTGGGGGCCTGGATGGAATCCCACAAACACATTTCTTTGTCAGACCTTCATCAGCTGACAACAATCTTGGGTTGCTGTTTAATCCAAACCCATTCCAACAGGAAATCCTGCCAATCCCCTCCCTCTCACCTACAAACCCAGGCTTTAATGAGAAATACAGGATAAAACCACTTAGCAGCAACTTAAAATCAGCAGCTGGGCTCAAATCATCATCAGCTACGACAGGAAGAAAATGATGCTAATGTGAGGCACCTCTGCAGCGTGGAGCGATGGGATTCCCCGGCTCCTGAGTTGTTCAGGAACAGGACAGGGCTGGGTGTCCCCTCGGGGCTCCCTTTCCCATTTGTCCCCGCTGCGTCGTCACCTGCAGCACCAGAATCTGGGGAGAGAAGAGGGCACGAGGAGCTAAGGAGCTGCAGGAGGTAAACAAGCAGGTTTTAAGGGCAGTTTCTATTCCTGGAAAGAAAAGTGTCACAGCTTTATCTTCATCCTCTTAATGAGGAGAATTTACCCAGAGCCTCCTTATTTAAAATAATAAAGAGCCAACAGATTTTTTAGGGCTTGAGCTCTCATTTGAAGAAGTCAATAAACCAGAATTTTTGACGTGGATTATGTTACTGCCAGCACGAGGCTTTCCTACTTGCAAACCCTTCTGTTTTTCAGGAGTGTTTCTATTCCCAGGCCACAGGCGCAGTTTTACTTTTCCATTTCTCCTCCTGATTAAGCCCTGCTGCAGTGCCAGCTCTGCCACTTCACCCCCTGGCAGTGACCCCCAGCTCACCCCCTTTGTCCCTGCCACCAGTGTTGTCACCTTGCAGCTCGTGCAGCTCCTCGTTTGTCACTTCTAAGGTTTCATTGGACAGAGAGGCGACCTGGAGAACCTGCAGGGCACAAAAAACAAGCAGACACTGATCCCCACATCCACAGCAGGGAAACACAGCAGGGAGCAGCTCAAGGAAAACAATCCAGGGGGAAAAAAATCTCGAGTCTGCAGGATCCCACTCTTTGCGTCTCCAAGTTTAACCTTCCCTTTCCTTCTCTCCTGAGAAGACAGTTTGGGGTTCTTTCTAGTTTGAAGCAGTTTTCTTGAACCAGCACTCCCCAGCTCTTTATTTCCTGATCAACTTTTCATTTTTTAAGATATCATGATTCGCTGCTTTTAAATAAAATAATGCACGGAAAGCCTTGAAGTCCCAACTGCCCACTTTCTGCAGTTAAACCTGGGTCAGGGAGGGCTGCAGACACAAAACTCAGATTTAGATGCTGTTTTACACAGCCTTTTTCTTTTGCAAGATGCTTGAAGATCCTTTTAAGTTAATGGACAAATCGAACAAGGAATAAATTTCAAAGACGGAGTCACCACAAACTTTAATTTGTAATTAAGGCATTTGGCCATTGTGTTGGAATTATTTGCTTTTATTAAAGGCAGGAAGAAGCCAAGACAGAATAATTACAACTAAAGCTAAATAATTACAGAGAAATTTTTATTCCAAGGAAAAATGTTGCTCCTACAAGATTTTGGAGGCCAGAGAGGGATCGGTACATACCAACTGGGCAAAAGTTGTCACCTTCAGCCTTTTAAACAGCTCATCCTTTTTATACCTGTAATCTACAAAAACAAAACAAAGAGGACAAGGTAAATTTTTAGTCCATTCCCAGTTTTTTTAGACACCAGGTCACGGCTTAATCCCAGCTTTTCTCCAAGACTCTTCCACAGACAGGCAGGAATTCAGGGCAGGTTTGTGCTGAAGGATGAGAGCAGCAAATCTGGAGAGTTTGTGAAATGCCAGTTATAAATAAAGGGTTTAATTAATCCCAGCTATAAAGAGAAATTTTAATGAAGACCAGTTATAAAGAGAGATCTTGTCCAGACATGATGAAGTGGAAGAGGAATATTTAGCTGCTTTTAGACTCAAATATGAATTTATGTTTTCCATGGTGCTGGGGCAGGAAGCAATTCAGGATTTCCCCCTTTCCCTGCTGTTCTTTGGGGCCCATTGGAGTCACAAAGCTCCTTAAACCAGAAGATTAATTTACTTTAATTTTTAATTTGTGTAAATTACAGCAGTGTCAGAGCATGGGGCATCGTGTCTTTGCAAATACCAAGCTAAACATGCAGGTTTCATCCTAACAATTAAAAAACCCAAGATTTTAATACTTTATCTGATAATGAAATTCTGATTTCTTCCACTTGCTGACAGGGATCTCTCAAGGAACGGGTAACTGACACAAGAAACTGGACTAATTGAGTCTTAATGGGTAATTAATACAAGAAACTGGCCTAATTGAATCTTAATCCCGAAGACACAGCTTAGGGAGGAAGAAAACTGAGCAGAGCTGCTGGCAAAGATCCAGAGTAGAGATTCCCAGAGCCAAGGTGGGAGCCTGATCCCATCCAGATCCTGCAGAGGAAGGGAGAAACCTCCTGGAGTGAAACAAAAGGTGTGAGGAGGAAAGAGAAGCCAGGATGGGTATCAGCAGGAACATCTAGGTATGGAATAACCTGTCCTGGGAAGCAACGGCAGCTTTGTCCTTTGGGAAGTGCAGGGCTGGGAAGGAGCTGGTCCCTCTCCAGCTCTTCAGCTCCTAGGGATAGCAACGGAGCTCAGGATCTTCGGCAAATCCACTCAGTTCAACGATTCTGAATCCTCTAAGACCATCTGCTGAATGCTCCCTTAGCTTAGGGGAGATGAGAAGGGGGAAGGGCTCCCCTGCACATTCCTGCAGCCACCACACAAAAAAATTCCTGTGGGATTTGCTTATGGAAATTCCCCAGCTCAGTTGTTTAGAGAGCCATGGGAATGCTGGAGGCTGGGATCTCTTCCCAACACATTCAGAGTTCCCAAATTCAACACCCTAGCCGAAATCATTTTGATCAGGCTGCAAAACAAGCAGCTCTTTGCTCCTCACAAGTCGTCCTAGGAAAGAAGGAGCCCTTCCAAAATACCCACTGCACATCCAAACCATGGGGCTGAAGCACAGGAGGCCCAGAAAATGGATTGCAGGATGAGGAGGTGCAGAAAATGGATTTCAGGATGTCAATTCCCTGGGAAATGACCCTTGTGGTTCTTGCAAAACCACCAGGCTTCAAACCTCAACTGAGGTTGTTAAATCTGCCTTTTAACTCAAAAAAACCCCAGCAACAATTTTTTTCCTGTAATTATTTCCCGTCTCATCTGCTCAGGGATTAAAATTGCCCGGCAAAGGCCAAAAAAAGAGCCTTTCTGCCGTGGCAAATAAACTTCATTTAGAAGGACAAACAAAAGCAGCAAAGCTTGGGAAGTGCTGGACGGATGAAAAACACCAAAGCAGAACCGCTGCCAAACGATGCAGCTCCTGGATGGCTCCTTCCCACCTCAAATAAGGGCTTTTTACCCCCAAAAAAGCCTCTTTGCCCTAGATCTTGCCTTTGCCACCCTAAACGCCTCCCCAGGCAGCTCAGAAGTGCTGCTTCCAGCTCCAAAAGCAACGCCACGTACCCGGTCCGGTCCTGGCGGATCCGTTGGAATCTTCTGACATGGTTTTGCTTGGAATGATTCTGTTTTCCAGGGATGGGCTCCTCAGGGCTTTGGGAGAGGAGGGAAACAAGAGCAGAGAGAAGGAAGAGCCCTCCTGTGTGTCCTCAAGCCAATCAATCCTCCAAAGGATGGAGCGTGGTGGGTGCAGCTCTTTAATTTTTGATGGCGTGGATTTAAATCTCTCACGTTACATAAGGGACAGAGAGGTGCCTGTGCTGGGGATTTAAATCTGCATCCAAAGGGTGTCATCTATCCCTGAGAAACCAAGGGGGAGAAGTTCCTCCACTCCCTGGGAGCACAAGGTGTCCATTCAGCCTGCAGAGAATGAGAGAGCTCCTCCAAAAAAGCAAAGAAGAGGAGGGAATAAAAGAACTGCACGGAACAGATCCGCGGCGAGATTGGAGACCCACAAAAAACAAGATTTTCAACACAAACAAAAAGCGAGGCAGCGTCCAGCACTGAAGTCTCAGTCAACAGAGCATTTTGGAAAGCTCAAGGTCATCCCTCTTTTCATTTTTTTCCCCCCCAAAGACCCGCAGTGTTTGGAAAGAAACCAACCCAAACCCAGCAAACCAGCCACAAACAAAGGCCTGTTTTGCACCAATAAATTCCCGTGAGCTCCCTCGGAAAGTGGGGCTGAGAACTAAACCTGAACATGTCAAATCCTAATTGATGGAGCTTTCAGCTCCATTCAGGGCTTTTTTTCACCTCCATAAATGCAGCTTTGAGGTTGAAGAGCTTTCCTGGCTCCCGATGTGAGGATAATCTGGGAATAAAGTCATAAATCACCGGTTTTATTGGGAAAAATGATTTGAAAAGCCTGGTTTTGGTGGGAAAATAAGAGAAATAAAAATAATTTGGGCCTCCATTAGTCTGAACAACCTAAAGCCTTCAAAATCTCAGTGTTTAGTGGTGGTGAAATCAATGTAAACACAAGGAATGAGCTTGGTTTTCTCCTGTCTTGGAGTATTTTGATAGGAACTTAAATTATATGAAGATAAAAGGGCTCAAGTTGTGACCTAAAAGTGAAACAGAAGTCTCAGAAATGATCCATAAATCTTCCCAGATCAGTCTAGCCTGGATTTCTTAGCTCAAGAGAGCTTCCAACAATAAAATCCAATGACAAAGAAGGGAGAAACTCAAGATTCCTGCTTGGATTTTGAAATTAAATCTGCGGAGATCTCCAAGGAAAACCTCCTGGAACTCATCTCCTGCTCTTTGAGCTTTGAACCAACCCGTTTTTAACCCATCCTGCTCCTCCCCAGGTACTCACTTCTTTTGATCTCTTCCAATTTTTCCATGTATTTTGACAAACTATTTCCTGTAACACAAAAAAAAAAAAAAAAATCAATTTATTACAATTATTTATTTTCTTCAGGCCTAACTGAGGCTTAACTTTTCATGGCTTGGAAGGAAACAGCTGTTGGTTGTAGATCCTCCTTCACAGTGGCAATGAAAGGCACAAAGAAGCCACAATTTTCCTCTTTTCTCTCAAGGAAAGCAGAACTAAACAGAAAAATCCAAGGATCTGCTGCTCCTTTCCCAGCATTTTGGTGGGAATACCACAAGATCACGTTACCGGATAAAATTCAGCTGCTTTAACAACTAAAAAACGAACCAAAAAAAAAAAAAAACCACCCACAAAGACACCCCCAATTCATTATCTTGGCCCACACCCTTGATGAGACACAGGAAAAAGTCCATGGACAGGAATTCCACGACCAGAAATTTCTATGGGAACCACCACAACAGAGCCTGACCCGGTCTGAACCCATTTAAGCCCCAAACTGTTCTTTAAAGAGGAAGAGTAGAAAACAATGAACAGGTTTCAAGACAACCAAGACTTGAGACACGCGGTCACCTACACACAGAGCATTTAATCTCAATTTCCAGCGGGGGTGCACGGTGCTGTGTGCGAAGGTAAATACGGATAAGCACATAAAAATGTATGTAAATACACGTAAACCTGCAGAGTTCGTGCTTGTTTTAGTTTCAGCTTTGAAGGAAAATTGTAAGTAGGAAATGTTTATGTTGTTGGCGACTGTAAATAGGAAAGTTCGGTAGTTTTTATAATATTTGGTGAGACAAATGATAGCCGCAATAAGGATTCTGCAGGGCTGGGGTGACTCAGCTCCGGGCAGAGACATTTAAGACATTAATTCTGTTTTTCTGTCATCCTACACCAACTTTGGGGTGGTTTTACCCCACAATAATTTCACTCACCAGTATCCAGACGAGTTTTTATATGTTGATACTTGGGATTCGAGGGGATGCGCCGCGTCAGAAGCTGGTTCAAAACGGAAAACACGAGAAGCCAAAGTTTAAAAAAAAAAAAAATAAAATAAAAACAAAAAACCCCAGAAGTAGGAGCAGAAAACGTCGCTTGAAGGGTTTCAGGAGACAGAAAGACAAGCGAGGAATTCCTCAATCCCCATCTCGGTATTCAACCCCCCCCCCCCCCCCCGTTTTCCCTCCGCGCGGAGCTCTCCCGGCCCCGGGGGCCGCGCGAACCGCCACCCCCCTCCTCCGCGGCCGTGCCCCGTGTGGCCCCGGGCCGCCCGCAGGGTGCGGGGAAGGGTGCGGGGAAGGGAAGGCCCCTCACGGCACCTGAGGGTCGCCGAGCCCGCCCCGCGCCGACATCTCCCCTCACGGCCGCCAGCCCCTCACGCGCGGCCGCGCTCCCGCCTCCCGCCCGCCCCGCAACTACGCCCGCCGCCATTGGCCGCCCGCCGCGCCCGCAGCCAATCGGAGGCCGCGCGGCGGGGAGCGCGCGCGTCGCCCGGCAACGCGAGGGACGCGGCGGGCGGGAAGCGGCGGGGGACGGGGGGGGGGGAAGAAGAGGGGAGCCGCGCGTGCGCGGGGCGGAGGCCACGCCTCCCCGGCCGCGCCCCGCCCCCGCCGGGAGAGCGCGCCCGCGGCGGCGGCGGCGGCGCCTGAGCGCAGGTGAGAGCGGCGCGCGCGCGGCCGCGGAGGCTCCGCCCCGCCGCGAGGGGGCGTGGCCTGGGGCGGTGGGGGAGGTCCCGAGCGCGGTCGGTGGGCGGGGTCTGTTGGGGGTGTGGCTCTCGGGGGCGGTGCTTTGGTGGGCGTGTCCGCTGCGGTGGGTGTGTCCCTTCCGGTGGGTGTGTGCCCTCCGATGGGCGTGTCCTGTCGGTGGGTGTGTCCCTTCCGGTGGGTGTGTCCCCTCCGTTGGGTGTGTCCCTCCAGGTGGGTGTGTCCCATCCGGTGGGTGTGTCCCCTCAGGTGGGCGTGTCCCTTCAGGTGGGCGTGTCCCTTCAGGTGGGTGGGTCCCCTCCGGTGGGCGTGTCCATTCCGATGGGTGTGTCCCCTCCGGTGGGTGTGTCCCCTCCGTTGGGTGTGTCCCCCCAGGTGAGTGTGTCCCGTCAGGTGGGCGTGTCCCCTCCGTTGGGTGTGTCCCTCCAGGTGGGTGTGTCCCCTCAGGTGGGCGCGTCCCCTCCGGTGGGCGTGTCCCCTCCGGTGGGCGTGTCCTGTCAGGCGGGTGTGTCCCCTCCCTTTGACCGCCATTGACTCCCTGAACCCCGTCGGGGTCGGGACCCCCCGCAGTGACCCCCCGGGCCCCCTCAGGCCCCCCAGTTCGCCCATGGCCCCACTGAAAGCCCCCCGCAATGAGCCCATGACCCCTCAATTGGCCCCAGCGACCCCATGGCCCCCCGTGGACACTTAGCGGGGTCATCACCCCTCCACCCGATCCCCGCGAGTCCACAACGCCCCTTCAGAGCCCTTATGGATCCACAGCCTTCCAATGACCCCGTGTTCCCCCTCAAACCCCAAATGGCCCCACAATCCCCCTCAGACCCCAAATGAAACTGACCTTCCCTCTCAGACCCCAAATGTCCGCTGGACCTGCCACATGGGGACATGCAGGTTCTGGGAATGAAGGAGTTTTGGGGCCATGGATGTGGGTTATAGGAATGAAGGAGTTTTGGGGCCATGGATGTGGGTTATAGGAATGAAGGAGTTTTGGGGCCATGGAGGTGGGTTATAGGAATGAAGGAGTTTTGGGGCCATGGATGTGGGTTCTGGGAATGAAGGAGTTTTGGGGCCATGGAGGTGGGTTCTGGGAATGAAGGAGTTTTGGGGCCATGGAGGTGGGTTATAGGAATGAAGGAGTTTTGGGGCCATGGATGTGGGTTATAGGAATGAAGGAGTTTTGGGGCCATGGAGGTGGGTTATAGGAATGAAGGAGTTTTGGGGCCATGGAGGTGGGTTCTGGGAATGAAGGAGTTTTGGGGCCATGGATGTGGGTTATAGGAATGAAGGAGTTTTGGGGCCATGGATGTGGGTTATAGGAATGAAGGAGTTTTGGGGCCATGGAGGTGGGTTCTGGGAATGAAGGAGTTTTGGGGCCATGGATGTGGGTTATGGGAATGAAAGAGTTTTGGGGCCATGGATGTGGGTTCTGGGAATGAAGGAGTTTTGGGGCCATGGAGGTGGGGTCTGGGAATGAAGGAGTTTTGGGGCCATGGATGTGGGTTCTGGGAATGAGGGAGTTTTGGGGCCATGGAGGTGGGTTATAGGAATGAAGGAGTTTTGGGGCCATGGATGTGGGTTCTGGGAATGAGGGAGTTTTGGGGCCATGGATGTGGGTTCTGGGAATTGAGGAAGTTTGGGGCCATGGAGGTGGGTTCTGGGAATGAAGGAGTTTTGGGGCCATGGATGTGGTTTCTCCGGACCTGGTGAGCTCAGTGGGAATGCAGCAGTTCCGGGGTGACCCCGGTGTCCCGGCTGTGTCCCGTAGGATGAAGGAGTGGTGGCTGCAGGTGGGGCTGCTGGGCGTGCCCCTCCTCGCCGTCTACCTGCACATCCCACCGCCCCAGCTTTCCCCGGCGCTCCGCTCCTGGAAATCCTCCGGCAGCTTCTTCACCTACAAGGACCTGAACATCTTCTACAGAGGTGACAGTCATCCATCCCTCGGTGGCCATGGGGACATTCCTGAACCTGGGCCAGGTGGTGACAAATCCCTCCCGCTTTTTGCCATCCCGGATCCGCCAGGGACGGATCGGAACGTTTCACTGGGGAAAGTTGGTTCTTGTACCTTGGTGGGAAGGATCCCAAGATCCTCCAATGGATGCCAACGTGGAAAAGACACTGGAAACCCTTTTTGCAGCAGCACAGAGACTGCTGGAATTAATTTGGGCTAATTAAATCCCTTTATCAATGGATTTAAAATCCATAGATTTGAAATCAATCCCTGGGTTGATCACGGAGCCAGTGAGGTTTCCGAAGGGAAGCTGTGGTGGGACTCAAACCCATCCTTGGTTTTGGGGAGCAGAGGGAGAGGTGGATTCCCAGTGGGATGGACTCAATTCCCGTTCTGGAAAGGAGCAATTCCTGTCCTAGAAGGGAGGGATTTTTGGGAGAGCTGACTCCGAGGTGTCCCGCTCTCCCCACAGATTCCAGCGGCGCTGTCGGCAGCTCTGACGTCGTGGTGCTCCTGCACGGCTTCCCAACATCCAGCTACGACTGGAGCAAGGTGAGGGGGCTGGAATCTGACAGCAAATCCCAGGATTTTCAGCTCCTGGGGGTGAGCAGGCAGCACAGCAGGGGTGGGCCATGCTCCAGAGGAGAATTCCTGATTTCTGCCGGAATCGTGCTCGAGGATATCACCTTGTTCTTCTCCCAGTGTGAAATCCAAGCTCTTTCCACATCCCACAGGCCAGGAAAACAGCCACAACAATTCCTTGGCTTTTTGGGGGGTATGGTGTGGCTGTTTATGGAGAAAATTTTGACCTGCTGCTGTTTTCTTGGAGCTGGAATGCTCTTCTGGGATGGTGGGGAGGAGCACGTCCATTCATGGCTGCTCATCACTGCAGACGTTTCCGTCCTCTGCTCCCGCTGGATGCTTTTTCAATGCATTTCTCCTCTTCCCAGATCTGGGAAGGGCTGACCCAGCGCTTCCACCGGGTGATTGCCCTGGATTTCCTCGGATTTGGGTTCAGTGACAAGCCTGTGAGTACCCTGGGATGAGGATTTTCATGGTTGCTTTCGGCCCAGCACTCCGGAAAATTGTCTTTTGCCATCCAAGAGAAAAATTGTTTTTTCTCCTCCCATCTACGTCTGGAAAAGGGATAAGTCATTACAACAGTGGAAGGGACAAGGAAGGTTTTTGGTGGACCTTCAGCTAGGTTTGATGGGATTCCAAAATGCACCTTGTCCCCTCTGGAGCATGGACAATGCTCCCGTGGCCTTGTGGACATCACAGGACATCCCAAGGGCTGAGTCTGGGCTCACAAGCTGCTGCTTTCCATATTCCATAATTCCACATTCCTCCCTCGGGGCATTTATTCTGGAATCTGTGGGCTCCTGCTGGGTCAGGCTCTCACTGGGACCCCTCTCCCACTTTTGCAGAGGCCCCATGGCTACTCCATCTTCGAGCAGGCCACCATCGTGGAGGGGCTGCTGCGACACCTCGGGCTCCGGCACCAGCGGATCAACCTCCTGTCCCACGATTATGGGGACACGGTGGCCCAGGAGCTGCTCCACAGGTCCCTGCCACCCCTCCTGCCCTTTGTTGTCTCCACCAAGATGATTTCCAGCAGATAAGTGGAAGGGCGTGGTGCAGAATCCCCCTTTCCTTGTGCCTGAGGTGTCTCAGGGCACATCCAAGGCTTCTGTCGGTCTAATTCCCAAAGGAAACGGAGATGATCCGACAAAATTTGAGCTCCTGCTCGGTCATTTCTTGGAGCCCGGAGAGGTTTGGTCGTGTTTCACTTTCTTCTCTGCTGTCCCCAGGTTTGAGCACAACAAAACTGGAAGCATCCTGATCAACAGCCTCTGTTTGTCCAACGGAGGTACGGTTTGTCCAGGGTGGGATGGGAACCCTGGGATGGGAACCCTGGGATGGGAACCCATGGGATGAGGAACCCATGGGAGGGAGATCCAAGGAATGGCAATCCATGGGATAGGAATCATGGGAAGGGGATTCATGGGATGGGAACGCATGGGATGGGGATCCATGGGAGGGGAACCCATGGGATGGGGATCTGTGGGAAGGGAATCCATGTCATGGGAATGCATGGGATGGGGATCCATGGGATGGATTGGCTTTCCCATCTCCAACACCCAAATCCCAAGGATTGGAATCAAGGTGCTGTAATTAACTGGGAGCATCAGTCCTGGGGCTCCCTGGGCCGCTTTCATGGCACCGTGAACAACCTGGGAGATGTGGAGCAAAACACTTCCAGCCTTACAGCTCCGTTCTTTGATGTCCTTCCAGGGATTTTTCCCGAAGCGTACTACCCCCGCTTCATCCAGAAGGTGAGCTGCTCCCCTCTCCAGTCTTACTGAATCCCAAAATCCCAAAGAAACACCCCTTGGAGCGCTGCTGTCGCACCCCATGGACACCTCAAGGGTCTGGGCTGGGCGTGATGGGAGAAGCGCTCTATGGATTTATCCATGTGTCCGATGCTGAGTCGTGCTCCCTCCTTTTCTCCCTTCTTCCCAAGCTCCTCAAGGATGGAGGGTTGCTGTCCCCCATCCTCCTGCGGCTGATGAACTTCTTCTTCTTCTCCGGAGGGTGAGTCGGGTCTCAGGGGTGCTGGGCACAATCCATAAGGATGTGAACCAAGTGGGGAAGTGGAAATGGAGGAATGAGAAGGAATTCCTGGCTGGGAAGGTGGGGAGACCCTGGAATAGAATTCCCAGAGCAGCTGTGGCTGCCCCTGGATGCCTGGAAGTGTCCAAGGCCAGGTTGGAGCACCCTGGGATAGTGGGAGGTGTCCCTGTCCATGGCAGGGGGTGGGAATGAATAATCCTTAAATTCCCTTCCAACCCAAACCATTCCATGATTCCATAAATCAGGGGTTTGGCCGGAAGCAGATTCCCTGGCACTGGCCCTGGAGAGGTGGGATTGACCTCTGCACCATTCCCTCTCCACACTGGCCAAGCACTTCCGTTTAAAAATAAACCAAACAACTTTTCCCTGGACACTGGAATCCTCCTCTCCACAAGTGTTGGAATTACACATTTCAGAGGCAACAAAGCCCCTGCACAATCAGATCTTTATATTTTTAGCAGTGTTAAAAACCCTCTTTTTTCCCCCCAAAAAGCCCTTTCAGACCATCCAACACTTATCCCAACTTCTTTGGGGGACATCTTGGCACTTGGAGCTTTGCTGTGGAAACTGGCAGTGCTGGAATTTTTTGCCCTTGAGTAGTTTTTGAGTGGTTCCCTGACACAGCTGCTGCCGTGTCTCTCCAAATTCCATTTTTTTTTTTTTTCCAGGCTCAGGGCAGTTTTTGGGCCCTACACGCAGCCCTCCCAGGCAGAATTCTGGGATATGTGGACGGCAGTGCGGAATAACGATGGGAATCTCGTTATGGACAGGTACCTCGGCATGAATTCCTGCATGAGCTGAATGTCACACCTGCTCCGAGGCTCCCGGAGCTCAGGCAGGCTCTCCAGAATTTCCAGCTGCTGCTTTTGGAGTCTTGGGATCACCATTACATCCCAAGAAATAGCTGGAGTAGGGATTCTCTGGGATGATGCACGGCAGGGGAAGGAAGGTCGGAGTTGGATCTGAGATGTGGATTTTTTTCTTTGGAAGTCAAGGGTTTGGATTTGGGGGGGTTTGGAGCTCAATCTGTGCCAGGTATTTGAGCAGCATTGTCCCAGGAGAGATTTGCCTCTAGATTTGAACCCTCTGGGCCATTCCCAGAAGTCCCAATCCTGAATCTTCAGCTTGGCAATTTTGGAAGGACATGTTTCTTCCAGTTTGTGGCTTTTAGAAGGCTCTTGGGCTGGTGGTTGAGTTCAGCTCCTTGTCTCCCCTTCCCCCAGTGGGAGAACAGAGTCCCTGAGCCCAGGGATGATGGTGTGGTGCTGGATTCCCCCGGGAGATGCAGATCCCACCTGGATCTCATTGTGTCCACAGCCCTGGGAGCAAATTCCAGGCTGGGCAGCATCCACTGCATAACAAGGACTTTTCCTTCCTTCAGTATTTTGCAGTACATAAACCAGAGAAAGAAGCACAGAGAGCGCTGGGTTGGGGCTTTGATGTCTACCTCGGTCCCACGTGAGTAGGAATCCATTCCTTTACTGCCTGGGATTTTTGGGAATTGCCCCCCTCACTTCCAGGCTCCTTTCCACTCATCAGCCTCTCGTTATTCTGAGCTCAAACCCAGTTTTGCAGCGGAGATAACGCTCCCTGGTTCACAGCTGGTTCTCCAAGCGCTGCTCCAGGGAAGTTGAGGAGCTTTTCAAGCCCAAAAAGTTGCAACCAGGGAAGAATTTGGGGGTTGGAGGCTGGACTTGACCCCAGGGCAGCCCAGCAAAAGCCCAGTCAGAGCTGTTTTGTTCAGTGCTCCACTGGAAGCTTCCCAGGCTTTGTGTGAGGAGGGAACACTCCTGCAGGCCTTCTTGGGGATGTTCTAATTAATGAATCCATTAATTTATGGATGTAAAATCTCTGTCTGTGCTTCCCTTGCAGTGCATCTCATCTACGGGCCCCTGGACCCTGTGAATCCACAGCCAGAGTTCCTCCAGCTTTACAAGTAAGACAAAAATGGGAATGTGCAGCTGGGGCTTCATTCCAAGGGATATTTTGCCTGGCTATTTCTTCAATTCCATCCTCAAGGAGGCTGTTTTTAATTCCCTCCGGAACCTGCACAGCCAGGTGCTTCAGTCAGAGCAGTCTGGAAATTGGTTCTGCATTTTAGGCACCAAAATCAGGATTTTCAGTCATGATCCATTTAAAAACCTCACAGGGGAGATTTGTTTCCTGAGGAAGTCTCCTCCTCCAAACTAACCTGAAGGAAATCCAGCACTCGGAAGGGGTCAGATGGAGCTGCTCCAGGCTTTTTTTTTTATCCCAAAAATGGGCAGAATCCTGGCTGTGCAAGAGGGCTGAGTCTGCAGCAGTTCCTGTGCTTAAGCCTTGCTCCGTTCTTCCACCAGGAAGGTGCTTCCCATGTCCACAGTGTCCATGCTGGATGACCACATCAGCCACTATCCCCACCTGGAGGATCCCATGGGATTTCTGAATGCCTATCTGAACTTCATCAACTCCTTCTGAGCTGCTGCAGCTCACTTCTCACTCTTTGCTTAGAGTCAGGCTTTGGGGGGCAGGAAAAAACATTGATTTTCTCTCCCAAATCAAACACTGTGCTCACACCCTCATCCTGGGCTGCCAAACTGAGTTAAATCCTCGGACAGCTGGAAAAATGAGGGGAAAAGCAGGATGCTGGCAGCTCTTCCAGCCCTGCACTCCCCTTCTTGCCCAGCTCAACTCTCTATTTAGAGAGGCAGAGGTTTAAATTAACATGAAATCAGAATTTCTTATTTCCTTCATCACCCTGACTTGGGAAGAAACAACAACTTCATCAGCAGGGAGAGGCAGAAGTTCCCTCACAAAATCCCTCCGTCCCCCTTCCCTTCCCAGTTTTCCATATGGGATTTTCCCCACTTTGAACCCAGGAAAAGGCTGCCCTGAGGTTTGGTTATTACCTGACATAAAGCTCAGAGAACTGAATCTGCCTCAAGAGATGGAGTTTAATCTCCCTCTGTACATTGATTTTTCTGTGTGGAAGAAGAGACAGTCACAAAAATAGTGCAAATTTGGAGGTTTGGGGTGGTTTTTAACTATTCATGTTGGGAATTTAATAGCATCCCTTTAGGAATAAGGGGTTTTTGCTTAATAAACAGCCATTATGGGATATTTTTTCCTGTACTGGAGCAGACAGAATTAGAACAAAAATTTCTATTTTATTAACAGTAATTCATATGAATTCCACCACTTGAACCAGTGTTTATTTTCTGTTAATAAAAAGCAATTTTGACAAAAATCTGATTCCGTTTTTTTCACGTCTTTTCTCTTCCCTGGTTGAGATGCCATAAGTTAGGTGGGAATTGTGTGACAACGAGGGAAGGGACATGGGAATGGCTCAGTACCAGCCAGCCACTAAAGAGCGTCATACAAAAGATTTCCCAAATTGAGGAATAAAAACCACATGCAGAAGGACAGCCAGGAAAAAGGGGCAATTCCAGGGACTGCACTGCTGGAACTCTCAGCCCACGGAAGCCAGGATGACATCGACGGACGTCTCGTCCTTGCTCCTGACTGTCACCTGCATGGTCACACCGTCCCCAAGGGCCAGCCTGGACCTGACCAGCACGTCACAGCCACCTCTGTACACACCTGGGACAAAGCAACAGGGAGAGGTCACTTTGGAAAGGCTCGGGGATCCAGTCCTGAGCCAGGGCAGGACAGGTTTAGTCTTCAGCCAGGTTCTGCATGTGGGTCACAGCTCCATGGAATGCTCCAGGCTGGAAAGCTGGGACAGGCCCTGGGGGTGCTGGTGACAGTGGCTGGACATCCCCAGGTGGGCAAGAGGCCGCTGGCACCTGGGCTGTGCCAGCCCCAGTGTGGGCACAGCTGCAGGGCAGGGACTGTCCCCCGAGGGACACCCTGGAATTCTGGGGACAGCTCCGGACAGGAGAGGCCTGGAAGGGCTGGAGAGTGTCCAGGGAAGGGGCAAAGGAGCTGGGAAGGGGCTGGAGCAGCTGAGGGAGCTGGGAAGGGGCTCAGCCTGGAGCAGAGGAGGCTCAGGGGGACCTTGTGGCTCTGCACGAGTCCCTGCCAGGAGGGGACAGCCGGGGGGGTCGGGCTGTGCTCCAGGGAACAGGGACAGGAGGAGAGGGAAAGGCCTCAGGCTGGGCCAGGGCAGCCTCAGGGGGGATTTTGGGGAAATTCCTTCCTGGAAAGGGCTGTGCAGCCCTGGCACAGGGGTGGAGTGCCCATCCCTGGAGGGATTTCAAATCCCCGTGCATGTGGCATTTGTGGACGTGGGGCAGTGGTGGCCTTGGCAGTGCTGGGAATGGTTGGACTTGACCTCAGAGGGCTTTTCCAACCTAAACCATTCCATGATTCTAGAAGTTGTGGGTGCTGCAGGGCAACTCAGGATGTGTCTTCAGCAACAGGAACTTCAGAACAAGATGTTCCCAGAATCACCCTTCTGAGATAAGCTCAGGCATTTAAGGGATTTAATTCTGTCTGCTCTGGAAGTTCCCAAATCAGAGATTCTCCACCATTCCCAAAGGTGGAATTCCCCCATTCCAAGGGCTTGGCCTGAGCACACCCAAGACAGAGGTCTCCAAGTTAGGACCAGCTGCATTCAACACACTGGGTCACTTCCGAGAAAAAACCTCTTTCTACAGAGAAAAAACTCCCAAAATCACAGCAGGATCTCCTAAACCATTTCCCTTCATTTAGAACAATCCGTGGGGACATGGAAACAAGAAATTCAGCAGCGGGAACACTTACCAGCCAAGTAGAGGGTGTGAGAATTTTTGTTTTCCGGCACTTTATCTGACCTCTCGCAGGGCTGCATGCCCAGGAACTTGATGATGTTATTGACAGCTTCTGCATTCAGAGAGTGAAGAGGAGAACCGTTCCAGGTAATTATTTACTGCACTAAAGAAAACCCCAGCGTGGCAGGTGGGTGATCAGTAAATGAGGGATTATCTCACCATCCAGGGTTTTGATGGAACTGAGTGCAAAGGTTTCTTCTTTCTCAAAGTCATCTCCCACCTCTTCCCAGGCAGCTGCAAAGTTGGGCTTTAAAACTTTCTGGAGATGATCAGACACTGTCACCTCCAAGTCTTCCAGCTGGGAAGAAAAAAAAGGGAAATTTTCAGGCCAGTTACGGAAATAATCCTCACCTGGGAAAGGGAAAAAGAGCCTACAGCATTTTGGCAAGACAATGCCTGGTGTTAATTCCAGGAGAACTGTATCATAATAGCTTCTAAAAAGAGGGGAAATAGTATTTATGTTTATTTATGGGGAAATACTATTTATTTAAGAGGAGAAATAGTATTTATGATGAATAAATAAACAGTATTTATTTCTTCATCTGTAAACCTTAAAAATATTTATACAAAACATTTGTGAGACTAAAGGAGAGCAGAAAATGAGGCCATCACTTGATGGGTCAAAGCCTTTACAGCCCCTCCTGGGCTTCTTCCATGGAGAGACTGCCTCAGAACCCATGGAATTCCAGGATGGTTTGGGTTGGAAGGATCTTCAAGATGATCCAGTGCCACCCCTGCCATGGCAGGGACACCTCCCACTGTCCCAGGCTGCTCCAGCCCCAGTGTCCAGCCTGGCCTTGGACATTCCAGGGATCCAGGGGCAGCCCCAGCTGCTCTGGCAATTCCAGCCCAGCCAGGAATTCCCAATTCCCAAGATCCCATCCATCCCTGCCCTCTGGCAGTGGGAGCCATTCCCTGTGTCCTGTCCCTGCAGGCCTTGTCCCCAGTCCCTCTGCAGCTCTCCTGGAGCCCCTTCAGGCCCTGGAATGTGCTGGAAGCTCTCCCTGGAGCCCTCTCCTCTCCAGGTGACCCCTAGCTCTGTCCAGAAGGAGCCTTTATTTCCTCTAATACTTCCTGAGATCTGACTCTGTCCCTATCATTGACCACACAATTAACAAAAATCCCAACGTTTGGGGTGGAAAGACTGCAGCACAATTCTGAAAACAGACAATGGAAGTTATTTCTTCCTTCCCTCCTCTCTGTCCCCACAAATTCCATTCCACAGGGCACTAAAACTCTGACAGAAATGAAGCTTTGGGGAAGGATCTAAAAATGACATTCTACAGTATTTTGCTGTTTCAGGCAGATTGATCGATTTCAGGACTGAGGGGAAACTTGACCCAATGGTCACATTTATCCCCAGTTAGTGAGAATGGGGAATAGGGAACAAATCCTGGACTCACCACATACTCATCCTCATACCCATCCTCTTCTGGCACCCCCGTGCTGGGGTCGCAGTCCCGCACCGTGAACTTCATGGTGCAGCTGAAGGTACAAGTGACTGGGAAGAGACAGAAATCCTGGATAACTGGGGAAGATTCCTCTGCTGGAGCCCTCTCTTCCCAAAAAGAGACTGCAATAACCATCAGTTTTCCCCCAGGAATATAGATGTGGCTGGGACAGAGCACTTTAATATCATTTTTCCCTTTGATTTTAAACTAAAGGCCAAAGGAGGAGCTCAGGAGAGTTCCAGGGGTAACAAATCACCGATTCCAAATGCTGCCATGAAATCCAGCAGCAGGCACCAGGAAAAATTCCACAAGGATTTCTGACAAATGGAATATCATCCAAACCAACAGTTTAGCAAATTCAGATTATTTCTGATCTTCCCTGGTGTTAAAATAACTTGAAAATCCACTCCACTGATAAGTGATGTTAAATAACTGCAAACCCAGTGGTGTTTAAGTGAGAGTAAGAAAGAAAGGGAAAGTTTCACATCAAGGAAAATCTCCTTCCTATATTTTTAGTAGTTTCTGATTCTCTAAAGAGAGGAAAATTTTAATTAGTCCATTAAATAAAGCCTCAAATTATGAATATTTTTATTCTATCTGCATTTTCCTTTTACCGATTCTGTTCTTGAACACTCCCAAGCATCCATGGTTTTAAATGTGTTCCTTCCATTGATTCCAGGCCATAAATCCAAGTTTCCATTACCTGCATGCTCTGCAATCCTCTTTAACATCCCATTTTTAATCCTCCAGCACCACCGGTTACTTTCAGAAGTAATTTTGCTAGAAAGCAGCACTTGTGACACACTGTGGTGGTTTTGTATGGGAGGTATCTATGGCAGTGATGTAACAGATTTTGTGTAACCGAGAGATTGCGGAACTACTGAGAAGTTGTACACGTAAAAAAGTATTCTAAAAACGTTATTTCTAATTCTTATTACTCTTTCTTTTAGTTACTGTTAATAAGTCTTTCTTTATACCCTTTTAAAGTTTTAAAGCTGCTTTACCTTCCTCCTAATCCTACCTCACAAGAAGTAAACGCATTAATAATTAGCCAGCACCAAACCCACCACACTCTTTAATACATTAACCAAAAAAAATCCCTAAATTAACGAGATCTCAAATTAACAAACCAAAACCACTACACAAAATTAGTATTTCCACCCAGTTCAAACTAAAACCACCACGCACACAGAAAAGAAAAATCCAAGGACCTCAGGATGAGCCAAACCCCACACCCCCAACTCCTGGCATTCCCCAAAACCTTCATTTGAGGGATTTGTGGGGCACAATTTCTCACCTGCAGTGGGGTCATCCTGGGGGATCCTGACCAGGGTGTAGCACATCCCAGGCTGGTTGTAGGCCAGGCTGGGAGCTGGGATGCAGCAGATCACATCATAACCATCTGACGGCTCCATCTGCACCGTCACTCTCTCCAGGAGCTGATCATTCAAGGTGTTTGTGCAATCAAACTGCAGCAGCAAACACAGGGAAAAGGACTTGCAAACGCTTCCTCATCCAGAGTATTCCCCCCACCAAAATCAGCTAAAATCCTCCATGGCATGCAGCAAGTTTCCTGTGTTTTGATCAATTCTGCCAAATCCTGCTGGGCCCCGGGAAAAGGGGGTGGGTTCTCTCACCTGGAAAACGATGTGGGTCGGGAACACGTGTTTGATGCAGCGAACAAAATACTCCGTTTCCGCTTCTGTGAGCTGCACTGGCTCGGAGGATTTGAACAAAGGACCCAGGCCCTTAAATTCTGGGATGGCTGCCAGTTGTTCTGTGCAGGAAGGAAAAGAAGATCAGCAGGGACAGACTCTGATCCTGCTATCATTCAACACTTCAGGGAATCCCAGGTTGGTTTGGGTCAGAAGGGACGTCAAGGATAATTCAGTTCCACTCCCTGGACACCTCCCACTGTCCCAGGCTGCTCCAGCCTGGCCTTGGACATTCCAGGGATCCAGGGGCAGCCCCAGCTGCTCTGGCAATTCCAGCCCAGCCAGGAATTCCCAATTCCCAAGATCCCATCCATCCCTGCCCTCTGGCAGTGGGAGCCATTCCCTGTGTCCTGTCCCTGCAGGCCTTGTCCCCAGTCCCTCTGCAGCTCTCCTGTAGTTCTGGACAGCCACGGATCTCTCCTACCTTGAAAAATATCCTGGCGTGAGGGAGCCACTTTCTCAGGTTTGCTGGTCACCAGGGCAATCTCTGTGGAGGAAAAAAGCAAAGACTTTGTGCTCTGTCTCAACTAAACCATGCAGGAGGTTTACATGCCATTAAGTCTCCACTAAATATTCCTTATGTTGTCTTCCTTATAGTATCTTCCTTATATTTATTATATTCCATCTCTTATAGTATCTTCCTTATATTATTATATTCCTTATATGTTTCTCACATTCTGCTGCTAACCACTGCCAGCCTGGCTCCTCACACACTGAAATACCTTTATTTTTTTTTTTTTTTTTTTGGCGTGGAAATACTGGATTGAATGTAGAGGAAAATAAGTCTGAGTTATGAGGAATAAATCTCACTTTAGCCCTGAAAAGCCAGCAAAAAAAAAAAAAGAAAGGTGGAAAGGGGAGGAAAAAAAAAAAGAACCCCAAAGCTGGTTGTGGTAAGTGAAGATGCTCAAGAATTGTGCAACATGGAAAAAAAAGCCAGAGAAGTGACTGAGAGCTTCTGGAATGGCCTTTTTCCAAAGGCTGGGGACCAATAAATGCTGATTATGCAGAGATTTGTCCCTGCTAACGAGATCAGCAGAACAAGAAGGCTCTGAGCCTTGCCTCAGCCCATTGCCATCAGTGTGGGTGTTACCTGCTTTCTGTTCAAAGATGGGAGCCGTAGCCAGGGGAACGGTTTTCATGTCAAAGGGTTTCTCTGAGGGCTCCAGTGTGTACTGGTGCAGGGCCTTCTCCATCCCAGGAACAGAGACTGTCAGCCCTGCAGAGGAGAAAGGCAGAAAAATTCCATTTTAAGAGCTGGAACCCTCCCAGGCACTGCCGATCCACAGGAAACACAAAACAGGCAAAGCAGAAAAAAGCTGCTCTGAAGATGGCACAAAATTGCCAAGTCTAAACAGTTCATTCCCAAGAATTTTACATGGATTAATTAAATCCTCTGCTCACATGAATTTTCAATCACAGACATAAAGTGTTTTTATAACCAACCCTCGTCCTTGTTTTGGATTGGAAAAGATGGAGCAAAAACCAAGAAATGAAAGCCAGGTCATACTCCTGGCTCCATTTCCCAGACCATTCTTCCCAAATTCAGATTATTTAGGATCCCCAGAGCAGCTGTGGCTGCCCCTGGATCCCTGGGAGTGCCCAAGGCCAGGCTGGACAGGTTTAGAGTGCTAAATCTTCCAATCTCAGCACAAGCACTTGGCATGGAAGTGCTAAGGCCAGAAAAAACACGTGAATTCACAGCTCTGAGTGCTTTCCTTTCTCTCACCGACCATTAAAAATGTAGGCAGCATTCAGGGCCAGCTGTCTCTGCTGCAGGACATTCAAGTAGAACGTTGCCCTGTCCCTGACTTCGTCGTCGCTGTCCATCATGCACCTGTTTGGGGACAAGGGGACAAGGTCAGCCAGCTCTGGACATCAGAGAGCTGAGCTAAAAATGGCACTGAGAAAACTGCCTTTGATACTGCAGTGACAGTCAGAGCTCCCTCCAGAGATTTCCAAACTGTGTAAAAATGTGTTTGCACAACACAGGAGCTGGTTTGATTTCAATGAAGTCATTAACACCGCACGTCTTAAGAAGAAACATGAACCTGTGACATGGGAGCACCCATGGACTCTGGAAACACCAGTGTTATTTCTGAGGAACCTGGATAGGAATTTTCTTGCTTCAAGGGGTGTTAAAAATGCTCACATGTAGAAATGCTCCCTCTGTAGGGGGAGGGTGACTTTTTATATGGGCAGATATTGATAGGACAAGGGGGAACAACTTCAAACGAACAGATTTAGGTTGGATGTGAGTAAGAAATTCCTGTCTGTGAGGATGGGGAGGCCTTGGCAGCTGTGGCTACTCCTGGATCCCTGGAAGATCCAAGGCCAGGCTGGATGGGGCTTGGAGCAGCCTGGCACAGTGGAAGGAGCCCTGCCATGGCAGGGGTGGCACTGGATGAGTTTTAAGCTCTTCCAACCCAAAGCAGTCTGACTCTGTGATTTATTATCCCCTGAGCAGTGTCCTCAGACCAAATCACACGTTTCCATGATTAATCCCATCCTTCACTTCCTTGTGATCCTTCCTTCCATCTCTCTTCTTCCTCCAGCAGTGCTCTGCTCCCTCCAGCCATGCAGGCAAGGTGGGAGAAGCGTTTTCCCAGTCCCCAGCTGGGATTGCCAGCCTCAGTGCCGGTCCCAGCCTGCTGTGACCCTGTTTGCAGGCCACCAGAGTGTCACCACAGGCCCAGCCAGCCCCACTCACCTCTGCAGCAGCACCAGGATGCTGGGAAGCAGATTCTCATTCTGTGCCCCAAACTTTGCCAAAGCACTGACAGCAGCTGCAGAGAGAATGGGGAGGTGTCAGAAGAACCCACGGTCTGCACAAACACGTTCTCACAGTCCTGAATTTTCAATTTCCACAGCTCTTCACTTCCACACCATCAACCTTTCAGTGACATGGAAAGACTCAACTACTCCTGTATTCCCACATGGAAATAGTTCTGTGATCAAGATCAGCTCAACAGCTCTGGAAACCTGTTCTGAGGGAGTTCTCCGTCAGATATTTGCTGAAGCTCTGTGGAATATTCCAGCTGTTGGCCCTTCTGCCTTTTGCAGCAGCTCCCACTCCTGATAAATGTTTTTCCCACCAGCATCCAGTGGTGACCAGGGCCAGGCTACACCCAGGGAGCTCAAACCCCTCAGCAACCACTTGGAGCTGCCTCTCCAAAACATCACATTTCAGCTCGGAGAAAATCCCCACCCAGAAAGAAGAGGAAGCTGTTTCAGGAAGTACAAATTATGACAGCGACATTCAACAGGGAAGTAGCAGTGTCCCCTCCTCGTGTATGACACCTTAAATTCCAGCAGCCATGCAAAGGGCCTAGAACAATATATTATTTACTACAAATATATTATAAATAAACATTTAATTAGAGATTTATAGATTTATAATTTATTATATTAAATAATATAAATAATTTATTATATTAAAAAAAATATATATATATACACACACACCCCCCACAACAAGGACTTTCTGAATTTGTCATCTCTTCTGAACAGTGAGAGGTTTTACTGAATGTGGGAAATGAATTTGTGGGAATTTTTTTAAGATATCCACCTTTAAATCTTGGTGGATATCTTGGATCTTGGTGGCCAGCATGGTGTGGGACCCATTAAAGTTTTAAACCTGCTTTACCTTTCTCCTAATCCTATCTCACAACAAGAAGTAAATACAGCAGTAATGAATCAACTCAGAAACCTACCACTCTCTTTAGTACATTAAAACAAAAAATCTTAAAATCAAAATATCCTAAATTAACAAACCACTACACAAAATTAATATTTCCACCCAATTTCAAACTAAAAGCACCACAACACCTTAACTAAGGGAGCTTTGCAAAATAGGTTTATAAGCATTGATTGTTATAGTGACAATGTTAATTATAGCCCCTTGTGCGCTCCACTGTACACAGCAGACAATAAACAAAGCCATCAAAGAAGTGTTTTCCATTCAAGAGAGAGGGGGAAATGTGGGAAATGGATTTGTAGAGAATTCTCAAAGCCTGACAGAAAGCTCACCCAGCGTGCATCTGGATGCAAACCTTGAGATGAGAAATGCTGACTTAGAAATGCCCTGGAGTGGGACAGACATTGCTGGGAGAGAAATGGAACTGGAAACAAGTTTCCAAGGGTGGCCTTACAAATCAGGCTGGTGGCCAGCATGGTGTGGGGCTGCTTGAATCTGCTTTCTAGAGAAAGCCCTTTGGACATTCTAGAGAAACCCCTTTGGAGATGCTCCCAAATTTGCCCTAAACCAGGACACCTTACTAAAATCATCTCGAATTTCGTTTCCAGGTTGAGGAAAAGGCAAGGAGCCAGAACTGCAGGCCTGGAGCTGCACTCACCAGCCCTCACAGCCTCGTTCTCCAGCACCACCGTGGGGCCCTCCTTGCCCAGCAGGTGCAAGATCTTGGTGGCCAACATAGTATGGGGCCGCTTGAATCTGCCTTTTAGAGAAACCCCTTTGGAGATGCTCCCAAATTTGCCCTAATTTTAGTAAGGTGTCCTGGTTTATCTCGAATTTCGTTTCCAGGTTGAGGAAAAGGCAAGGAGCCAGAACTGCAGGCCTGGAGCTGCACTCACCAGCCCTCACAGCCTCGTTCTCCAGCACCACCCTGTTGAAGATGAAGCGGATGTACTTGGAGGGGGACGGGGTCCTGGGGCCCTCCTTGCCCAGCAGGTGCAGGATCTTGGTGGCCAGCACGGTGTGCTCGCAGTCCTCGATGAACTCGCACAGGTGAGCCAAGCCCGACTCCTTGCTCTCAGGGTTCTCCTCGATGATGCTGATGATACAATCCACAATGGCTCTCTTGTACTCAAAGCCACCCTGGCAAAGGGGAATCAGGGACAGTGAGGCGTGGATTGGAGCGATGCTCAGCTCCTTCACGCCTCAGTGATTGCTTCCCATGGAGAAAAACAATCATTTGTACAAACTGGGGGGAAAAGAAGTGGAGTGGATGACCTCACAGGGCATTCTCAGCCCTGTGAGCATCAGGATTTTAGCTTTCATGTTTTTCAAATCCTGTACTGCTTTAGGGGTATAACTCTGAATTCCATCTAGAGTGTGGGTTACTATCTTCACATTTTGGTCGGACAAAACAATCCTTCAAGGCCTGAAATTCAAAGACACGCTACAGCCTCAGGGCCCAAAAAGTATAAACAAAAGTGTCTTTGGCGGGGAGCAAAGTGGGGGTAAATGACTTCATTACCTGAAGCTGTAATTGGAGGATTAACCCCTGATATGTAAATGGACCAAACTTTAATTGTCTGAAAAACTTGTGACCATTGTCCATCCTGGGTGTAGCCCCTTGGAGGCTCCTGACTGTCCAAGGTATGATGCCTTAAGTTTTAGCTTTCATATTTTCCACATTCTGTACTGCACTGGTATCTAACTCTGAACTTCATATAAAGTGTCAGCAAGTTCTCCTCACAGCTCAGTCAGACAAAGCCATCCTTTCCCAGCCCCTTGGGTTTTGGGCAGCTTCGGGCCCAAAAAGTGCAAACAGCAGGGAATTGAGGAGAGCAGTCCGGGAGGATGGGACTGCATAACCTGGAGCTGGAATTGGACAATGAACCCCGGTATGGAAATGGACCAAACTCATAAAAGTGTGAACACTCGTGACTCAGAGTCCATCTTGGGTGTAGCCCTGGCCGGGCTCTTGCACTGCCCAAGGTGTGTCCTGTGAAGATCTTCAATAAATCCCTACTTTATTGCTTTAACTCTGTCCAGCCTCTGTTCCAGGTAGCCTCTCCAGGCTCCACGTGTACCTACTGAAGGCCTTTAATAAATACCCACTTTACTGTCTTAAACCTGTCCAGCCTCTGCTCTAGAGAGCCACTCCAAGGCATCACTAATTCCCAAGCATTTCACACAGGTCTGACCCACCAGGAGCTGCAATCAACTCAGCCCCATCTCCCTGTGCACCCACTGACAGAAGAGACCCTTCCCATCACCAAGCAGGTCCAAATCTGCCAAAACCCCTCCCCAGAGCAAGTGTCACACGTACATCGTCCCTGAGCATGTTGGAGAGGAAGGTCATCATCACACTGTGCTTCCGAGGGTACTTCTGGCACAGGGCACTGATGGCCTGCACGACCACAACCTGCAGGAAACACAGAAGGAAGCGGGTCATGCGTTCATTTCCCTAGGAAAAACACAGGCTTTCATCTCAAGTTGTCTCCCTGATTGATTAAATCCATGTACAAGGATAAAAACCAGGTGGTGGATTCTCAGGGTCAGCGTGGAACAACTTGGCGCCAGGGTGTGCAAGGCCTGGCTCTGCTAAAAAGATTGGAATTTAGGATGGAACATGTTAACGCAAAGATCTCCCTTCCTTTCTTCCTTCTGCCCGGGCATGATCATGATCCAATTTTAACTTGTCATGTTCTGTCATTAAAACTCTTTGCAATTTCAAACTTGTCTGATACTTTTTTTTCTCCTAAAAACAAGGACTTAGAACCACTTGAAGCAGACTGATTTTGGAAAGCTGTGCTCCTCATGATGTAACAGGTACAACTGAACCATCCTGAACCAATTTCTTACCAGTTTAGTCACTATAAAACTTACAAATTTGGTAGAAATTCATGATTAACACAGTTTCCAAACTATGCACCAATTTCTTACCAGCTTAGTCACTACAGATCTTACAAATTAGGTAGAAATTAATAAGTAACAGTATCCCAACTATGCATCAAGACTGATGTGATATAAACTCAACTTAAAATCCTTCTTCCTCTCTAAAACAACCAGAAGGAGTACAAGATTTGCAGGATATTGCACAGGAGCCAGGAATCCACCAAATGACATTTTTCCTTTCTCGGAGTGGTGGGAGGAAGGCACACAGGATATTTAAGCTGGAAAGCAAATCCTAAACTTTGCCCTGCCAGACTAAACCACCGAAGCATAAACAGACAGGAAAAGCTTCGTAAAAAAATAACCAAACAAGAATAGGAGAAAAACCTGCAGCTGGAAAGAGCAGAGGCCTCCAGTGCCACACCTTAAACTCATCTGAGATTTCTGACACGAAGGAGGAGATCTGCTTCATGAGCCTGTCCACGCTGCTCTCGCTGCCAGTCTTCAGCAGCGTGGTGATGGCCAGCGTGGCGATGCTCCTGTTGGAGTCTGTGATGAGGTTTTCCAGGTCCAGGTTGCAGGCAGTGACTGCAGATGGATGTTTCATGGCCACCTGCAAGGAATGCAATTCCAAAATTCTGTGGGAGATGTAGCATCATGCAGTTGAAAGCACTGGAAGCAAGCAGAGCTCAGGGGGTTTGGTTGCAGTGTTTTGAATTGATTTTAAGTTACAGCTCATGGGTCTGAGTCTCAAATTTTTGCTGTTGTGTTGTGCAGCTCTGAAATCAGAATATTTCCTTCAAGTGGATTTCGTAATATTAAATATCCAGGATTCCAGCTGAAAGCTCACAGATTATCAAACTACAGCTGGTTACATCCCCATGGCCCCACAATGAGCAAACACAGCCTGAATGCAGGAAGGATTTCTGTCCCACCAGGAGATCTGGCATGGAAAAGCCAATTCTCCAGCATGGAATAATTCCAAATAAAGTCATCCCAAGGGCAGCTGCTCTGCTTGAGGTAACACACACATCATTAGGCACTGCTGGCTGGCTCTGCCCTCAGAGAATGAAGCTTGTTTGGAGGTTTTGAAGCACTCACTTTATTGAGGGTCCGCACGGCTGCGTAGCGCAGGACAGGTTTGGGAGAGCTGCAGAAAAGCTGCAACACTGGGAAAGGAAAAAGAAAAAAAAAAACAAACAACCAAAAAACAAAGGTATGGCCTCTTTCACAGAAAGGGAATAGAGTAGAAAATCTAATATATCTCCATTCAACTACACACTGCTAAATATTCATGCAGCACTATGCACAATTTATCACACAGGTTAGAAATAAACTCCCTAGTTTTTATCCCACTGCCAATAACAGGGGAGTGGATCAGTTGTCTCTACATTCCAGTTCTATATTCCAGCTGGAGGAGAGTTTTCCCAGAGAATTTGTGGTTGTTCCACCCCTGGAAATGTCCAAGGCCAGGAGCGCACTGGGATAGTGGAAGGTGTCTCTGCCATGGCACTGAGTGATCTTTAAGGTCCCTTCCAACCCAAAACAATCCATGGTTCCCTCCCATCCCAAATTCCTGCAGCTGGATAAAGACAAGCATCACCCCGTGCCTCCTCTAATGCCATTCACTTAAACCTCTGGATGAAAAAGGGAAAAGGGATCCCAGCCAAAAGCCCTTTAACTTGGGGTTAAAGGACTCTTAACCCCAAGTTATCAGAAAACCAGGGTTTGGGTATTATAATTCTGCTGGATTTTCTCTAAATTTCTTTATTCCAGCTGTTTCAGGGATACAAAGGGCTGTGACCAACCTGACACAGCAGGTGCCAGCTCCCTGGCCGTGCAGTTGGGCAGGTGGATGATGGCAGAGGCAGCCTCATAAATCACCATCTCGTGCTTGTTCCTCAGGCAGCTCTCGATGAAGTCAAACAGGGGACTTTCCTGGCTACGAACACAACAACCCCAGGGTTTTAGGATGGAAAAATCCCTTTAAGAGCGAATCCAAGACTTCCATGGCCACAAACACAACAATCCCAGGATCTTTTAGGCTGGAAAAACCCTTTGAATCTAAGACATTTGTGACTACAAACACAAAAATCCCAGGATTTTAGGATGGGAAAGTCCCTTTAAGATCAAGTCAAAGACTGTCATGGCTACAAACAACAATCCCAGGATCTTTTATGTTGGAAAAACTCTTTGAATCCAAGACTTCCATGGCCACAAACACAACAATCCCAGGATCTTTTAGGCTGGAAAAGCCCATTTAAGATTGAGTACAAGACTTTCATAGTTACAAAAGAAGAATCCCAGGATTTTAGGCTAGAAAAAGTCCTTAAGATTGAGTCCAAGACTTTAATGGCTACAAACACAACACTCCCAGGATCTTTTAGGTTGGGAAAACCCATTTAAGATTAAATCCAAGCCTTTATGGCTACAAATGCAACAATCCCAGGATTTTAGGCTGGAAAAACCCATTTAAGATTGAGTCCAAGCTTTTATGGCTACAAATGCAACAATCCCAGGATTTTAGGCTGGAAAAACCCATTTAAGATTAAATCCAAGCCTTTATGGCTACAAATGCAACAATCCCAGGATTTTGGCTGGAAAAACCCATTTAAGATTAAATCCAAGCCTTTATGGCTACAAATGCAACAATCCCAGGATTTTAGGCTGGAAAAACCCATTTAAGATTAAATCCAAGCCTTTATGGCTACAAATGCAACAATCCCAGGATTTTAGGCTGGAAAAACCCATTTAAGATTAAATCCAAGCCTTTATGGCTACAAATGCAACAATCCCAGGATTTTAGGCTGGAAAAACCCATTTAAGATTGAGTCCAAGCCTTTATGGCTACAAATGCAACAATCCCAGGATTTTGGCTGGAAAAACCCATTTGAGTCCAAGCCTTTATGGCTACAAATGCAACAATCCCAGGATTTAGGCTGGAAAAACCCTTTAAGATCAAGTTCAAGACTTTCATGTCTACAAACCCAACAAACCCACATCCTTTAGGCTGGAAAAGTCCCTTAAGATCAAGCCTAAGGCTTTAATGGCTACAAACACAACAATCCCAGGATCTTTTAGGCTGGAAAAACCCCTTTGAGTCTAGAACTTTCATGGCTACAAAAGAAGAATCCCAGAATTTTAGGCTAGAAAAAGTCCTTACGACTGAGTCCAAGACTTTAATAGCTATAAACACAACAACCCCAAGCTATTTTAGGTTGGAAAAACCCCTTTAAGATTGAGTCCAAGCCTTTTTGGCTACAAACACAACAATCCCAGGATATTTTAAGTTAGGAAAATCCCTTTAAGATTGAGTCCAAGCCTTTTTGGCTACAAACACAACAATCCCAGGATATTTTAAGTTAGGAAAACCCATTTAAGATTGAGTCCAAGCCTTTTTGGCTACAAACACAACAATCCCAGGATTTTAGGCTGGAAAACTCCCTTTAAGATCAAGTCCCTGCATTATGCCAGCACTACAGTTCAGTCTCTGTGGAGATTTCCACAAACACTAAAAAAAAACCACTGCTGTTTCCAAACCTTAATTAATTAAATTTTATGATTTAAATCCTGCCTGTCACTTACCCCTCCTCAGATTCCTTGAGGAGTTTGCTGGCAATCCTGATCAGCATGCAGTAGGCAAAGGGGGATTTCAGGCCAGATTTGGTGAATTTATTCAGCATCTTGGAGACAGCCAGGCGGTCGTTTTTCCTAAGGTGATAGAGCAGCCCCAAAGCATGATACTACGGGATGGGAAACAGAGGGGCAGGCACTGAGTACAGCTGGAAAATCCACATTAAAACATCAAAAGAGGGGTAATTATTGCTCTTTCCTGGCAGAAATTCCTTCCAACCTCAACTGAGCTGAGTTTCCTGACAAGTTGCAAAGATCTGCAACATTTCCTTGCCCCTTCTGTTCACTCTCCACTATTCCTGGAGATCCAAAGAGCTACAAAGTTAATTTCTTTCCTTTTTTCCTCCCCCATTAAATCTCATAACTTCAAAGGTTTCAGCTTTGCACAGTAACTCCTGCATTTCTAATGAACTCCACATCCAGGATATCCCAAGGCCTTGAAATGACAGCTGACCTCACAAAAATCCTTGAAGCCTTTTTGATGGGAGCACAAAGGGACATTTCTAGTTCTTTGTCAAGTTATTTGGGTTTGTTTTTTTTTCCCCATAAAACTGATTTACTGCAAGGCTTAATGAAGTTGCTAAGTGGGCAAGAACAAAGCTGATTTTACAGAATCTTTCTGATCACGAGTCTGCAACAGACAGAATAATTCCATATTCTGAACACATAGAATAATTCCATTTCCACGGGTGTCTGGAATATCTGTGCAAAAAATTTACTCTTGTGCAGATCTTGCTGGTATTTGGGTTCATCTTTTGCATCTGGCAAATTTTCTGAAGGCCAGGAGATGCTCATTGGGAGGCAGTGAGATAATTTCCCAAGCTTTTTCAGCACTTAGATTCAAATCTCTTCTGCAAGAACCACTGTGGGACAGGCAGCAGTATTCCAGCTACCAGAAATTTAGCAGGAAAAAGGGAAGAATACTCCAGAGCCAGCCCTTAATTAACAATCTTGTGCTGGCATCATGGAAAAATTCATTAGTTTTTTTGAAACTGTCAAGCTGTTTCCCAAAAATCACAATTCTTGCTTTTAAAAGACTAAGGAAAAAGAAGATTTTTTTCCTGAAGTTTTCTTAAGAACTCCCAGAATGCCACTGAGCCCCCCACCCAGCATTTTTAGGGACAGTCACCCTCAAACACACCTGTACCATGATGTTGTCACTGGAAGCTGCTTCCTGAGCTTCATTGATCCACCTTTTGACCACGTCATAGCTGATCTTCATCATGTGCTGCAAAAAAAAAAAAAAAATTGACATTGCAGACAATCTCACAGCAGTTCCACAGCCACTCTTTATCCTAAACTCCTGTGAACCGTGGATTTCCCTCCATCCCAGTCTCAAATTACCATGCTGACTTCTATTACTAAAAAACATTCACTCGTGAGATTTTCCCCAGCCTTTTCTCCTCAAAAAGGGAGAGGAAATCAGAGTGGATTCCTTCATCTTGCCCTCCTGGTGTCTATTAGCAGAAATAATCCTGAACTGCAGCTTCAGCAGGTGATTTCATGGCCCCATCCCAGATAAATCCATGTTTTACACTGGCTGCAGAAATCTGAGCATTTTGCACAAGGCTGCACTAGAAATTATTATGATTGATGCACTCAAATGTTAAGAAAGGAATTGGAGCAGAGAAAGGAAACACTTTTATTCTTATTTTCCAGTGAGATGAAGAAACATCTCAAAGAAAAAACCAAACCAAACACAGCAGACTCAGCTTCCCAGCCTGACAAAACACCAGATTTACAAAAATCTTCTGCTTCACTTACCAAGGAAGACACCAGTGCAGAGCTGGACACGCCGGGGACTTTGTCCACAATGGCCTGTTTCATGTACCTCTCAATGGCTTGGAGCATTGTACCCTGGCAAGGGGAAAACAGGGGAAAAGGGGAGTGGGGATGCTTGGGAGGAAGAGGATAAAAGCAGCAGAAGGCAAAAATCCACATTCAAAGGACCCTCAGCAAAAACCTTGAGTTAATGCTGCAAGGTGGACTTGGGTTTGAGCTGCCTGGCCCTGAAGGGGCAGTGACAAAGTCACCAGCAGAGCAATCCCAGATCAGAAACTGGAGCTTCCAAACATCCCAGCTGCACATTCCCAGAGCTCCAGCCCCACAGAGCTCCTGGAAATGGCACAGGGCATTGAGTGGAGCAATCCCAGAGAGAAACGGGAGCTCCCAAACATTCTAGAGGCACATTCCCAGTGCTCCTGGCAACTGCAGAGGCCATCAAGCAAAGCAACCCCGGATAGAAACTGCAGCTCCCAAATCTTCCAGCTGCACATTCCAGTGCTCCAGAGTCACAGAGCTCCTGGAAATTGCACTGGGCATCAAGAAGACCAATCTCAGATAGAAACTGGAGTTCCCAAATCTTCTAACTGCACATTCCCACTAATTCCAGAGGGAAACTGGAGCTCCCAAATCTCCTAACTGCACATTCCCACTAATTCCAGAGGGAAACTGGAGCTCCCAAATCTACTAACTGCACATTCCCACTAATTCCAGAGGGAAACTGGAGCTCCCAAATCTCCTAACTGCACATTCCCACTAATTCCAGACAGAAACTGGAGCTCCCAAATCTTCTAACTGCACATTCCCACTAATTCCAGACAGAAACTGGAGCTCCCAAATCTCCTAACTGCACATTCCCACTGATTCCAGAAAGAAACTGGAGCTCCCGAATCTTCCATCTGCACTTTCCAGTGCTCCAGTGTCACAGAGCTCCTGGAAATGGCACAGGGCATTGAGTGGAGCAATCTCAGAGAGAAACTGAAATTTCCAAATCTTCCAGCTGCACATTCCCAGTACTCCAGAGTCACAGAGCTCCTGGAAATTGCACTGGGCATCAAGAAGACCAATCTCAGATAGAAACTGGAGTTCCCAAATCTTCTAACTGCATATTCCCACTAATTCCAGAGGGAAACTGGAGCTCCCAAATCTCCTAACTGCACATTCCCACTAATTCCAGAGGGAAACTGGAGCTCCCAAATCTCCTAACTGCACATTCCCACTGATTCCAGAAAGAAACTGGAGCTCCCGAATCTTCCATCTGCACTTTCCAGTGCTCCAGTGTCACAGAGCTCCTGGAAATGGCACAGGGCATTGAGTGGAGCAATCTCAGAGAGAAACTGAAATTTCCAAATCTTCCAGCTGCACATTCCCAGTACTCCAGAGTCACAGAGCTCCTGGAAATTGCACTGGGCATCAAGAAGACCAATCTCAGATAGAAACTGGAGTTCCCAAATCTCCTAACTGCACATTCCCACTAATTCCAGAGGGAAACTGGAGCTCCCAAATCTCCTAACTGCACATTCCCACTAATTCCAGAGGGAAACTGGAGCTCCCAAATCTCCTAACTGCACATTCCCACTGATTCCAGAAAGAAACTGGAGCTCCCGAATCTTCCATCTGCACTTTCCAGTGCTCCAGTGTCACAGAGCTCCTGGAAATGGCACAGGGCATTGAGTGGAGCAATCTCAGAGAGAAACTGAAATTTCCAAATCTTCCAGCTGCACATTCCCAGTACTCCAGAGTCACAGAGCTCCTGGAAATTGCACTGGGCATCAAGAAGACCAATCTCAGATAGAAACTGGAGTTCCCAAATCTTCTAACTGCATATTCCCACTAATTCCAGAGGGAAACTGGAGCTCCCAAATCTCCTAACTGCACATTCCCACTAATTCCAGAGGGAAACTGGCGCTCCCGAATCTTCCAGCTGCACATTCCCAGTGCTCCAGTGTCACAGAGGTGCTGGAAATTGCACTGGGCACCGAGCAGCCCTCCATAAAGCAGCAGTTCCAGCACTGCTGTAAAGTGCACCCTGCAAGAGGGCAGTTTTGGGATTTTAAAGCCACTCATCACCTCTCCCCCAGTGTGTACTCACATCAGTGATCCTGCACAGAGCTCGGATGGCCGGGCCTCGATAGACGTCCTCCTTTCCCGTCATGTCTTTAGTCAAACTGAAACCACCAAAACACCCTGTTAACACTTCCTGAATATCCCCGTCGCTCAGCGCTTCTGCGACATTCACCTCATTTAGCTGCTCTAGTTGTGCTCCGGAGCAACCTCTTCATAATCAGCTTAATTTGAGATTTATCAGCATCAAAGCCTGGGGAGATACCGAGCTATGAAATGCACAGTCCGTTGAATTGCTTGGCCATGGGCCTGGTTCGTTTAGCTCATTCTCTTTCTTGGTGGTGCTGCTGCTTGCTCCACATGGAATTTTGATTTAGAAATAGTGAGCAAAGTTCTGTTTGGTTTATTTTATATATTTCCAAAGTTGTTCAGCAATCCAACAACAGATCCAATTTTCGCTCTTGCAACAGCTGCAATGTCTATTCTTGCAGTCAAGAAAAAATAAGAGTTCAGCTGGGAGAATGAACTGGGCTTCGCTCTGCTTTACTTTAATTGCTCGGACAGCAAAGCCACAGCCTAAGCTCTGACAAAACAAGAATTAAAAAAAACCCACCACCCTAAACGACAAGAAAACAAAGTAACAACCTTTTGATAGACTGAATTCTCCCACAGAGAGGGAACAAAATAACATTTCAGAGGGCGGCACAGACTGCGCTACCACAGAACTGCTGTATCCTTACAAAAGCTCAACACTGTAGCAGCTCATCCAAAGCCAGGGAGCTGCAGCCCCTTTTCCAGAGGGTGACCCCGGGCTCCGGAGGGTGTCCCACCTGCTGGTGACAATGATGACATCCTCAGAGATATTGGCCATCTCTTTGATTGTGAGGTAACACATTCTTCTGAGGGTTTGCTGTGGAAATGGGAAGGAAAAGATTAAACTCAGTGGTAATTAGAAGTTTTAAAAGGTAAATGAACATGAAAATTAAATATTTCACTTCGAAAGAAAAATAAGCTTTTCAACAAAACACATTGTTTTCAATTCAAAGTTAAAAGTGTAGAACTACATTTGATCCCTGGATAAGAGCCAAACTGCCTGACATCAATATTTAGTAAAATGATAAGAACTAACACAAAAATCCATGATAATTATCAAAGAAGTGACGCGGCACATCTGTACTCAGAAGCCTCACGATCATCAGTTAAAAGCTTTCAAAATAACGTTGTTATTGTAAAAAAATGGAAACATGTGGAGTGTTGACATCAAGTCTTTGAAAAAAATTATACTTTAAAAAATCCTCTGCTTTTTAAATGGGGATACGAGAAACATGTCAAACACTCTGTACTTCCAGAAATGAGCAGCTACACCTTCCTTGAACAAACCTCTAACAAGCAAGCCATTTTTAATTAAAATTAATGAGCCCCATCACATGAAGCACGCTGCTCTGAGTTCTCACACTCTGCAGAACAGATCACAGAAGGACTTTACACTCTGCTGAGCCCAAAGCTGAACTCCCAAACTCAACTCCCAAACCATTCTGTGATTTTTAGGGTGCTCTCATCCCTTGCCTCAATGAGATCAAGGCTGTTCTAAGGAACAGCAGCCCGTGATCTGCAGGCAATTTTAGAATTCTATTTTCAATTAAGCAGATGGTGATTTGCAAGGGGAAGCAACAACCATCAAGTGGCCCTGAGTGGTAAATCCAGGCTTTGCCATTATCCCCACTTTTACAGCAGTAATTAACTCGGAACCCACCTCCAGCCCCAACCCAACCCACAGAACAACCACACGTTATTATCCAGTCCTCTATTTCCAAACCAGGAACTGCCTCCAGAGCTCCTCCCGAGCAGGGCTCGCCTCCCACATCCCAAACTCCACGGCTTCGGCAGCTCCTGCAAGCCCAGGCAGAAGCAGGGACAGGCAAAACACCAGCTCCTTACATCATTCGACTGAAACAACCTGGTCATGGCAAAAAAAGCTTCCGTGGCTTCCGTGGTTCCGAAGTGTTCACCCTGGAATTAGCAGAGAGGGAAAGCAGGAATTATCCAGCTCCTTTTTCTAATGCCCTCCCACACGCCAGGAATCTCTCCTTGGAGACTTTCTCCTGCAAGAAACCATCCTTTCCTTCCCAGGGAATCCACAATTCTCTCCACTCTAAATGCCCCCCCACAGGGATGGAAGTTTCCCAAGGAGTTTTCCCTGTGGAAAACGTCTTTCCCACTAAAAATATGACGTATTTCCCACTAAAATATTGTTAAAATTCATTCTGGATGGAGAGAAATCCTAACAGTTACCTGGTTCAGCAGGTACAGGATCTTGGTAAGGATGTGGAGGCATCTTCGTGGGTTTATTGGGGTCTCATTGAAGAGCCGTGCCTGGAAATGAAACAGAAATTCTGCTTGAATAGATCCCAATAATAATAATAATAAATTATTATTATTTCTCTTTCAACAACAAAATTAAATGAATCTGTTTCCAGCTGAGCAGCCTGTAATTTTTATTTGTATTAAATACGAGTCTCAGAGAATGTGTTCAGAATTAAATGAATCTGTTTCCAGCTGAGCAGCCTGTAATTTTTATTTGTATTAAATACGAGTCTCAGAGAATGTGTTCAGAATTAAATGAATCTGTTTCCAGCTGAGCAGCCTGTAATTTTCATTTGTATTAAATACGAGTCTCGGAGAATGTGTTCAGAATTAAATGAATTTGTTTCCAGCTGAGCAGCCTGTAATTTTCATTTGTATTAAATACGAGTCTCAGAGAATGTGTTCTTGCATCTTTCGTTTGTAGCAATCTGAACAAAGCACAAACAACTCAATTTGCCATCTGGAACTGGCAAAAATGCCTCAAAATAAAACATTTTTTTCTTCAGGAAGAGCTCCCTGAGATGCCACATGTCCATATGGAAGGCAGAAGCCACGTGTCACCTAATTACCCTAAAAAAAACCCTCATTAACTGTAGATAAAATTAATTTATTTACAGTCTCTGTGGTTTTCAATTAATCCTATGAATTTAGCCACCCACATTTCCCCACAATCATTCTGCAACGCTTCCTGAAGGAAAAGATCATTAATGAAACAGCATTATCCTGTGGTTATTCCTACCTCCTGAAGCACAGCACTCTTCTCCAGATGCTGGAAAGGATTGGAGCCACTGCCTGAGGAAAAAGAGACCTCTCAGTTGAGGAAATGAACTCCTCACACACCCCAACAGGGCTGAACATGCAGGAACAGCCCCAACATTTTACCAAACCACCTCAAGCCAGTGACACTCCTCTTTGAATAACTGATGTTGGCCACCAACAGCTTTGAATCCACTTTCTTACGCGGTATATTCAGAGTTATAGAAAGAATAAAGGTAAAAAAAATAAAAAAAAAAAAAAAAAGGAGAGGAAGAAGAAATTTGTTTGCTATTTAAAATACCTTTAATTTAATACTTTTTATATACTTCATATTTTTAATACCTTTTAATACCTAAATGGCCTTCACATAAAACTATTTCCTTTTGCTGCTTTCCTAATCCACCTGTTTTGATTCCTTCAGGCACCAAAAGCACCGAAGGCATCAACACCAGAGCTGCAGATCAGGACGTCGAACTGAACTTTTCAGCCACATAAATCCCCCCACTTTTAAAGCCTCACTTCTGCTGCTGATCCTCTCCTCCCAGGCAGCAATCCCTCATCTCCAGCTCATTTTTCCCCCAGTTCTCACATCCCAAGCAGAAGGGAACTGAAAAAGGGAACAAACTCAAGCCCAGCTGGGCTCATTTGGAGCTCAGAGCAGCATCACTTATGGTAGGGAAACTGGATTTAACTTCCAGGCCTTTGGAAGGCACTTCCCAGGGACACCTCCCACTGTCCCAGGATGCTGGGGTCATAAATACTGAGAATTTTAGACTTTTAATTAGAAGTGTGTAACATCACAAAGTAAAAAACTTAGAGTTTAAAGTTTTAAAATACAATCATGGATATAAAGCTAAAATTAAAATTTTAGAACAGCAACTAGTCCTTCTTCTTTACCTTCTCCTTCATAAGTTTAAATAATGTTTTGTAATTAAACAAAAAAACACCACGTTACAAACTCCAGATAATTAGTTATTAAGTTAAAAGTAAAAATAATTTAAATATTATTTCTTAATTAAGCAATTTAAAAAACCTTATCTAAAAAAATAATTAACCACTTTATAACTTATGAATAAAATACTATAAAACTCACAACTTGCAGTATAAATAAAAAAGATGAAACATCTGAACCGAAGCACAAAATACCATCTCTAACACTTCAATCCCAACCTTAACAAAAACAGGAAAAAAACCCCAAAAACCAACACCAGGGTGCTCCAAGCTCTGTCCAGCCTAAATGACTGCAAAATGACTCAAAAGAGAAAAATGACTAAAAAGAGAAGTTTCTTTTCTTTACATACATCAGCTCACCGTTCAGGGTTAGGGTATTAAATGGGGTTTATTATACAATTACATGGGGGATGTATGTTACTATGTTATATAGGGTTTAGTATGTAAATACACGAAATCAACTCTCTCCCCATTTTCTGAGGGATGAAACATCTGCACTGAGCAGAGACAGGGATAAAATCCTCTCCAGAAATCAGCTGTGCAAAAAGGGAGAGCAAACAGACCCCAGTTCCTCTGGATTTGTCAGCAGAGGGGAGAAGGATTTTAGCAGTCGGTTCTCACAGCTGAAACACAAACACCCCACAGGAGCTGTGAGAGACGAGAGAGCGCAGAACCACGGGACGGGGTCGAAGGAGATTTAAGGATCATCCACTTCCACCTCCTGTCATCAGCAGGGACAATTTCCGCTATCCCAGCCCGCTCCAGCCGGCCCTTGGACACTTCCAGGCATCCGGGGGCAGCCACGGCTTCTCCGGGAATTCTATTTCAGCTCAGCATCTCCCTCACCTCAGCATCTCCCTCAGCTCAGCATCCCCTCAGCATCTCCCTCAGCTCAGCATCTCCTGCAGCTCAGCATCTCCCTCAGCTCAGCATCCCATCACCTCAGCATCCCCTCAGCTCAGCATCCCCTCAGCTCAGCATCTCCCTCAGCTCAACATCTCCCTCAGCTCAGCATCCCATCCCCTCAGCATCTCCCTCAGCTCAGCATCCCCTCACCTCAGCATCTCCCTCACCTCAGCATCTCCCTCAGCTCAGCATCCCCTCAGCTCAGCATCTCCCTCACCTCAGCATCTCCCTCAGCTCAGCATCTCCCTCAGCTCAGCATCCCATCACCTCAGCATCCCATCACCTCAGCATCCCCTCAGCTCAGCATCTCCCTCAGTTCAGCATCCCCTCACCTCAGCATCCCATCAGCATCTCCCTCACCTCAGCATCCCATCACCTCAGCATCCCCTCAGCTCAGCATCCCCTCAGCTCAGCATCTCCCTCACCTCAGCATCTCCCTCAGCTCAGCATCTCCCTCAGCTCAGCATCCCATCACCTCAGCATCCCATCACCTCAGCATCCCCTCAGCTCAGCATCTCCCTCAGTTCAGCATCCCCTCACCTCAGCATCCCATCAGCATCTCCCTCACCTCAGCATCCCATCACCTCAGCATCCCCTCAGCTCAGCATCTCCCTCACCTCAGCATCTCCCTCACCTCAGCATCTCCCTCACCTCAGCATCCCCTCACCTCAGCATCCCCTCACCTCAGCATCTCCCCCACCTCAGCAACCCCCTCAGCTCCAGCCCGACCCCGCTGTCACCCCAACACCCCCCTCACCTCAACCCCCGCTGTCACCCCAGCACACCTCAGCCCCCTCCTCGCCCCAGCCCCGCTCCCCTCGCCCCCGGCCCCCCCGTACCGGACTCCTCGTCCTTTTTATCGAACTTCTTGATCATGGCGGCCCCGCTCCCGCTCCCTCCGAGCGCCGCCGCCTCAGCTGCCCCGCCGGAAGCCCCGCCCCCGTCCCGCTGTTGATTGGGCAGCGGCGCTGTCAATCAACCACAGGGCCTTTCGCCTGGCCAAGCCACGCCCCCACCCGCGCGCTGAAGGGGCGGGGCCAGCGCGAGGGCGCGTCTTAAAGGAGCCGCGTCGTTGTTTTGTGAGGGGAGCGAGGTTCCGCCGGGCGGGCAGAGAGAGGAATAAATAGATAAATAAACCATCTCAAATAAACCATCTGCGCCGCTGGCCGGGAAACGGGAGCTCCCGTGGCGTGCACAAGGGATTGGCATCGAATTCACGTGGAATTCGAGTGACAGTCCCACCCTCTGGGGCCTTTGGCAAAGCCGGGGTAAGTCACAAGTGACTCCTGAGTAACTCGTACTTAATTCCCATGACAAACCAAGCATTGGGCCCCTTGGCAAAAAAAAATTAATTCCCACGTGTCTCACGTGTCAACAACAGAGTTAACTCTCGAGGTAAAAAAAAACTTTGTGCCCGTGGCAGAAAAAAAGGATTCCCGTTAATTTTCCAAGTAGCTCCTGCGTAAATCGTGTAATTCGCAAGGAACCCACGAGTCACACTCCAGACAAAACAATCATTTGAGCTTTTGGCAAAAAAAAAATAAGGATTCCCATTAATCTCCCAGGTAACTAACTCCCCTGTAACTCATGTGTAACTCACAATTAACTCACATGTAATTCCCAAGTAATTCCCATGTAACTCACGTGTCACCTGCGAGGAACTCCCACGTAATTCCCAGTCAATTCCCATGTCATTCCCATGTAACTCGTGTGTCACCTGCGAGGAACTCCCACGTAATTCCCAGTCAATTCCCATGTCATTCCCATGTAACTCACGTGTCACCTGCGAGGAACTCCCACGTAATTCCCAGTCAATTCCCATGTCATTCCCATGTAACTCGTGTGTCACCTGCGAGGAGCTCCCACGTAATTCCCAGTCAATTCCCATGTCATTCCCATGTAACTCGCGTGTCACCTGCGAGGAACTCCCACGTAATTCCCAGTCAATTCCCATGTCATTCCCATGTAACCCGCGTGTCACCTGCGAGGAACTCCCACGTAATTCCCAGTCAATTCCCAATCAATTCCCATGTAACTCACGTGTCACCTGCGAGGAACTCCCACATAATTCCCAGTCAATTCCCAATCAATTCCCATGTAACTCGTGTGTCCCTTGCGAGGAACTCCCACGTAATTCCCAGTCAATTCCCAATCAATTCCCATGTAACTCGCGTGTCACCTGCGAGGAACTCCCACGTAATTCCCAGTCAATTCCCATGTCATTCCCACGTAACTCACGTGTCACCTGCGAGGAACTCCCACGTAATTCCCAGTCAATTCCCATGTCATTCCCATGTAACTCACGTGTCACCTGCGAGGAACTCCCACGTAATTCCCAGTCAATTCCCATGTCATTCCCATGTAACTCACGTGTCACCTGCGAGGAACTCCCACGTAATTCCCAGTCAATTCCCATGTCATTCCCATGTAACTCACGTGTCACTTGCGAGGAACTCCCACGTAATTCCCAGTCAATTCCCATGTCATTCCCATGTAACTCACGTGTCACCTGCGAGGAACTCCCACGTAATTCCCAGTCAATTCCCATGTCATTCCCATGTAACTCGCGTGTCACCTGCGAGGAACTCCCACGTAATTCCCAGTCAATTCCCATGTCATTCCCATGTAACTCACGTGTCACCTGCGAGGAACTCCCACGTAATTCCCAGTCAATTCCCATGTCATTCCCATGTAACTCGTGTGTCCCTTGCGAGGAACTCCCACGTAATTCCCAGTCAATTCCCATGTCATTCCCATGTAACTCGTGTGTCACCTGCGAGGAACTCCCACGTAATTCCCAGTCAATTCCCATGTCATTCCCATGTAACTCGTGTGTCCCTTGCGAGGAACTCCCACGTAATTCCCAGTCAATTCCCAATCAATTCCCATGTAACTCACGTGTCACCTGCGAGGAACTCCCACGTAATTCCCAGTCAATTCCCATGTCATTCCCATGTAACTCGTGTGTCACTTGCGAGGAACTCCCACGTAATTCCCAGTCAATTCCCATGTCATTCCCATGTAACTCATGTGTCACCTGCGAGGAACTCCCACGTAATTCCCAGTCAATTCCAATGTCAATTCCCATGTAACTCGCGTGTCACCTGCGAGGAACTCCCACGTAATTCCCAGTCAATTCCCAATCAATTCCCATGTAACTCACGTGTCACCTGCGAGGAACTCCCACGTAATTCCCAGTCAATTCCCATGTCATTCCCATGTAACTCGCGTGTCACCTGCGAGGAACTCCCACGTAATTCCCAGTCAATTCCCATGTCATTCCCATGTAACTCATGTGTCACCTACGAGGAACTCCCACGTAATTCCCAGTCAATTCCCATGTCATTCCCATGTAACTCATGTGTCACCTGCGAGGAACTCCCACGTAATTCCCAGTCAATTCCCATGTCATTCCCATGTAACTCGTGTGTCACCTGCGAGGAACTCCCACGTAATTCCCAGTCAATTCCCAATCAATTCCCATGTAACTCGCGTGTCACCTGCGAGGAACTCCCACGTAATTCCCAGTCAATTCCCAATCAATTCCCATGTAACTCACGTGTCACCTGCGAGGAACTCCCACGTAATTCCCAGTCAATTCCCATGTCATTCCCATGTAACTCGCGTGTCACCTGCGAGGAACTCCCACGTAATTCCCAGTCAATTCCAATGTCAATTCCCATGTAACTCACGTGTCACCTGCGAGGAACTCCCACGTAATTCCCAGTCAATTCCCATGTCATTCCCATGTAACTCATGTGTCACCTACGAGGAACTCCCACGTAACTCCCAGTCAATTCCGAATCAATTCCCATGTAACTGGTGTGTCACCTGCGAGGAACTCCCACGTAATTCCCAGTCAATTCCCATGTCATTCCCATGTAACTCGCGTGTCACCTGCGAGGAACTCCCACGTAATTCCCAGTCAATTCCCATGTCATTCCCATGTAACTCACGTGTCCCTTGCGAGGAACTCCCACGTAACTCCCAGTCAATTCCCATGTCATTCCCATGTAACTCACGTGTCACCTGCGAGGAACTCCCACGTAATTCCCAGTCAATTCCCATGTCATTCCCATGTAACTCGTGTGTCACCTGTGAGGAACTCCCACGTAATTCCCAGTCAATTCCCAATCAATTCCCATGTAACTTGTGTGTCACCTGCGAGGAACTCCCACGTAATTCCCAGTCAATTCCCATGTCATTCCCATGTAACTCGCGTGTCACCTGTGAGGAACTCCCACGTAATTCCCAGTCAATTCCCAATCAATTCCCATGTAACTTGTGTGTCACCTGCGAGGAACTCCCACGTAATTCCCAGTCAATTCCCATGTCATTCCCATGTAACTCGCGTGTCACCTGTGAGGAACTCCCACGTAATTCCCAGTCAATTCCCAATCAATTCCCATGTAACTCGCGTGTCACCTGCGAGGAACTCCCACGTAATTCCCAGTCAATTCCCATGTCATTCCCATGTAACTCACGTGTCACCTGTGAGGAACTCCCACGTAATTCCCAGTCAATTCCCATGTCATTCCCACGTAACTCACGTGTCACCTGCGAGGAACTCCCACGTAACTCCCAGTCAATTCCCATGTCATTCCCATGTAACTCACGTGTCACCTGCGAGGAACTCCCACGTAATTCCCAGTCAATTCCCATGTCATTCCCACGTAACTCACGTGTCACCTGCGAGGAACTCCCACGTAATTCCCAGTCAATTCCCATGTCATTCCCATGTAACTCACGTGTCACCTGCGAGGAACTCCCACGTAATTCCCAGTCAATTCCCATGTCATTCCCATGTAACTCACGTGTCACCTGCGAGGAACTCCCACGTAATTCCCAGTCAATTCCCATGTCATTACCATGTAACTCGTTAGTCTTTTAACTTGTGTGCTCACAAAAAGGTCTACAGAGAGAACAAGGGAAATTTAAAGTTCCAAAGAAAGGAATGCAGCCATTCCTAACTATTCCTAAACTAAAGAGAGGTAAGGAAAGGCCCCACCAACCCTGAAGCTGAAGCAAACAGAAAAACTAAATCTTGGTTGTACACCCCACAGTACAACTACGCGACTAAAAATCTGCACAGGCTCGCAACATTTGAAATTTAAAATTTTAAAAATTGATAAAATTGATAAAACCGTTTAATGCGCATGCATATACCTTTTATGCGTATTCAACAAAATTAGGGGATAAAGTAAACTTAAGAATTTTCAAAGCTGCCCGCGTCCTCGAGGAGCACGTGTCCCGCACTAAAATAAATCACACCACCTTTACAACTTTTACGAGTTGTAGAGAGTCTTTTTTCCACAAATCAGATACTTACCTGTTATCAAATACCAATTACTGGTAGATATTTACAATAGAGACTTGACAGGGCAAGGGCCGTGTTTAGCCTCTGAAGGGGAGAAATGATGCCTCAGGTCTGGATTTTATATTTTCAGACTCTGAGCTGCTTTAGTGTGTGGGTCTGAGCTTCACATTATGGGATGGTGAGCTCTCTGCACAGAACAGGAGACAAAACCATTCCTGCTCCAGCTGGGCACCAAGGACAAATGATCCAAACCTCAGGCCCCGGAGCACAAACATGGGCTGAACCTCAGGCGGATCCAAGTCTGGGGTTTTGTTGCGTCAGATCCCACGTGTGACTCTTGAGTCCACGGAATATCCGTGTGGGGTTGGCACAGCACCCCTGGCCCCAGGGACAATCCAGCTTTTGGGGCCAGGTTTGGCTTTGGTCCCACCTGGGTCCTTCTCCAGAGGGTGCCGGGAAGCTCCGTAGGGAACACGGCGTCCGTCTGCGGAGCTCCATGTCCAGGACAAGGGACAGGACAAGAGGGGACAGCCTCAGGCTGTGCCAGGGGAGCTTTGGGGCGGATGCTGGGGACAATTCCTGCGTGGAAAGGCTTTCCAGGCATGGCAATGGGCTGCCCAAGGCAGGGGTGGAATTCCCATTCCTGGAGGGATTTCAGAGCCCCGTGGATGCGGCACCCGGGGCCGTGAGTGCGAGGCCTCAGGTTTGGCTTTTATATTTTCAGACTCTGAGCTGCTTTAGTGTGCGGGTCTGGGCTTCATATTATGGGATGGTGAGCTCTCTGCACAGAGCAGGAGACAAAACAATTCCTGCTCCAGCTGGGCACCAAGGACAAATGATCCAAACCTCAGGCCCAGGAGCACAAACAACGTGGGCTGGGGAGAGAAAAACAAGCAGGATGGGACTGCATGGGCTAAAGCTGGAATGGGACAATGAACTCCAACGTGCCAATGGAGCAGAGCTGATCCCAGTGAGAGCCCCCGGGAGCGCTCGTGCATTTTGGGACCATTTGGGTTCATCTTGGGTGCAGCCCTGGCTGGGCTCTGGTGCTGCCCAAGGTGGATCCATGAGGAGATCCTTGCAATAAATCCCTGCTTTGTTCTTCAACTCCATCCAGCTGTGGGAAATGACTTTGTAGAGAATTTTCCCAGTTTCATGGAGGGCTTATATGGTATACACTTGTATGTAAATTTCGGGATGAGAAATGTTGATTTAGGAATGTTATGGAATAGGATAGATATTGTTGAGAGACAAATGGAATTAGAAATAAGTTTTCAAGGATGGTTTTGTAAATAAGATTAGATATTTTGGAGAAAGGTAATTATGAAAGATGTAGTGTAGTAGGATTTCTGAGGGGTAATTTAAAATGATTGTTTTTAATGTATTAAACCAGTAATAAAACCAATTAATTAAGGTATTAAATGAATACATTATAAACATTTCTTAACCTAGCAACTTTTACCTCACCAATACTACGGTATGGTAAAAATTATATATTATATTTACATATTATTATATTATATTTGTGTATATTTACCCCACTATGGTGTGGTAAAAATGAATAGGGAAAGAAATGTTTATAATGTAATGTAATTAAGAAATAGTTATTTTCTGATTGTAATGGTGTGAATTATAACATTAGTATTGTTTTAATTTTTATGTGAGATTGAAAAGGGAATAAAAGTTTTGAAGATGTTTTTTAGTTGTTTCACTTTGGGGTTGGAAAAGGGTATATTTTGATAGATTTATTTTGGAACTGTTCCTCTTCCTGCAGGTGGCTGAGATTACAAAACCATGGCGAGGTGTTTTGTGTGAGAAAAAAGGGTTTTTTTGGAGAATAATGATGTGTTTGGGGTTTTTTTTTTTGAAGAGTGTCAGTGATCGTTTAAAGGGTTTTTTTGAGTTTTAAATGTTAAAGTTCTGGGAGATTTGATGTTATAGGTTTTCCACTGGGAAACTGGGAAAGAAGACTGGCAATGCTGCAAGACCTCAGATAAGATTTTATGGGATGACCCAAGGGATTTAGGAACTTCCATCGAAAAGCTGCCCCACTTTTCCCTTGTTTTTCCAAGTGGGAATTTTTTGCTGCATTCCAAACCCCAGTGACCAGGAAATTCAGAGCAAACTGGGGTTTTTCCAAGGGAAAATTTGAACTGGTTTGTCCGAATTCCCCGATATCAGCCTTGTTTCCATGGAACAGCGGATTTGTGCCCTGTGTGGGGAAAAATTCCAGTGGTTTTTCCTTGGAGCACAGGGTTGTAAGGGAAGGCTTTCGTTTTACTCCTCTAATCACCAGCAACAAATGGGCTTCTGAAACAAGGCGGGTACAGGATGGGTTTATTTCCCAGAATAAAATGTGAGATACATTATCTATTATCTATTATTTTAAGATATATTTATATATAATATATACTATATAACATATAAAATAAAATTTTATATATAATATATGTTATACATCTTATGCATATAATATATAGAATATATACTATATATTTTATATATATATTATATATATATAAATATATATTTATATATATATAATATATATATTATATATTATATAATATAATATATATAATATATAATATTATATATTATATAAAAATATAATATAATATAATATAATATAATATAATAATATAATATAATATAATATATAAATTTTATATCTTTTACATAATATGCATAATTATACATTTTTATATTATTGCTCAAATTAGATGTACTATATATTATATTACATATATGTATAGCACTTATTACATGCATTATTATAATATATAATAGGTATTCTATATTACAATGCAGTAAATGTTATATTTATCTTATTGTTTAGTAGAAATTATATTTTATTATATAGTATTATGTATTAAATATGTTATATATTATATATTATGTATAACATTAGATATATTACATATTGCAATGTATGATATGATATAATATAATATAATATAATATAATATAATTGATATGATATGATATGATATGATATATTATAATATATTATAATATATAATATATATTATAATATATATTATATTATATATAATATAATATACATATATTATATATAATAAATAATTATATAATATATATTGTATATTATTAATATAATATAATATAATATAATATAATATAATATAATATGATATATTATAATATGTTATATATTTTTTATATAATATATTATAGATATTATATATATTATATATTACAATATATTGTAATATATAATATGTTATAATTATATTATATATATTATAATATATTATAAATGTATAATATATTATATATAGAATATATATTATAATTTATATTATATTATATATATTATACATATATTATATATATAATAACAAATAATTATATAATATATAATATATAATATAATATAATATAATATAATATAATATAGTATCTGTATGATATATTCTAGATTCTTTTAATGTATGCAGTTATATATTACATGTCACATGTGTTATATATTGCATTGTATTATATAATGTTACATGATGCCATTTTAATCATCCCTGGGGGTGACTGTTTATCCCATATTTGCTGCTCTGGGTCTGCTCAGGAGCCCCAGCTTCTCCTGGAATTCAGATTTCCTTCTTGTCTCCTGGCTGGAGTTGTCCCACCCTGAACGTGGCCGGGGTGAGGTTGTGGTGTCACCTCTGGTGACATCCCCTTAATCCTCTGCTGAAGAGCTTTCAATAAAAAAAATCTTATTTTATCCTTTTAACTGCTCTCTCCACTGAGGTTACTCTGTCCGTCCTCACATTTTACTACACCCCCAAAGACGTGGTGGGGACAGAACCACGGAAACCCCCAAGTTTGGAGCCCCAACCTCTTTTTAGCGTCTCCCAACGCCCAGGAGCCTTCAGGAGAGGCTTTTCTGTGGGCGGGCAGCACAAGCAGGACGTTTCTCCCCAGGATTTATCATCCCAGGGTGGAGAGGGAAAAACAGCCATCCCACAGGGACAGGCTGTGGATGCTTCCCAGCCTTCCTCCCACTTCCAGAAGCTAAAAGCTGTTGCTGCCACGCTCCCAACTCTGCGTTCTCCACCTACAACTCGAGGTTTTGTAATCTCGGCCACCTGCAGGCAGGGGAATTGTTCCAAAACAAACCCCTAAACAAATCTCACAAACAAGTTTTTCCTGCCGTTTTTCTTCCTCTTTAACACATTGTTCCCTTCAAGTGCTTGTAGAGGTCAAGGAGAACATCACAGCTTTAATTCCAAGGGGAATATTTGGGTTTATTTACAAGTTTTTCCAGTGATTTAGCACAGGCTTATATTCAAGATTCCCAGCCTATCGTAATTCACAGCTCTTGACAGCAGAGCCAAGTGGAATTTGATAATTACTGACTTTAAAGATAAACTTTAAAGAGGAAAGATAAACTTTAAAAGGAAAGGGTTTCCCCAGCTGTCTGGAATTAATTATAGAAGGGGAAAATGAACCAAACCCCACGTGATGGACATTTATTTATTCCTAGAAACTGAGCCTGGAAAATCTTCCCCCTTCCTTCTCACCCTCAGAGAACGAAAAAAGGTCTGAATTCACTTTGTTTCAGGAGAAACCCTCTGGGAATGTTATTTGCAGGGGAAAGGGGATGTGTCCAAGCCTCCAGCGGGAATTTTCACAACCTCATGTTTTGTTCAGTGCTCTTCCTTCCTTGAATAATTTAATTGGATTAAATAAAGGCTTGGGACCGAAATCTGCTCATTCTCTTTGGGAAATGGCTGGCTCTCAAAAGCAGCCTCACATCTGAGAACTGGAAGTCCCCAGACCAGAAGCTGAGACCTAGAGCAACCCCGTGGCCAAAATCCCCCGGGTGGTTTCACAGCTGCTTTCCCCTCACACGGAAAAGGAGCTGAAGTTCCAAAAAAATCCCACCGGAGATCCCCTGAGCCGAGCACAGCCCACCCTGCTGCTCCTCTGCCTCCTGCTGGATTCCTCAGCCGTAAGGTCACACTTCTGACGCTCCAGCAGGGAGAGGTTTCCCTTGGAAAGCTCTGGAAAGGCTGGAATCTCTTCAGCCCGAGGCCATAAATGCTGCAGTGGCTCCTTCCCACAGCCTGGGTGTTCTGTTGGGCAGCAAAGACACCTCGTTTTTACCAATTCTGCCAAATTCCAGCCAAAAGAGGAAAACTGCCGTTGTAAAACTGTAGCAAGTGTTACATGCGGTGTATTTTAGCTTTTATGAGAGCTTGACATTGACTGCAATGCTTAGCACTGTATCTCCTCCTTCTCCTTCTCCTTCTCCTTCTCCTTCTCCTTCTCCTTCTCCTTCTCCTTCTCCTTCTCCTTCTCCTTCTCCTTCTCCTTCTCCTTCTCCTTCTCCTTCTCCTCCTCCTTCTCCTTCTCCCTCTCATCCTCCTCCTTCTCCTCCTCCTCTCATTAAAAAAAAAAAATTCATAATTCCCATAACACAAAATGTTGCCACTGGAATTTTTTCCTTTCTCCATCCCTCTTCATTTCCAAGGCAATATTTTGGCTTTTCCAGGTGCCTCCAAGCGCAATGTGCAGCGCTGCTCTGGGACAGAATCCAGGCCCAGCAACTGCTTCTTGCTGGATTAATAGCAGGTAATTAAAATGGAAGTAATTAACCTGATGGGAAACCATCCCAGGCTGCCAACCTGAGCTTTACAAACTGTTTTTTGGGATCATTTTCCCTGAGCACATGGAATTATCAAGGATTAATCACAAATACTTCTGAGAGGATGAACTCACATCCTGAGCTTTTATGTTTTATGCACTCTGTGCAGGAACCTGTGAGAGCTGATAAGAAATTAAGTAAGCCCTGCTTAAATCCTCACAGGAAAACAAAAGCTGATTAATTACTGGAGTTTGGACCATTCTGCTCCTTGAGGCACAGTTCTGGTTTCTGTTTCTGGAAAATGAATGCAAAGGAATATTTTTGCCCTGGAAGAAGATGGATCCTCATCCCTGGTGCCTTGAAACAAGGCATTTGTCTCCCTTTGGACACTGGGCTAATCTCTACTCCTGACTTAAAATCCAGCTTTTTTTTTACCCAGAAATCTCCAGTTCAAGAGTCATATCCAAGACCACAACCCTTCCATGAGCAGCATCCACGGAGAAACCTGGAACTCCCCAACCACTTCCACTTGTGGTGCTGCATCCCCCCAGCTTCCCCTTCCTTGGAGCTGCTGGGGGGCCTCAGGAATTCCCACCGGGATGGTGAAGTGTCCCTTGACCAAACCAGCTGGGCAGGGAACATCCCTTGACCACACTAGGTACTTGTGCATGGAAAACGTGGGAGAATTGTCCTTATCAAGAGCCCCAGTTGCCTGAGCAAGGCGAGGAACGAATCCCTTATTTCCTGAAGGCTTTGGAATACCACAGCCTGGAATCATCCCAAGTGAAAAAGTACCATTGTTAGCAGAGCTTTGAAAAAAACCTCTCCTGTAATTCCCAGCTTGGGTGGTACGCAGTGTGGAAACTTCCTGCTTACTTATGGGAAATCATGGAGACACAGAATGACTTGGAAAGGATCTTAAGGATCATCCAGTGCCACCCCATCCACGGTCACCTCCCACTGTCCCAGGCTGCTCCAGCCCCAGGGTCCAGCCTGGCCTTGGACATTCCAGGGATCCAGGGGCAGCCCCAGCTGCTCTGGCAATTCCAGCCCAGCCAGGAATTCCTAATTCCCAAGATCCCATCCATCCCTGCCCTCTGGCAGTGGGAGCCATTCCCTGTGTCCTGTCCCTGCAGGCCTTGTCCCCAGTCCCTCTGCAGCTCTCCTGGAGCCCCTTTAGGGGCTGGAATGTGCTGGAAGCTCTCCCTGGATCTGTCCCTTCTCCAGGGGAGCACCTGGAGAACAAGGACACAGGGAATGCTTTCCACTGCCAGAGGGTAGGGATGGATGGGATCTTGAGAATTGGGAATTCCTGGCTGGGCTGGGATTGCCAGAGCAGCTGGGGCTGCCCTGGATCCCTGCAATGCCCAAGGCCAGGCTGGACCCTGGGGCTGGAGCAGCCTGGGACAGTGGGAGGTGTCCCTGCCATGGCAGGGGTGGAAAAAGCTGATTTTAAGATCCCTTCCCACCCAAACTTTTCCATAATTCTATAAAATTTACATTAAAACCTGGTTTTGCCAATACCACTGATGGTGGCAGTGACGAGACAGTGGTGATAACCCAGCCCAAAAATTGCTTCTCAGACCTTCAAAGCACTTCAAAAGAGACAACCCCTAATGCATGAGCTTGGATGTGGGGTGGTGAATTCCTTTGGAAATCCGGATGCTGTGTCCAGCCCTTGGTGTTCTCCCTGCCCCAAGGGAGGGATGCTTTAGGATCACATCCTTGTCCTGGTGCTGGATGGGAAGGATCCTTTGGTGCTGTGCCTCAGGGAGTGCACGAAGGGCTCCCTGAGACAGGGACCTGGCAAGGCTTGGTGGGATGATCCTACAGATCAGCCTGTCAGGGAAAATTCCCCGTCTGACCACCCCGGAGCTGCTCTGGAACTCACAATCCCTGAGCTGGGAATTCCTTCCCAGCTCCACCCCACACTCACAGGGTCAGACCACTCACTCCACGTTTCCCACGGCAGCGCCTCAGATGTCCCAGCCCTTAAAATAATTCAATCTCAGTGCAATAATTAAAAAATAAAACCACAGCTCGAGCTGGTGCCTCTCAGGAGGCAAAGGACACCCTGGGTTTGCACACCCTCACAGCCCAAGCATGGAAAATTCTGGATTCCTCAGCTCCCGCCATGGCTCCGAGTGTCCGGTCACTTGGCTGGACCACAGCTCCCTGTCCCTTTGCTGGTCAGTGCCAGCTCATGTCCTCTTGTCACCCCCCAGAGCTTGACCAGCCACGTGCACTGAGTGTATTCCTCAACAGCCAGTCGTTCCCTAGCTCAGGTTTTTCATGGAAAGGCTCGAGGATTTCCATGGAAAGGTATTGTGAAAATGTGCCCTTCCCAGGGATCACAACCCTCCAATCTGACTAGTGTAAACTCTCACCCAGGTTTGCTTATCTTCTGGAAGATTAGCAGCTGCAGGGCTCATTTCCATCAGCAGCACCAAACCCTCACCTGGAAATTTCAGATTGGATTTTTTACGTCTTTTGAAGGAATTCTTGAGAAGAAAGGCAAAGTCTTCCCAGACCGAGTTTTCTTTACCACAAGCTGAGAGGATCACGCCCGGCTCTTGCACAAACTGCTATGAACCCTGCCCTGCTGACTGTTTTTTATATCTCTCACCCTCTGGCGTTCCAGCCCATCCAGAGTACAGCCACAAGCATCACCAGGTAACTGTGGGGACCTGGGGTGGTCCTCAGCTGGAATGCAACTGTGGGGATGCTTTGTTTCTTCTTTCTTCAACATCTCAATGTTGAATTTTTACTCGTTTTGTTTTGTTTTTTTGTTAGGGTCGGGATTAAATGTGTGAGATGGTATTTCTTGTTTGGACTTAGATGTTTATTAGTTCTTATTTATATGACAGCTTCACAAATTGGGAGTTTTATAGTATTTCACGCTGAAAAACTAAAAAGTGCAGTTCTATCTCTTTCTTTAGAAGGTTTTTTAAGGATGAACTGTTTAATTAAGAAATGATACTTAAATTATTTTTACTTTTAACTTAATGACTAACTAGCTGTGCCCTGCAATGTGGACTTTTTTATCCAGTTACACAAAACCACCCAAACCCATGGAGAAGGAGGTGAAGAAGAAGGAGCAGCCTCTGCCCCAAAACCTCCATCTTGCTTTATAGATATTACTGTATTCTAAACCCTTAAACTCTGAGTTTCCCACCCTGTGATGTCACACACTTCCATTCAAACTCCACCCCCACAATCCCAGTTCTGCCATTCCATTTTGGAAGCTTCTGCATGGCCTCAGGTCAATGCAGTGTTCTCTTGGGGGTCAGTGCCTGGCAGCTCAGAGAGTCTCAAATTCCCAGCAGCCAGGGTTCCAAGGAATTAATTGCTGATTTCCTTTGGGATAATTAGGAATTGTGGGACAGCAGGTTGTCAAGTTTATTTTCTTTTTTGCCAGGGTCGGGATTAAATGTGTGAGATGGTATTTCTGGTTCGGACTCTGATGTTTATTAGTTCTTATCTACGTTACAGTCTCACAGACCCTCAGTTCTACAGCACTTCACTCTAACAAGCTAAAAATGGAGCCCCATCTCCCTCTCTACAAGGCCTTTTGAGGATAAACAAAACCACCCAAACCCATGGAGAAGGAGGTGAAGAAGAAGGAGCAGCCTCTGCCCCAAAACCTCCATCTTGCTTTATAGATATTACTGTATTCTAAACCCTTAAACTCTGAGTTTCCCACCCTGTGATGTCACACACTTCTATTCAAACTCCACCCCCACAATCCCAGTTCTGCCATTCCATTTTGGAAGCTTCTGCATGGCCTCAGGTCAATGCAGTGTTCTCTTGGGGGTCAGTGCCTGGCAGCACAGAGAGTCTCAAATTCCCAGAGCCAGGGTTCCAACAGAACTCCTGCAGCGTTTTCATGTGGGATGTTCCTCAGCACCACCCTCAGGCATCTCCTCCTGGTTCTCCAGGCTCACGCTGCTCTCTCTACACATTTGGCAGGGTCCAGAGGTTTGTTACAGGTGCAGCCTCTCTTCTGCTTCAGGGAGGTTAATTGAGGTTAATTCTCTTTCCTTCGTGGCAGAGGGAGAATTTATTCCCCTGACATGAAGACTTGGCGATTGGCCATGAAATGTTACCCAAGTTACCCTTTGTTTTTCCTTTTCTACACATGTGGGGCTATTTGCTGATGCTCACTGACAAAACAAAACAAAAAAACACCCACATGAGAATAAACAAAGAGGCCATGAGCAAGGAGCTGAGTTGGGGAGGATTTGTTGTGAGTCGAATCTGTGGGATCTGAGTCCTACAAATGCTGTGGGATGGAGACTGCCCGCAGGAGCTCTGCAGAACTCCCAGGGCTGGATCACAGCTTGTTTTCAATTTTTGAGATTTGTGTGGGGACCGGCGTGTTCCAGCTCCAGCACTGGAATTCATGGAATCCCCCCAGACCCACGGCCAGGCACAGGAGGGAGGAGCTGCACCCCCCAGGACACCGCGATTGCCTTGCATACCGCATTCCCCAGGGCAGGGAGCGCTGCCTCTTCTCCTGCCGGGATTGCATCCCTTCCCAAGATGTTGCATCCCAAGAGAACCACGACCCTCCTGCGTACTGCAGGGGCTCCCATATCGCATCCCCCCCGGCACGGCTTTCTCCAGGGGCATCCCATCCCCTCTCCCCCGTCCGATACTGCGCTCCCCGGGTCACGACCCAAACATTTCATCCTTTTCCTCCCGGGGCTGGATACTGACTGCATCCCTCTATTTCATCCCTTTCCGGGTACTGCGTCCCGGACTTCCCCGGGTACCGAAGCCCCGCCAGGCACTGCCACCCCCACTCGCCTCCCCCGGACACCGCATCCCGTCCCTGGCCCCGGCTGCCATTCCGGCAGGGCGGTGCGTCCCACCCGGTGGCCCCGGTTCGAAAGCGAAAGCGAAACCATTCGGGCCACACCGGGACGGCGACAGCGGCAGGGAAGCGCCACGGAGCTCCCGCTGGAGCCCGGAGCTGCCCCCGGGCCGGTCCCATGGCACCGCCGCTGCTGCAGCTGCTCTGCGGGACCGCCGCTCTCCTGCTGCTCCGCGCCGCCGCCGACACCGGTAAGCGGGGCTGCCCCGGGCTCCCCGCCTCGCCGCCGGCTTCTCCGAGCCCAGCCCGGGGCGCCCACACCCTCCCCGGGATCTCTGCACCTTCCCCGGGGTGCCCGCACCCTTTCCGGGCTCCCTCCGCCTTCCCCGGGCTGCGCGCTCCGTCCCCAAGGAGCTCGCTCCGCTTCCCGGGATGCCCGCGGTACTCCCGGGATCCCCGCCCCGCTCCCAGGTGAGCCTGCTCGACTTCCGGGGGGAATCGCGCCGCTCCCGGGGGTTTCCAAGCTCCCGGTGCCGTGCCCACGCTCTCCCTGGGGTGCCCGTGCCATCCCTAAGGTGCTTTCTCCGGTCACGAACGTGCTCGCTCCGCTTCCCGGGATGCCCGCGCTAATCCCCAAATGGCCCGCGCCGCTCCCTGGTGTGAAAAGCACCAATCACTTGGTTTTTAAAATCTTTAAAGTTTATTAGTAATAAAATAGTTACAAAAAATAGTAACAAAATTAGAGTAATAAAAATTTGGACAGTGAGGATTAGGACACTACGAGACAATAAAAGGCAAAGAATTACGGACGTCCGGCTGTTTTTGGGCACTGAGCTGCCAAAAACATGCCTTGTGAACAAAGAAATAACCCTTAAAAGCAATAGCCTGTTGAATATTCATATATCTTGTACATGATGCATAAATTCCTTGCAAATTAAGAATTTTTCTGTTTTTTGTCAACTTCTTCCCCTTAATCCTGGTGGTTCCATAAAGACGGAGAGAAGGTGGAAGAATGTTTGTATTTTCCGATAAGGAGGCAGTAACTCTTTATGTGTCCTGCCGCTGTTATCTCTGTGTGAAGAGTTTCTTGATTATCTCATCCCTTTCTTGAGCTAGTAAAAAATATCTTACACCGCAGAGTTTCTATTTTAACATTATGTTGTAACCTAAAACTGTATTTAACACACCACTTAACAAGGATGAATACAGTATTACAAAATAACCCTCCATAACACAGACAGTATTTAATTTCGTATTTGTGAAGAGCCAGTGATGAAATACACATTTTTCACACTGGGATGCCCGCTCTGCTTCCTGGAGGACTCACACTACTCCCCGGAGTACTTGCGCCCCACATGGGGTGCCCATGCCATCCCTGGGGTGCCCATGCCATCCCTAAGGTGTTTGCTCCAGTCTCTAAGATGCTTGCTCTGCTTCCTTGGATGCTTGCTCTGCTCCTTAGGGAGTAGCCCCCACTTGAGGTGCCCAGGCTGCTCCCTGGGGTGCCCAAGCCATCCCTGGGGTGCCCATGCCATCCCTGGGGTACCCATGCTGCTCCCTGGGGTGCCCAAGCCATCCCTGGGGTGCCCATGCCATCCCTGGGGTGCCCAGGCTGCTCCCTGGGGTGCCCATGCCATCCCTGGGGTGCCCAGGCTGCTCCCTGGGGTGCCCATGCCGCTCCCTGGGGTGCCCATGCTGCTCCCTGGGGTGCCCATGCCGTCCCTGGGGTGCCCAGGCTGCTCCCTGGGGTGCCCATGCCATCCCTGGGGTGCCCATGCTGCACCCAGGGGTGTCTTTGCCATCCCTGGGGTGCCCATGCTGCTCCCTGGGGTGCCCATGCTGCTGCCTGGGGTGCCCATGCTGCACCCTGGGGTGCCCAGGCTGCTCCCTGGGGTGCCCAGGCTGCTCCCTGGGGTACTCAAGCTCCCACTCAAGGTGTCCTTGCTGCACCCTGGGGTGCCCAGGCTGCTCCCTGCATTCCCAAACCTCTCCGTGGGTGCCTCATGACCCCCCCAGAGTGCCCAGGCTGCAGCCCTGCGTTCCCTGGGTACTCACCTCGCTCCTGGCATTCCCACACCACCTCCTCACAGCGTTCAGGGAGGCTGGGGGTGATTTTCAGGGTCTGTGTGATGGACCCATGGGAGCTGCGTCACTGTGGGATTTCGGCCTGGGTGCGCTCCGTGGCTTTTCCACGGCACTGGGAGTTGTCCGTGGCTGCTGAGCCTGGAATGTCACATCACTGTCTTGCTTCTGCAAAAGTCCGTAATCCTGGACTCACTGGGTCACGATGGCTGAAAGCCACCTTCAAGGTCACTGAGTCTAACAATCAACCCAGCACTGCCGAGGCCACCACTGCCCCCCACGTGTCCCCAAGTGCCACCTGCACAGGGCCTGAAATCCCTCCAGGAATGGGGACTCCACCCCTGCCCTGGGCAGCTCATTCCAATGCTTTACAGCCCTTTCCAGGAGGCAATTCCCCAAAATCCCCCTGAGGCCATTCCCTCTCCTCCTGTCCCTGTTCCCTGGAGCACAGCCTGACCCCCCCGGCTGTCCCCTCCTGTCAGGGACTCGTGCAGAGCCACAAGGTCCCCCTGAGCCTCCTTTGCTCCAGGCTGAGCCCCTTCCCAGCTCCCTCAGCCTCTCCTGGGGCTCCATTCCCTTCCCAGCTCCCTCAGCCTCTCCTGGAGCTCCATTCCCTTCCCAGCTCCCTCAGCCTCTCCTGGAGCTCCATTCCCTTCCCAGCTCCCTCAGCCTCTGCTGGGGCTCCATTCCCTTCCCAGCTCCCTCAGCCTCTGCTGGGGCTCCATTCCCTTCCCAGCTCCCTCAGCCTCTCCTGGGGCTCCATTCCCTTCCCAGCTCCCTCAGCCTCTCCTGGAGCTCCATTCCCTTCCCAGCTCCCTCAGCCTCTCCTGGGGCTCCATTCCCTTCCCAGCTCCCTCAGCCTCTCCTGGAGCTCCATTCCCTTCCCAGCTCCCTCAGCCTCTCCTGGAGCTCCATTCCCTTCCCAGCTCCCTCAGCCTCTCCTGGGGCTCCATTCCCTTCCCAGCTCCCTCAGCCTCTCCTGGAGCTCCATTCCCTTCCCAGCTCCCTCAGCCTCTCCTGGGGCTCCATTCCCTTCCCAGCTCCCTCAGCCTCTCCTGGGGCTCCATTCCCTTCCCAGCTCCCTCAGCCTCTCCTGGGGCTCCAGCCCCTTCCCCAGCTCTCTTGCTCTTGGAGCTTTGGGAAAAATCTCATCACAGCTCAGGCCTTGGAACTGCGCCTTGGCTCATCCTCCCCGGGAGCTGCTGGAAGCAGCAAGACCATTAGGAAATATTTCACTTGCTGATAATGTGGCAGCTGCGAAGGATTCTGTGAAATAAGGATGGAAGGAAATGCAAAGCGTTGGGACAGCTCCAGTGCTCACTCTTCTCCCAGCTCCTGTGTGCTCCTGAAGCCCTGGTAAAGGAATTTTTCCCTATTTATAACAGAATGACGTGAATGGCCAGGAACGTAAAAGTCTTGGGTAACAAAAAGAAGCCAGAAGAGCCCCATGTGCTGGGAAGACACCTAAAAGTAGCCCCCCCAAATCATTCCTCACTGACCACCGAGCCCAGACATCCAGACAACATTCCAGGCAGCAGTGCTGCCACCAGGATCCTTGTCTGGGGCAAAAACCGTGGGTTTAGGGGGTGTTAGAGAAAACGAATAATAGTTATTTCTTTTAGTTCATGTGATGGATAATTCGGGATGTGCTGCTGCATCCCACAATGTCCCCACTGTGCATCCTGTCCTCTCCTGCTCAACTGGAAATATTTTTGAGTTAAAACGTGAAAGTTTTATTTATTGACGCAATTTTGGCATTTCTCATGGATTTTTCTTGCATCAAGATTTGTGAAATTGCTCTTTTCTCCTCTTTTTTTTTTTTTTTCTTGGCTCGTGGCTTTTAAATTTTGAGCAGAAAAGCCCCACCTCTCTGGGCTTTTTCCTGATAATTTTTTAAGGAGAACAGCCAAGTTTTTCCCGGTGTGGATTTTCATCCTCAGGAAGCTGTATTTGGACATGGAATGACATCACATGGCAGCATCTCCATGCCTGGGAGCATCCTGGCTGCGTTGCCTGTTCTGCTTCCCACCGTGCCGGAATGAGCTCATCCTCCCCAGCTGGCATCGTTGGAGGTCGCTGGTGGAGAAAGACCAGAAAAAAGTGAAGTAAAAAATCCATGGAAATGCAAAATCCATGGGTATCGGGCACCTTTCAACCTGGATATTTTATCCCAACAGGATCCAGATGGAAATAAGGCAGCTAGAGGTGTTTTCCTGGGATGGTCGGCTCCCGGCACCGCAGCTCCTTTGGGAGGTTGGCCAAGAATGGGGTGAGCCTATGAGCATCTGGGATGATCCATCCATGGGAAATTCCAACTCACTGCTGAGGAATTAAAGCCTAAATCCTGCATCTCCAGCTGATTCCTCCCCTTTTCCCCCTTGGGATGTGCTTGGTCTCATCAAACAAGCTGAAATCCATGGATGGTGATCCTGGAGAGTGGCGCTGCTGGGATCTTGTCTGAACAACTTGGGCATTTTTTGGAAGAGAAGATTCCAACCAACTGGGAAAAACAAAACAAACCCTCTTTGGAGGGATAAGGAGAGCAGGAAGGCCTAAACAGAGCTTGCAGATCCCTGCTTTTCCTGAGTATTTTTGGTGTTTCCGGCTGGATTTCTTGCTGTGCTCCCTTCGGAGGCGCAGCTGGAATTGGAGTTGGGAACTGGGGCCATTCTCATTAGTCACTGAGAGACCGGGAGTGTTTCTCATTGACTGAAGGCACAGTGCCAGCCCTGGTGAGCTGTGACACTTGTGAAACATCCCCCAGGCAGGGCGGATTTCCTCGAATCCTGGTCCCAAGAGTTGCTGATGCCAGGAACGTCACCCACATCTTGAAAGAAGACCAACAGCTGCTGTGCTCAACACATGCGTGTCCCCAAGTCACTCGCGTCCTCCGGCCAAACCGGCCAGGATCACACCCGGATCCACCCGGGCACTGAAATGGAGCAGATTCCCCCTGGGATGTTCTGGGCATACACCAGAAATTGGGGCAGGAGTTTTTGAGGATGGAGATTTTTATCTCTGGATGTTTTGGGTGCTGTGGGAGCATGTTGTGTTCCTGTCCCCACTGCTGCTGTGCCACTGTCCCCTTCCCATCCTACTCCCATTCCCACAGCTTCCAGTTCCCCATCCTGTTGCCATCCCCACGGTTTCCAATTCCCCATTGTGCTCCCATTCCCACTATTTCCATTCCCATCCTGCTCCCATCCCTGCTGCCATCACACTCCTGTCCCTGGTGCCTGCTGTCCTTGTCACCGGCACGTTCCCATCCCTGTATGCTTCTGTCCTCACTGCCATGCCATTCCCATTCCCATTCCCATTCCCATTCCCATTCCCATTCCCATTCCCATTCCCACTGTGCTTCCATCTCTATTCCATAATGATCCCAGCCCAGCTGTGTGTTCCTCCTGGCTGGACACTGCTCCATCCCAGCTGGACATCGTTCCATCCATGGCAGGCATCAATTCATCCATCCAGCCCGGCCATGCCTCATTCCATCCTATCCATGCTTCCCATCCCAGATATCCATTGCTCCATCCTATTCCTACTTCCCATCCCAGTTATCATCATTCCATCCTATTCCTACTTCCCATTGCTCCATCCTAGCCATACAGCATATCCCAACCCTGCATGGATCCATCCCATCTGTGCATCCCATCCCAGATATCCATACTCCCTCCTGCTCATCCATCCCATCCCAGATATCCATACTCCCTCCTGCTCATCCATCCCAGATATCCATCACTCCCTCCTGCTCATCCATCCCATCCCAGATATCCATCACTCCCTCCTGCTCATCCATCCCATCCCAGATATCCATCACTCCCTCCCGCTCATCCATCCCATCCCAGATATCCATCACTCCCTCCTGCTCATCCATCCCATCCCAGATATCCATCACTCCCTCCTGCTCATCCATCCCAGATATCCATACTCCCTCCTGCTCACCCATCCCAGATATCCATCACTCCCTCCTGCTCATCCATCTCATCCCAGATATCCATCACTCCCTCCTGCTCATCCATCTCATCCCAGATATCCATCACTCCCTCCTGCTCATCCATCCCATCCCAGATATCCATCACTCCCTCCTGCTCATCCATCCCAGATATCCATCATTCCCTCCTGCTCATCCATCCCATCCTGGCCATCTGTGGCTCCATCCCAGCTGTATTTTGTGTTATTCCCATTGTATATCTCTCCATCTCTCCATGCTGGTTCCCACTGGGATACAGGAGCTTCCAGCAGCCAGGATCATGGATAAGCCATTCCCACACCACCGCAGGGATCCAGGTGCTGGCAGAGTTTTGGAGCAGCCAGATTTTGCCCCTTGCACCAAAAAAGATGGGAAATTTCATCACCCTGGCACGGAACCGAACTCATCCTGAGGCCGAAGGGGAAGCGGGAGCTCGTTTGGGGAAAAGCAAAGCCACAACTCAAAATCCATCGTCGTCCCTCTGTCTGGGATACTTGGATTTCAACTGCCACCTTCCAGAGGGGAAAAACCCCTGGGAAGTGGCTGGAGAACTCACCAGCAGCTGGAATTTTTCCTGTCCAGCTGTGAAATGAGTGGAGAAGGACAGGGGCGGTGACCGCAGCTGGAATTCAGCAGCTGGAGGCAGCTGGGACTTCTGCCCTGGGACAGTCACTGCAAGGGGATGGAATTCCATAAAAACGCCTTGCTGGCTGGAGGAGCTGCTACAAGTGACCACAAAAATGCCGGAAGTGTCTTCCCTTTCTCCAGCCTCTGGAGGAGCTGCTACAAGTGATCCCAAAAATGCTGGGAATATTTCCCCTTTCTCCATTCCCCGTGTCAGGCACGGGGTTCCTTTGTTTCTGCAGGATGAATGAATCCCTAGGCAGGATTTTATAGAATCGTGGAAAGGTTTGGGTTGGAAGGGAATGTAGGGATGGCCTCATTCCCTGTCCTACCACGGGCAGGGACACCTTCCACTATCCCAGGCTGCTCCAAGCCCCGTCCCACCCGGCCTTGGACACTTCCAGGGATGAGGAGTGGGGAATTCCCCAGCACAGCCAGAGGTTGTGTGATCTCCCTGTTGTGATTCCATCTGCTTTCTTCCCCATCCCATTCCCATTCCAGCGCACTGCAGCCGCCCCAGGGCCGTGGCCAACGCTCACATCGACGCTGGGAATCGCACGGAGCTGAATTCCCGCCTGCGCTACTCCTGCAACCCCGGATACAAACGGAAAGCCGGGACCTCCAGCCTCATCCAGTGCATCCTCTGGAATGGCTCCGAGCCCCGCTGGACTGACCCCACGCTCCAGTGCATCCGTAAGTGCTCAGTCTGGGAACCTGGGAGCTGGCACACCTCCGGAACCGGAGGATGGGAAGAAATGTGAGTGCCACCCACGTTCTGCTTCTTCCAAAAGAATCAGAAATGGGGGGAGAATTATGGAGAGGAATTTAATCCGTGGAATTCCTAATGGATCGTGGGTGATGTCCATGGGTTGGGAAAACGAAAGTGTAGGGCCTCGCATCCTTCAGTGTTCCCAGACCTGGGGGAGGAATTTATTGTTGAGGATGGAACGCCAGGAACGCGGAATTTATAAACCACAGAGACTTTGCATAAATCAGAAGTGCCCAGTCTGGGAAAACATAATTAAAAGGCTGAAAATGTGGATTAATTAGGATAATTAAAAAGAGACAAATTATTAATCAATAGAAGACAGAATGGTAATTAATAACTTGAAGCCAGTGGACATTAATTCCTTTTTTTTTTTTTGCTAAAATGAAAAAAATTGTTAAAATTTGACAATGAACATCCATTTTTTGGAATTTGTGGAATTTCCCCCAGACCTCAACGCTGGATAAAATAATTTGGACTCTTTAACTTTCCAAAACACTTAGAGAGTTCATTTCCCAGCTGACGGTGTCTCCCTGTTGTGTCTTCCCAAAGGAGATCCAGCTCTTTCCTGGGAAACCCCCGGCCCGGAGAGCACGACCCAGACAGGTGAGGAACAGGATTGGGATTGGGTTTGGAGCTGCCACGGCCACGGCAAAGCCACAGCTCCCAGGGTGTGGAAACCACAACGTTCCCGTGCTGGGATCAGATTCACCCCATGGGGTCAAATCCCAGCGTTCTGTAGCTGTTGGATGAGGGCATGGAAATAACGGCGCTGCCTCTTGATTTTGGGAATTTTTAAACATTTCCCACTGTTTTCCCAGCGGGTACCACCGGTGCCAGCCTGAATTCCAGCCCCTCTCCAGCTTCCAGTCAGTCACCCGTGCCACCAGCACCTGATGGGCTGTCACCAGACGGATCCAGGCCACCAGAGACGATTCCAACACTGGACACATCCACGCTGGGAGAGGGGACAACCCCGCAGCCCATCCCGCCCACGGATTATGCCGCAGGTTGGGCCGATTCCCAAGGGAATACAAACCTCCCCTGGGGCTTGTTTCATCCACAAAGGCTCTTTCGCTTTTCCAATGGAATTCTTCCTTCTCTCCAGCCTCCATTCCAGCGAGGTTCCTCCCAGCATCCACCCCTTTCCTACCTCTGCAGCTCAAAATTTCTTTTCTCTCCTCTTTTCCAGTTTCCATCCAGTCCGTGGCCTCTTCTGTTGGTAAGCTGAGGGGAAAAAAAAAAAACCTTATTTGGGAAACAGGAGCTTATTTTAATTTTTTTAAGCTTCAAATCCCTTTTGGGGGCTGTGGGGGCTTTATTCCATGGCCAATGGGAATGCCACTGAGTGGGGGAAGGATTTAGCACCCAAATTTCCTCCTGGAAAGAATAATTCCCAATTCCCTTCCTCCGGGGGTGGGGAGGGCACCTTGTGATGGTGCCCGGAGTGGTTTTGGCTCCTTATGGAGCTATTTTGGTGGAATTCATCAGCCATGGGTTGGGAGATGCTCCTCACCCCGAGTGTCCATCCCTCAGGACTCCTGGTGCTGCTGGCCATTGGAATTGCGGCCGTCTGCTGCTGGAGGAGGAGGAAGTAAGTGCCAAACCCCAGGAATGAGTTTTCCAAAGCTTCTGTGCTTTCCAAGGAAAAGCCTTGGAATGCCACTGATGCTCCTCTTCCCTCCACAGGCGCACCAGGCAGGGCTACGTGGTGACAGAGATGGACATTCCTATGGAGGCTCATCCTTCTGGGAATGAGGAGGTGGCACCTCCTGTCATTGTCCCCACGGGCTGAGCACCCACCCTGGGGACACTGGGCGCACCCACCATCCCGAGGGATGCCGGAGGATGGAATTCTGGATGCTTCCCTGAGGAGTGGCGGAGCACACGGAGCAGCCAGGGATGCACGGCTGCTCTTCCCGGCCTGAACACGGATGATTCCCATGGATGATCCCAAAGGTGGGTGGGTGTCTTGCACCGGGAGCTGGGATTTGGCGGAATTGGCCCTGGGGATGCTGGTGGTGGGTAGGGAGAGGGTTGGGATGTTGGGATGGGGTTTGGGATGAAGCTGAGCTGCCCTGCCCCAGGAAATTCCCATTCCCTGTCCAGGAGCATGGATAGAATTGGATTCGCTGGATCCCTGTCCCATCCCTTTCCTGGCTTTTCCCCAAATCCCAGAAAATGGATGGAGAGGGACCCAGCCAAGCATTTCCCCACATCCTCATCCCTTTCCTGCTCTCTTCCAGCCACTGAGCCAGAGCCAAAGGTGTTGGGACCATCCCACCCCACCCCACACACAGCTCAGGGATCCTTTGGAAGCACTTCCAGCACCGATCCCGGCTCTGGATCCCGACGCCCACCGGCTCACGGGGAATCCAAGCTGGAGCAGTCTCTCTACAGACACCATCAAGGACCAAGTAACACAATTCAGGGAATATTTTCCTTTGTGTGTTTTTCCTTTATCCATCAGCAGTTTTTAGCCGCTTGTTTCCTTATCCAGGTTTTATCCAGTTGTTGTTTCCCCATCCAGGTTTTATCCACTTGTTTGCTTACACTCTGGAAAAGACAGCTATTTATTTTTGTGTATAAATAAATATATTTTGCATAGAAAATAACAGAGCAGTGGATTCTTTAACTGGATGTCTCAGCTGGGAAGGACTGGACTGGGATGAATCCATCCCCACAGCACCAAGGGCATTCCCATCGGACACCATGGAAGTGAAGGGTTCATTCCCAATCCTCTGAAGCTGCCAGTTCTCAAAAAGCTTGGGAAGCAGTAGGGATCCAGCAGCTGGAATTCCATGGCTTTTCCTTGCTGCTCCTGTCCTGTTTGTGCCTCTGATCCCGGGATGTGTGACAGGCACAGCACTGGGCACATCCCTGTTCCCAAGGAACTTGGGATGCTCGGGAAACAGGAGAGGCTGGAAGGGAGCACTGGAGGTGCCCGATCCAATGCCCACTCCAGGCTTTGTGCTTCCATCCAGATCCAAGGGTTTGGGAGAATTCCTGCCCACGATGGGAATGCATTCCTGGAGTTGGCTTCGATAGCGAAAGGAGAGGGAGGGAAGCAGCTCCATGAATGGAAAAAAAACCAGGATGCCTGAGATTCCTGCAGCAGGCACGGCCCACAGCTCCAGTCTGTGTCCAAGGGCAGATCCCTAAAACCACTTTCAGTTTTGATTTCCCTTGGCACAGGCTCTGGAATTGTGGCACAGCGCACTGAGAGCGTGATCCACCTGAGCATTCCTGGGAAATGAAGGTTATTTAAGGGCAGGGAAGAGACACGAAGGAAGTGTTAAGGCTTTTTTTGGCTATAAATTTAATTTTAGGATTGGAAATCCCCCTCCAGTTTGTCCCTGAGTTTGGCTGGAACCAATCCAGAGGAATTTTTCTGCTGTTGCCTCATTTCTTCCTTCCTGGTTGGCTGCAGGAAGAAGGGAAAAAATCCAGGGAAACCCCTCAGCTGCAAGGACGGAAAATTAATGCACTGGGAGAGAGTCATGATTTCCTCCCATGGCTGGACAGGAGCAGTTCATTTCCAAGAAATAAACTTCCTTTGGATACTTTCCAGCGTTGTGTTTCCCCTTTTTCCAGCGGGTCAGAGGGATTTCCAGGAATGATGAGATATTCAGGAATATCCCCCTGGTGACAGGGGAAAGAGAGGGAATGTTCCAAAATTAACCCTGTTCTGTCTGATCCATTCCTAAAGTGCAGATTCCTCTGGATATCCCATTCCCAGCTCCTGGAGGATGAGGCAGGGCTGGAGGAAGGGCATCACATCATCCCCAGGGAGCCTGGAAGTTCCTCTGGAGCTGGAACATCTTGTTCCAACATCCACCTGATTCTGGAGCTGGCTGAAATCCTGCTCCAGCATTCACCTGGAATTTGGAGCTGGGCTGAAATCCTGTTCCAACATTCACCTGGCATTTGGAGCTGGGCTGAAATCCTGCTTCAGCATTCACCTGGAATTTGGAGCTGGGCTGAAATCCTGTTCCAACATTCACCTGGCATTTGGAGCTGGGCTGAAATCCTGCTTCAGCATTCACCTGGAATTTGGAGCTGGGCTGAAATCCTGTTCCAACATTCACCTGGCATTTGGAGCTGGGCTGAAATCCTGCTCCAACATTCACTTGGCATTTGGAGCTGGGCTGAAATCCTGCTCCAACATTCACCTGGCATTTGGAGCTGGGCTGAAATCCTGCTCCAACATTCACCTGGCATTTGGAGCTGGAATGTGCCAAGAGGATTTGTCCCACATCCAGGATAGCTCTGGGAAGCTGGAGGGCTTTGTTAGAGCTGGATGGGCTCCTGCTGGATTGTTGGGAAAGAGGTGAGTGGAGTCAGGGAGCCGAAGAACATCTGGGTGCAAGCCTGGCAAAGGAATCCCCCTGGATCCTGGCTGCCGTCGCTCTGTGGGAGGAAAAAGGAGATTTCAGGGAAGAGGAAGCTGCAGGAACACAACCTCAGCTTCCCAGCTCTGCCACAGTCCAGGGAAGGGAGCCATGATGTGCCCAAAGCAAGGAAATCCCACACAGAATCATGGAACGGTTGGAAAAGATCTTTAAGGACATCGAGTCCAACTACTCCAAGGTGAACTGATGCCTTGGGAAGGCTGAGCTGGAGCAGAGGCTGGGCAGAGCTAAAGAACAAAGCAGGGATTCATTGCAAGGATCTCCTCATGGATCCACCTTGGGCAGCACCAGAGCCCAGCCAGGGCTGCACCCAAGATGAACCCAAATGGTCCCAAAATGCACGAGCGCTCCCGGGGGCTCTCACTGGGATCAGCTCTGCTCCATTGGCACGTTGGAGTTCATTGTCCCATTCCAGCTTTAGCCCATGCAGTCCCATCCTGCTTGTTTTTCTCTCCTCAGCCCACGTTGTTTGTGCTCCTGGGCCTGAGGTTTGGATCATTTGTCCTTGGTGCCCAGCTGGAGCAGGAATGGTTTTGTCTCCTGCTCTGTGCAGAGAGCTCACCATCCCATAATATGAAGCCCAGACCCACACACTAAAGCAGCTCAGAATGTGAAAATACAAAAGCCAAACCTGAGGCCTCGCACCCACGGCCCCGGGTGCCACATCCACGGGGCTCTGAAATCCCTCCAGGAATGGGAATTCCACCCCTGCCTTGGGCAGCCCATTGCCATGCCTGGAAAGCCTTTCCACGCAGGAATTGTCCCCAGCATCCGCCCCAAAGCTCCCCTGGCACAGCCTGAGGCTGTCCCCTCTTGTCCTGTCCCTTGTCCTGGACATGGAGCTCCACAGACGGACGCCGTGTTCCCTACGGAGCTTCCCGGCACCCTCTGGAGAAGGACCCAGGTGGGACCAAAGCCAAACCTGGCCCCAAAAGCTGGATTGTCCCTGGGGCCAGGGGTGCTGTGCCAATCCCACACGGATATTCCGTGGACTCAAGAGTCACACGTGGGATCTGACGCAACAAAACCCCAGACTTGGATCCGCCTGAGGTCTCACATGGGATGTTCGGGATGGAGTGGATTTGTGGGAAGTGCAACACGACCTGGAATTACCCTTGGAATTCACCCCAGGTTGTGAGCACAAGAAAATGGATGGGGAGCTGAGAACCCTGCTCGGAACAGGGACTGGAATGGCTCGGGAAGGCTCCCAAATCCCAAATCCCAGGAATGGACGTACGCGAGTCAATGGGAGCTTCTTCACCACCAGCCCGGAGCTGAGTTCCAGGGATTTTGTACATCCTGACATGCAACAAGCAACAGGAGCTCCATCCTTGTCCTTCCCAGCCTCGCTCAGCAGCTCCACCCGGAGGAAACGCTCCTAGGAAACAGGAAAAAAGGGAATTTCACCCCTCAGGGGGAGCTGAGGGAAGCTGAAGGTTGTTCCATAAATTTTTTAACCCCTAAGGAAGAGACTTGGAACATGATGGGATTTAAAGAAGGAACAAAACCCCAAATTCCTGGAGATCAAAAAACTCCAGAAGCCAATGGAGGGAAGGGAAGAGGGAGGGAAGCGGGAGGAAGGGAGGAAGAGCTGGGAGTCCCTACAGGCAGGGAAAAGGGAACTTCCACACTTCCATGGAGATAAAAACCCAGGATCTGTGGGAAACAACATCCAAATGCAAGAACTATGGAAAAAGCCCACTGCAATCCTACTGGAATCTCTGATGGAGCAGCAAAATGCAGGAATAAAAGTGATTCCTGCTATTCTGGTGCATGCCAGCACAAGGAGCAGTCCATGGCCTGAATCCTAGGATTAGGGTGGATTTTAGGATTATCCTTTGGTGCCTTGAATCACCCCACAGCAGGATTCCCTTGCCCTGGGAAGGTTTCACTTACTCCAGCCAGAGATAAAAGGTTTTCCAGGGATTTGGACATCAGCAGGCACTTCTTGGCTCTGGTCACGGCCACGTAGAGCAGGTTCCACTCATCCTGAGGGGTCCTGTCTAGGAGGGAGGAGAGACAATCCATGGATTTAGGGAACGGGGATGAGCAGCTCTCTCTGTGGTCCTTCCAATGCTTCAACCAGTGTCCCCAGAATGAGCTCGGAGGTTCCCTCCCACCCAAACCATTCCAGGATTCCAATTGGGATGAATCTCTGGCATTTTGTGCTGCTGGATGTGCTTGGGGTGGGAATCTGATCCTGATTTTCTCCCCGCTGAGGATTTCAGGCTCTGTCTCCATGGAAAGCTGGGAAGAGACCTGGGACATTCCCACTCCTGCTTGTCCTGGCAGGAGAAGGAGGAAAACAAAGCCTGGAGGGATTTGGGATGGCTGGAGGCTCCTTTCCATGGAGAAATTCCCAAATAGCTAATCCAAACCTGCCCTGGCCCAGGCTGAGGCCGCTGCCTCTTCTCCCGGGGCTCATTCCCTGCATAACCTGGATGCACTGGGAATTCTCATGGGGCTATGAACACAGAATTCCCAAATTATTGAGGCTGGAAAAGAATGCTTCAACCAGGATGAGGCTTGGAGCACCCTGGGATAATGGAAGGTGTCACTGCCCATGGAAGTGGATGGGCTTTAAGGTCCCTTCCAAGCCAAACCATTCCAGGATCCAGTTCTGGAAGGATAGTGGGGGTTTCTCTGGGAAAGCAGGAATTTGCAGCTCCTGCCTCATCCCACATTTCTCCCTCCACTCTGCAAGGCTGGAGAAGCCACTCCCAAATTCCTGTTTTTCTGTTTGGAGCCCAGGCTTGGCTCTGGAGGAGCTTCCCAGTCCCTGGATTCCCTCTGGGAATTCATTGGGAAGGGAAAGCTCCAGAACAGGAGCCTCAGGGAAGCAGTGGCTTTCCCAAGGCTGGATTGAGCTTTGCTGCTGCACAGCTCCAGGATTGGCTGTGGGAATATTTATGGAATAGGAGAATCCATAGACTTGGAAAAGGTGTGCAGGAGAATGAGGAGGCAGAAGTTGTTTTAATGGGAAAAACCACAGGGAGGGCTCTAAAAATAGGTACCATAAAAAAAGGGAGTTGACCTTGCTTTTCCTTGTTCTGTTTGGACACAAGATTGTGGAATCAGGGAATCATGGAATTATTTAGGTTGGGAAAGGCCTCTAAGACATGGAGTCCACCCATCCCAGCACTGCCAAGGCTGCCGTGTCCCCAAGTGCCACATCCACAGGGCTTTAAATCCCCCCAGGAATGGGGACTCCACCCCGGCCCTGGGCAGTTCCAGTGCCTGACCACCTTTTCCATGGAGAAATGTTCCTAAAACCCAATCCAAACCTCCCCTGGCCCAGCTTGAGGGATCCAAACTGGGATCAGGGAACGCTGAGCTGCTCCAGAGCACGGAATGCCCAGCTGGAATCAGCCCTGGGCACCCCTGAGCCTGGCTCAGCCTCCCACAGCCATGGGTGGGATGAGCCTTCCACACAAACCCCACTGGGAATGGTTTCTCCAGCTCCCTTCCTTGCTGGGATGGGATTGCTGGAGCCAGGGAATCATGGGGGCTGGAAAAGACTTCCTAGGATGGAATCCACCCATCCCAGCACTGCCAAGGCTGCCGTGTCCCCAAGTGCCACATCCACAGGGCTTTAAATCCCCCCAGGAACGGGGACTCCACCCCTGTGCCAGGGCTGCACAGCCCTTTCCAGAAGGGAATTCCCCAAAATCCCCCCTGAGGCTCCCCTGGCCCAGCCTGAGGCCGTTCCCTCTCCTCCTGTCCCTGTTCCCTGGAGCACAGCCCGACCCCCCCGGCTGTCCCCTCCTGTCAGGGACTCGTGCAGAGCCACAAGGTCCCCCTGAGCCTCCTCTGCTCCAGGCTGAGCCCCTTCCCAGCTCCCTCAGCCTCTCCTGGGGCTCCATTCCCTTCCCAGCTCCCTCAGCCTCTCCTGGGGCTCCATTCCCTTCCCAGCTCCCTCAGCCTCTCCTGGGGCTCCATTCCCTTCCCAGCTCCCTCAGCCTCTCCTGGGGCTCCATTCCCTTCCCAGCTCCCTCAGCCTCTCCTGGGGCTCCATTCCCTTCCCAGCTCCCTCAGCCTCTCCTGGGGCTCCAGACCCTTCCCAGCTCCATTCTCACTCTCCAGCCCCTCACCCCGCTTTTCTTTCCCGCTTTTTGGGGTGTCCAGGGAGCTGTTCCCTCACCAAGAGCAATGTTCATTCTCCTCAGGAAAGCCCCACTGACAGAAGGGATTTGCACAAAATCATCCGCGATGCAAACGGTGTCGAATTCCAGGCCCTTGGCTTGGTGCACGGTCCCGATGAGAAAATCTGGGAAAAACAAGGAGAAAGGGCCAGTCTTGGCAGGAATTATGGCATTTCTGCATCCATTCCCCTTCTCCCAGAGTTAAATCAGGAGCAAAGCTCCTCTGTGGGGAATCCGGATGGATGAAGGGAATTTGTACCAAGCGAGATTCCTGGCTGGCATCCAGCCAGCTCCAGCCACATTCCCAAACAGGAATGCTCAATATTTGAGGAATTTCCTCTCCCCAAATTCCAACAGGAATCCTAAATGGGAAGGGCTCCACTTTCCACTGCTCCAGGCTCCAGCTTGGCCTTGGGATCACTGCCAGGGATCCAGGGGCAGCCCCAGCTGCTCTGGCAATTCCAGCCCAGCCAGGAATTCCTAATTCCCAAGATCCCACCCCAATCTCCCTTTCCTAGGGAATCCCCTCCATTCCCAGCTCTCCCAGCCTGGGATTGGATCCAGCCCGACCCTGACTCCGCTCCAGGAAGGAATTTTGGGATCCGGGGGTTTCGCTGGGAATCTCGGGACTCCAGGAAGGGTCTCTCCTCTCTTTTCCATCCCCAACTTCCATAAAAATCCCTCGGGATGGATTCTGAGCCCCCTTGATCCCAGAATGGTTTGGGTGGGAAGGGACCTCAAATCCCATCCCATTCCAATCCCACCATCCCGGGCTGCTCCAGCCTGGCCTTGGACATTCCAGGGATCCAGGGGCAGCCCCAGCTGCTCTGGCAATCCCAGCCCAGCCAGGAATTCCTAATTCCCAAGATCCCATCCATCCCTGCCCTCTGGCAGTGGGAGCCATTCCCTGTGTCCTGTCCCTGCAGGCCTTGTCCCCAGTCCCTCTGCAGCTCTCCTGGAGCCCCTTCAGGCCCTGGAATGTGCTGGAAGCTCTCCCTGGAGCCTTCTCCTCTCCAGGTGAGCACCCCCAGCTCTCCCAGCCTGACATTGGATCCATCTCCTCTCCAAGAAATTCATGGACCCAGGGGCTTCACTTGGAATCTCAGGAAACCATGAAGGGTCTCCCTTCCCTTTTCCTCTCTTTTCTGTCCCCATTTTCCATAAAGATCCCTGGGGATGGATCCTGAGTGTCCCAAATCCCAGAATCCCAGACCAGTTTGGGTGGGAAGGGACCTCAAAGCTCATTCCAGGGACACCTCCCCTATCCAGGGTGCTCCAATCCTTCCTTGGACATTGCAGGGATCCAGGGGCAGCCCCAGCTGCTCTGGCAATTCCAGCCCAGCCAGGAATTCCTAATTCCCAAGATTAGGAATTGCCTAATTCCAGGCAGGAATTCCTAAGTCCCCAGTCCCTCTGCAGCTCTCCTGGAGCCCCTTCAGGGCCCTGGAATGTACTGGAAGCTCTCCCTGGATCCCTCCCTTCTCCACAACATTCCCAACTCTCCAACCTGCCTCCAGAGCAGAGACATTCCAACCCCAAAACTTCCCATTCCACCTGTGTTCTCCCTAAAAAAAACCATCCCAAGCCAGCCCGAGCCTTTCCGCAGGATGGAAAGCGATCCCGATGTTCACCTGCCAGGGATTCCTGGGACACGTGGCTCCCTTGGATCCTCTCCACCAGCCCCGGGATCCTCTCCCTGTATTTCTCCACGATGGAGATCTTCCCCTCCAGGTCTCTGTCGTCCACGCGCGCCGCGTATTCCTTCAGCGCCACCAATCCCTGGGATTCCTCCCATTTTTTGATGAAGGGATCCTCAACCAGCAGGTTTGCTGCCAGGCAGGACGGATTCGTTTCACACATTTGAATTTTTATTCAAGGTTTCATTAGGGTTTTTCCATCCTGTATTGATTTCCCTCGCTTTCCAGCGGCGGAAGGAATTCTGCCGGGAGTTCACCTCGCAAAAAAGCGGGAATATTATTCATGGAATCAAATACTTGGGGGAAACTGGGGAATCTTTTGTTGTCTCCATTACAAAAAAATTCATCTGTTGCTGCTGGATTTTAAAGGGATGCTTTTTATCCTGAATTTTATCCTGAATTTTACTCCATATTTTAAAGGAAATAATGAATTTTATAATGATTTTTTTCCCTGAATTTTATCCCATATTTTAAAGGAAATCCTGAAATTTTATCCTGAATTTTATTCCCAATTTTAAAGGAAATCCTGAATTTTTATCCTGAATTTTATTCCCATATTTTAAAGGAAACCCTTCATTTTTAACCCAAATTTGATCCTGAATTTAAAGGAAATCCTGAATTTTTATCCTGAATTTTATTCCATATTTTACAAGAAATCCTGAAATTTTATCCATTATTTTAAAGGAAATCCTGAATTTTTAACCTGAATTTGATCCTGAATTTAAAGGAAATCCTGAATTTTTATCCTGAATTTTATTCCCAATTTTAAAAGAAATCCTGAATTTTTATCCTGAATTTTATCCTGAATTTTATCCTGAATTTTACTCCATATTTTAATGGAAATCTTGAATTTTATAATGATTTTTTTCCCTGAATTTTATCCCATATTTTAAAGGAAATCCTGAAATTTTATCCTGAATTTTATTCCCTATTTTAAAGGAATCCTGAATTTTTATCCTGAATTTTATCCCATATTTTAAAGGAAATCCTGAATTTTTATCCTGAATTTTATTCCCTATTTTAAAGGAAATCCTGAATTTTAACCTGAATTTTATTCCATACTTTAAAGGAAATCCTGAAATTTTATCCCATATTTTAAAGGAAATCCTGAATTTTTAACACGAATTTGATCCTGAATTTAAAGGAAATCCTGAATTTTTATCCTGAATTTTATTCCATACTTTAAAGGAAATCTTGAATTTTATCCCATATTTTAAAGAAACCCTTAATTTTTTCCTGAATTTGATCCTGAATTTAAAGGAAATCTTGAATTTTTATCCTGAATTTTATTCCATGTTTTAAAGGAAATCTTGAATTTTTATCCTGAATTTTATTCCCATATTTTAAAGGAAATCCTGAATTTTTTCCTGAATTTTATTCCATATTTTATAAAGGAAATCCTGATTTTTTACCTGAATTTTAAGCTGAATTTTATTCCATTTTTGAAAGGAAATCCGGAATTTTAACCTGAATTTTATCCCATATTTTAAAAGAAATCCAGAATCTTAACCTGAATTTTATTGTGCTTTTGAAAGGAATTCCTGATTTTTCTTCCTGAATTTTATTCCACATTTTAAAGGAAAACCTGAATTTCATTTGAATTTTATTCTAAATTGTATTCCTTATTTTAAAGGAAAAATTAAAAACTGGAGCTTTACACCCAAAACAATCCAGGGAACACTGAAAATAAATTGAAAATTGATCGAAAATTTGAAAAATTTTGGGAAAAATATAACCCAATTTTGAGTTTACTTACACTGAAAATAAGGAACCACTGCAGAAAGTTGGGAAAAGATGCCTGAAAAAATACTCCCAAATTTTGGGATTTCTGGAATTAAGCAGCCAAAATACTCCAGCCCGTGATAAAACCATTAAAAAATGAGGTTTCAACCAAAAAAATTAATTTGGGAAATATAAAATTAACCAGGGTTCATTGTTAAATTAGAACTGTATAATATTATATATATATATAATGTGTTATATTAAAATAATAATAATAATAATAATAATAATAATAATAATAATAATAATAATAATAATAACAATAATAAAAACATCATCAACCACAATAATAATATTAATAAAATTATAATATATTATAATTATAAAAATAATAATAAACTATTATTATAATTATATTATAATATATTATAATTAATATGATTAATATAATATAATATAATATAATATAATATATATTATAATGAAATATAATAATATATATTATATTATATTTATTATATTATATTATATTATATTATATTATATTATATTATATTTATTATTATAATATATTATATTATAATTTTATATTTTTATATATAATATATATAATTTTATATTTTTATATATATTTATTTATATATAATATATAATTTTATATTTTTATAATTATTACATTATTATAATATAATATAATATAATATAATATAATATAATATAATATATTATATTATATTATATTATATTATATTATATTATATTATATTATATTATATTATATTATATTTATTATTATTATTATGATTATTATTAATATTATTTTTGATTTCCAGCACAACCTAAAAACTCCTGGAAAAAAGAAGGGAAAGGGAATTCTCACAGTTTTTCCTGACGTCTGCAGGAAGGCTGAGCTTCCAAATGTCATAAATTCTGCCCAGGCCAAATCTCTCCAATCCCTAAAAGGAAGAAAAATGTATTTAGAAAACACATAAATTACATTTACTTATAAAAGAAATCTTATTTATGCGTTATTTTTAGATGCTACTTTATTTATTTTTAAATTTTTATTATTTTATATGTATTTATATATGCTTGCCTTATGCATTTCTTTTATTCACAAAATAAAATTTATTTATAGAATAGATAAAATACTTTAAAATAAAATAACATAAAATAAACAAAATGACATAATAAAGTTAAATAAAATAATATAACAACAAAAAAAAAGTAAAATACAATAATATAACACCAAATAAAAATATTAAATTTATTGTATTTATAAATTCAATTTATTCCAAACTGCAGAAGATTTTTGGCCCTGAGCACTTCAATCCCTCCTTGAATTGGAATTTAGGCGGAAAATTTGAAATATCAGCCTAAAATTCCCAAGGATCAGGCTCCAAACCTGTTAAAATTCCCAAAATCAGGCTCCCAAACCTGTTAAAATTCCCAAAATCAGGCTCCCAAACCTGTTAAAATTCCCAAAATCAGGCTCCAAACCTGTTAAAATTCCCAAAATCAGGCTCCCAACCTCTCCAATTTCCACCAATTTTGTTGTTTTCCTGCACCATCCCTGAAAAAATGGGAGAAATTATCCAAAAAATGGATTGAGGCGCGCACAAAGAAGCCTCAAAATGGAACGAGGCCTGCAGAGGTTGAGGAATAACAGCATTCCTGCGCACAAAAATTCCTGATTTTTCTGGGAATATTAATTGAAATCCTTGAAATTATTTATTCCAGCTGTCCATCCCTCGTTCCCAGCCCCATCCCTGATAAAAATGGGAGAAATTATCCAAAAAATGGATTGAGGCACGCACAAAGAAGCCTCAAAATGGAACAAGGCCTGCAGAGGTTGGAGAGGAACAGCTCCAAAAAACATCCCTGGCCACAAAATATTCCTGATTTTTCCTGGAATATTCACTGAAATCCTTGGGATTCTTTATTCCAGCTGTCCATCCCTCGTTCCCAGCCCGATCCATGATAAAAATGGGACAAATTATCCAAAAATGGATTGAGGCCTGCACAAAGAAGCCTCAAAATGGAACGAGGCCTGCAGAGGTTGGAGAGGAACAGCTCCAAAAAACATCCCTGGCCACAAAATATTCCTGATTTTTCCTGGAATATTCATTGAAATACTTGGGATTCTTTATTCCAGCTGTCCATCCCTCATTCCCAGCTCCATCCTGGATAAAAACGGGACAAAATACCCAAAAAATGGATTGAGGCGCGCACAAAGAAGCCTCAAAATGGAACGAGGCCTGCAGAGGTTGAGGAATAACAGCAATCCCAGGCACAAAAATTCCTGATTTTTCTGGGAATATTAATTGAAATCCTTGGGATTATTTATTCCAGCTGTCGTTCCCTCGTTCCCCGCCCCATCCCACATAAAAATGGGAGAAATCATCCAAAAATGGATTGAGGCGCGCACAAAGAAGCCTCAAAATGGAACGAGGCCTGCAGAGGTTGGACAGGAACAGCTCCAAAAAACATCCCTGGCCACAAAATATTCCTGATTTTTCCTGGAATATTCATTGAAATACTTGGGATTATTTATTCCAGCTGTCCTTCCCTCATTCCCAGCCCCATCCTGGATAAAAACGGGACAAAATACCCAAAAAATGGATTGAGGCGCGCACAAAGAAGCCTCAAAATGGAACGAGGCCTGCAGAGGTTGAGGAATAACAGCAATCCCAGGCACAAAAATTCCTGATTTTTCTGGGAATATTAATTGAAATCCTTGGGATTATTTATTCCAGCTGTCGTTCCCTCGTTCCCCGCCCCATCCCACATAAAAATGGGAGAAATCATCCAAAAATGGATTGAGGCGCGCACAAAGAAGCCTCAAAATGGAACGAGGCCTGCAGAGGTTGGAGAGGAACAGCTCCAAAAAACATCCCTGGCCACAAAATATTCCTGATTTTTCCTGGAATATTCACTGAAATCCTTGGGATTCTTTATTCCAGCTGTCCATCCCTCGTTCCCAGCCCGATCCATGATAAAAATGGGACAAATTATCCAAAAATGGATTGAGGCCTGCACAAAGAAGCCTCAAAATGGAATGAGGCCTGCAGAGGTTGGAGAGGAACAGCTCCAAAAAACATCCCTGGCCACAAAATATTCCTGATTTTTCCTGGAATATTCATTGAAACACTTGGGATTCTTTATTCCAGCTGTCCATCCCTCGTTCCCAGCCCCATCCCACATAAAAATGGGACAAATCATCCAAAAATGGATTGAGGCGCGCACAAAGAAGCCTCAAAATGGAATGAGGCCTGCAGAGGTTGAGGAATAACAGCATTCCCGGGCACAAAAATTCCTGATTTTTCCGGGAATATTCATTGAAATCCTTGGGATTTGACTGGGTGCAATGCTCCTCACCCCAATGATGTGGATTTTGGCCGGGGGGTCTCTCCCAGAGAATTCCACAGCGTCCTCAAACACGTTCCAGTTGCTCCGGGACAGCAGCGCCACCTTTCCCTCCCGGCCTCCCCTCACGTTCCCTGAGGGAGAAATTCCCGGTTATCCACAGCCATTCCCAGCAGGAATTCCCAGATATCCACAGCCATTCCTGCCAGGAATTCCCAGATATCCACAGCCATTCCTGCCGAGAATTCCCGGTTATCCACAGCCATTGCTGCCAGGAATTCCCAGTTATCCACAGCCATTCCTGCCGGGAATTCCCGGTTATCCACAGCCATTCCTGCCGGGAATTCCCGGTTATCCACAGCCATTCCCAGCAGGAATTCCCGGTTATCCACAGCCATTCCCAGCAGGAATTCCCGGTTATCCACAGCCATTGCTGCCGGGAATTCCCGGTTATCCACAGCCATTCCTGCCGGGAATTCCCGGTTATCCACAGCCATTCCTGCCAGGAATTCCCAGATATCCACAGCCATTCCCAGCAGGAATTCCCGGTTATCCACAGCCATTCCTGCCAGGAATTCCCAGATATCCACAGCCATTCCTGCCAGGAATTCCCGGTTATCCACAGCCATTCCTGCCGGGAATTCCCGGTTATCCACAGCCATTCCCAGCAGGAATTCCCGGTTATCCACAGCCATTCCTGCCAGGAATTCCCGGTTATCCACAGCCATTCCTGCCAGGAATTCCCGGTTATCCACAGCCATTCCCAGCAGGAATTCCCGGTTATCCACAGCCATTCCTGCCGGGAATTCCCGGTTATCCACAGCCATTGCTGCCAGCAATTCCCGGTTATCCACAGCCATTCTCAGCAGGAATTCCCGGTTATCCACAGCCATTCCTGCCGGGAATTCCCGGTTATCCACAGCCATTCCCAGCAGGAATTCCCGGTTATCCACAGCCATTCCTGCCGGGAATTCCCGGTTATCCACAGCCATTCCCAGTTATCCACAGCCATTCCCAGTTACCCACAGCCATTCCTGCCAGGAATTCCCAGTTAATTAATAATTAATTTTATCAATGGTTCATTATTAATTTTATTTATTATATTTTATTACTAAATGTAACTGTATCTTTTATTATTAATTTAATTTTAACAAATTAATTACTATATACATTTCACTATTAATTTAATTTTATATGTTTAATTTTATATTTGGCTCTTAATTTATTATTTCTATTTTATTATAAATTTACATATAGAAAATTATTTAATTACAGCTTATTCCTAATTTAATTTAATATTTTCTTATTTTACATTTCATCGTTATCTATATTTATATTTCTGGATTAATTTAATTTTAGGGAATTAATTATTATTAATATTTTATTATTAACTTGTTTTATTATTTGATTATAATACTATATTTTATTATTTTACATTTATATTTTATAATTAATTCATTTTAGTAAATTAACTATTATTTGCATTTTAATATCAATTTAATTTTATATTTTGTATTAACTTAATATCAATATTTCATTATATTATCTCTTACTACTAATTTAATATTTAGCTGTTATTATTAACTTAATATTTTATTTTATTATTGATTTAATTTAGGACAAAATTTATTATTTATATTTTAATATAAATTTAGTTTTATATTTTATTGTAAATTCAATATTGACATTTCATTATTTTATCTGCTACTATTTAAAATATCAATTTATTAATCTGTTAATAGACAATTTACACCTGTTATTATTAATTTATTATTTCTCCATTATTAATTGAATTTTAGGAAATTAACTAAATCGTGTTTTTTTTTTAAGGAAATTAATTAAATCTCTATAGTCAGGAAATGAATGAAATATTTATTTCCACACACAAAATTTTAAAATTTAAAAACTGAATTCAACCATATCAATTTAATTCTTTAATATTTACCATAATTGTTATTGGTTAATACAAGGAATAAATTATTACTGATTGAATTAATGAATATATTTATAATTTATAATTAATATATTTATAATTAATTAACTATATAGTTAATATAACTATATATTAATTAAACTGATATATAATTTTATAATTATATAAAGTATAATTATTATAAAATTTTATAAATGTATAACCATATAATCATACATTAATATCATTTTATAAATATATATTAATATAAATAATATTTTATTAATTAAATATTATTATATTAGTGTTACTATTATTAATATTATATTAATTACAATTATAATTTATAATTAAATGTATAATGTAATTGATATAATTAATATAAATAATAATATAAGAAATATAAGAAATATAATGTAATATAATATAATATAATGTAATATAATGTACTATAATGTAATATAATGTAATATAATGTAATATAATGTAATATAAGATAATATAATGTAATAAAATGTAATGTAATATAATGTGATGTTATATAATGTAATATAATGTAATATAATGTAATATAATGTAATATAATGTAATATAATTAATATAATATAATATAATATAAGTAATATAATATAATGTAATATAATATAATATAAGTAATATAATATAATGTAATGTAATATAATATAATGTAATATAATATAATGTGATATAATATAATGTGATATAATATAATATAATAAATATAATATAATATAATATAATTAATATAATATAATATAATATAATATAATATAATATAAAAATAGTATCTTATGATTAATATAATAACACAATATAATCTAATATTCTCGATGTAATTAATTAATGTTGTTACTGACTATAACAAATTCATTAGCGGTTCCCTATTTCATTCGTTATTAGTAGATCGACATGCCTGGGGAATTCTTTGGGAATCTCAGGGGAATTCCCAATCCCCGCTCACCCTTTTGCTTTCCTCCCACCAGGGTTTTGCTGCGGATCCCTTTGCACACATCCAGGATCGTGGATCCCACGTAGGCGATCTCGGGGCCGAAGCGGAAACTCTGGAAAAACCCCGCCATCGGCAGGAAAACGAGAAGGAATTCTTGGAATGTATAATATTCTATCTACATGGAATTATGGGATGCCCAGCAATCTTCTGGACAATTTTTTCCATGGAAAAATCATCGAAATTTCTCTAAAATACTCCCAGAAATCCTGGTTGTTCTTAAGACCTTCTGGAGAACTTCTCTCTTGGAAAAAGCACCAAGATCCCTCCAAAATATTCCTAGAAATCCCGGTCATTCTTAAATCCAAATGACGTGAGTCCTACCAACCTCCTGGACAATTTATTTCCATGGAAAAAGCATGAAAATTTCTCCAAAATACTCCCAGAAATCCTGGCCATGGGCAGGGACACCTCCCACTGTCCCAGGAGCTCCAGCCCCAGGCTCCAGCCTGGCCTTGGACATTCCAGGGATCCAGGGGCAGCCCCAGCTGCTCTGGCAATCCCAGCCCAGCCAGGAATTCCCAATTCCCAAGATCCCACCCCAATCTCCCTTTCCCAGGGAATCCCCTCCATTCCCAGCTCTCCCAGCCTGGGATTGGATCCATCCCCACCTTGACTCCACTCCAGGAAGGAATTTTGGGATCCAGGGGTTTCACTGGGAATCTCGGGACTCCAGGAAAGGTCTCCCCTCCCTTTTCCATCCCCAACTTCCATAAAAATCCCCCGGGGTGGATTCTGAGCCCCCTTGATCCCAGAAGGGTTTGGGTGGGAAGGGACCTCAAATCCCATCCCATTCCAATCCCACCATCCCGGGCTGCTCCAGCCTGGCCTTGGACATTCCAGGGATCCAGGGGCAGCCCCAGCTGCTCTGGCAATCCCAGCCCAGCCAGGAATTCCTAATTCCCAAGATCCCATCCATCCCTGCCCTCTGGCAGTGGGAGCCATTCCCTGTGTCCTGTCCCTGCAGGCCTTGTCCCCAGTCCCTCTGCAGCTCTCCTGGAGCCCCTTCAGGCCCTGGAATGTGCTGGAAGCTCTCCCTGGAGCCTTCCCTTCTCCAGGGGAACATTCCCAGTTTTCCCAGCATCTCCAGGTCAGTTGGATCCCACAGCTGGATCCAGCATTCCAGATGTGATCCCCTCAAAAAGAGGAATCTCCCTGCACCAAGGCCTCAATCCCAACTCCCACTTTTCCATCAACAGGATGGGATCCTTCCACTAAAGCCCCACAGCTGCTGGATTCCCCAGCAATCCAGGGAAAAGCAAGCCCTCCACGGTGCCAAATTTTCCATGGGTTTGGGATTTATCCATGGAAAATGCTGCCCTTACCTGGGTCAGGTAGTACATGTGGGTGTGAGGCACCAAGTAGAGGGTGTTGACGGCCCCTCGGAAGGTGTAGATCTGCTGGTGAGGGTCTCCCACCAGGATCTTCCCACATTTTTGGGATTGCACAATATCCACGATGGCTGTGGGGGAAAAACAATTGGATCATGAGGGAAGAACCTGCCCCAAACCCAAGGGAAAGCTCAGTTGGGATCATGAGGGAAGAACTTTTGCCAGTGAGGGTCTCCCAGCAGGACTGTCCCACATTTTTGGGATTGCACAATATCCATGCTGGCTGAGGGGAAAAAAAATGGATCATGAGGGAAGAATCTCCTCCAAACCCAAGAGAAAGCTCAATTTGGAAGAACCTGCACCAAACCCAAGGAAAGCTCAGTTTGGATCAGGAGGGAAAAACCTGCTCCAAACCCAAGGGAAAGCTCAGTTTGGATCATGAGGGTCCAAACCCAAGGGAAAGCTCAGTTTGGATCAGGAGGGAAAAAACTGCTCCAAACCCAAGGGAAAGCTCAGTTGGGATCATGAGGGAAGAACTTGCTCCAAACCCAAGGGAAAGCTCAGTTGGGATCATGAGAGTCCAAAACCAAGGGAAAGCTCAGTTTGGACCATGAGGGTCCAAACCCAAGGGAAAGCTCAGTTGGGATCATGAGGGAAGAACCTGCTCCAAATCGAAGGAAAGCTCAGTTTGGACCATGAGAGTCGAAAACCAAGGGAAAGCTCGGTTCGGACCATGAGGGTCCAAATCCAAGGAAAGCTCAGTTGGGATCATGAGGGAAGAACCTGCTCCAAACCCAAGAGAAAGCTCAATTTGGAAGAACCTGCTCCAAACCCAAGGAAAAGCTCAGTTTGGAAGAACCTGCTCCAAACCCAAGGAAAGCTCAATTTGGATCATGAGGGAAGAACCTGCTCCAAACCCAAGGAAAGCTCAGTTGGGATCATGAGGGAAGAACCTGCTCCAAACCCAAGGAAAGCTCAATTTGGAAGAACCTGCTCCAAACCCAAGGAAAAGCCCAGTTTGGAAAAACCTGCTCCAAACCCAAGGAAAAGCTCAGTTTGGAAGAACCTCCTCCAAACCCAAGGAAAGTTAAATTGGGATCATGAGGGAAGAACCTGCTCCAAACCCAAGAGAAAGCTCAATTTGGAAGAACCTGCTCCAAACCCAAGGAAAAGCCCAGTTTGGAAAAACCTCCTCCAAACCCAAGGAAAAGCTCAGTTTGGAAGAACCTCCTCCAAACCCAAGGAAAGCTCAATTTGGATCATGAGGGAAGAACCTGCTCCAAACCCAAGGAAAGCTTGGTTTAAACATGAAACCTGAGGGGAAAATTTGTTTAAATTCCAAGTATTTCGGTGAAGATACTTCCACCACATTCCTGAGCACAAGGAAATCCCCTCTGGAAGCGGGATTGGAGCTCCAGCTCCTGGAATAACTCACCCGGAGTGCAATCCTGGGCTTCATCCACAAAAATGGCATCATATCCTGAGAGCTGGGGCTTGCTGAGCTGCCAAAGTTTCAAATATCCTGAGGGAAAAAATCAGGAATTTCAAGGAGAGGGAAGATCTACCAGGATCTTTAACACAAATCCCTTTTTTTTGTTTGTTTGTTTTTGTGTTTTTTGTTTGTTTGTTTTTTTTTTTTTTTTTTGACATTTCTGGCTTCACTTCCTGCTTGGAATTGCCACGTTTGGAAGGGTTGCAAAAACATCTCTTGGCAGCCCAAATTTGATGATTTCAAGTTTCTTAATGCCCACCAAAAATTCCAAGAAAAAGGCTTTTCCTTTTTTTTCCAGTTATATCCAGCACTATCCAGAGGAAAGGATGTGCTGGAAGCAACTTCCAACTTTGGGCCTGATTTGTAGCCACTAAAAAATGGGAATATCCTTAAAATCTGCACATTTTTATCCTAGTGGGAGCACAAATTCATTTTATGTATTTCATAAATACATATAAAATGAACAATTGAGCCAGAGGGATATTCCCTGATGAGCCAGTGGCAGGAAAAAGAAGGATTTTCTCCTTCTGGATGCTCAGCCAAAAGCAGGAATAATAAATCCATTGATTTTTCCACCATTAAATCCCTTTTTTCCGCAAGGGATTTTCCATCTCTTTTACCATCACAAGTCATCTTGTATTTCTTCTGTGCATCTCCATCCAGCTTCTTCATGTTGTGCCAAATCTCTTTGGCCTCTTCCACGTTGATCTAAAATGGGAAAACAGGAGGATTGGGATAAAATCATGGAATAAAAACTAAATTATGGAATGGTTTGGGCTGGAAAGGGCCTCAAAGCCCATCCAGTTCCATCCCATCCATGGGCAGGGACATTTTCCTCTATCCCAGGCTGCTCCAACCTGGCCTTGGACATTCCAGGGATCCAGGGGCAGCCCCAGCTGCTCTGGCAATTCCAGCCCAGCCAGGAATTCCTAATTCCCAAGATCCCATCCATCCCTGCCCTCTGGCAGTGGGAAGCCATTCCCAAAAAGCCCCAGACCCCTTTTTCCCATCCCAAGCAGCTCCTCAGATCCACATGGATTTGGTGAGGAGATTGGCTGGAAGTATTTTTTAGAGAAAACAGGGATTGCCCCTTTTTTCCCAAACATCATCTTCTTCCCAATCCTTTGGTTCCTCCTCCCAATCTTTTGATTTTCTTCCTCCCAATCTTCTGATTCTTCCTTCCAATCTTTGATTCCTCCTCCCAATTCCTTCGGAATGTTGCTTCCAGCCTCTGATTTCTTCCAAAGCTCAGGATTTACCCCAACCCCTTCTCTGGCTGAAGGATTCCCCAAGACCAAATTTCCTCAATCCCAAATTTCAGTTGAACACGGGAAGATCCCTGCCGATCAACATTTTGGGAAGGGGGATGAACATGAATTATTTTATAAAATCATAGAATGATTTGGGTTGGAAGAGACCTCAAAGCCCATCCAGTGCCACCCCACCCATGAGCAGGGACATCTCCCACTATCCCAGACTTCTCCAAACCCCACCCAACCTCAGAAAATTCCAGAGGCTCCATCCCAAAAACTCACTCTCTTTTCCTCTCGGCTCACGAGCTGCATCTGTCCGTGAGTGTTTTTGAACCACACGGGCGTGTGCTCCTCACAGATCTCCTCATCTGAGGAGGAGAAGAAGTTTTCCAAGGTTTGCGACACCGTTTTCCCTCTTACAAACAGGGATTGGCCCTCCCTGTTCCGGAGGAGGAAGCTGACGGAATAAACGGACAACTTGGAGAAGTTCAGCTTGCCTTTCTCTTTGTAGCTGTGCCAGAGGTACAAAAAATACAAAAAAAACCCAAAAAAAAACAACAGAAAAGAAGACAAAAAGAAGACAAAAAAAAAGGGACAAAAAGAAGTTAAAACATACAGAAATCCCTTTTTTTTGGTGCACTGTCCCTGGAAAAAGCTCGGCTTTACATCCCAATTCGCCCTAATAATGGAATATCTTTAAATCCTTGTCCTGGTGGAAGCACAAAGGTGTTGATTTTATACATTTTAGAGATGGAAAACTGAGCTCATCCCCGGAATTCCAGTGTGTTTGCAGAGGCAAGGAATGGGATTTCCCTCCATTTCTAGGTCATGGCTCATTTTCCTTCCTACCCTCAGCTTAAATGTGCCAGAACTGAACATGAAAAAAGCTCAGGGCAAGGAAACTGATCCTCTGGAAAAGGAATTGATCCTCAGGAAAAGCAGCACTTGGAGCACTTGTAGCATTCCAGAGGGAATGGGAAGTGGGAAAACCTCACTAAAATCCCTGGAAACTGCATCCATCTGGAAACCATAAATGACAAATTTCCCCCAGTTATTTGTGCTGCCTCAAATCCTGGAGGTTTCCCTCAAAACCACTTCCCCTTCCTCATCCTTTCCCTGCTTCCACAAAGGAGTTGGAATTCCCCACTCACTGTCTCCCAATGCTTCCAAAAGCCAGGGAGTGGAAGGTCTTGCAGGTGACATTTCTTGGAAAAACCTTTTTCCCCTTCTCTGCCACAGCTTTGTTAAAAGCCAGGTAAAGGAATTTCAGCTCTGAGAATTTCTCCGCGTACTTGACCAAGGTTGAGGTTTTCCCTGTGCCTGGAGAGGAGAGGAAAAGAAGGAACAAAATAAAAATAAGGAATAAAATATCCACTGTCAGGAATTAATGATTACTTTTTTTTTTTACACCTCCTTCTCCTGCTGTCCCAACTCCAATGTTCCACTTCACTCCTGATTTCAGAGAATCAGGGAATTATTTAGGTTGGCAAAGCTCTTTAAGGTCAAGCCCAACCATTTCCAGCACTCCCAGAGCATCCACATCCCCAAGTGCCACATCCATAGGGTTTTCAAATCCCTCCAGGAATGGGGACTCCATCCCTGCCTGGCCAGCTGTGCCAAGGCTGGATAAGCCTTTGCATGGAGGAGTTGTCCCAGTGTCCAACCTAAACCTTTCTGGCACAGCTTTAGGACTGCCTCCTTCAGCCTGGATCCCTTTTCCATGGGCTCAGTCCTTCAGGAACTGCTCCAGCCTGGATCCCTTCTCCATGGGCTCAGTCCTTCAGGAACTGCTCCAGCCTGGATCCCTTCTCCATGGGCTCAGTCCTTCAGGAACTGCTCCAGCCTGGATCCCTTTTCCATGGGCTCAGTCCTTCAGGAACTGCTCCAGCCTGGATCCCTTTTCCATGGGCTCAGTCCTTCAGGAACTGCTCCAGCCTGGATCCCTTCTCCATGGGCTCAGTCCTTCAGGAACTGCTCCAGCCTGGATCCCTTCTCCATGGGCTCAGTCCTTCAGGAACTGCTCCAGCCTGGATCCCTTCTCCATGGGCTCAGTCCTTCAGGAACTGCTCCAGCCTGGATCCCTTCTCCATGGGCTCAGTCCTTCAGGAACTGCTCCAGCCTGGATCCCTTTTCCAAGGGCTCAGTCCTTCAGGAACTGCTCCAGCCTGGATCCCTTCTCCATGGGCTCAGTCCTTCAGGAACTGCTCCAGCCTGGATCCCTTCTCCATGGGCTCAGTCCTTCAGGAACTGCTCCAGCCTGGATCCCTTCTCCATGGGCTCAGTCCTTCAGGAACTGCTCCAGCCTGGATCACATCTCCATGGGCTCAGTCCTTCAGGAACTGCTCCAGCCTGGATCCCTTTTCCAAGGGCTCAGTCCTTCAGGAACTGCTCCAGCCTGGATCCCTTCTCCATGGGCTCAGTCCTTCAGGAACTGCTCCAGCCTGGATCCCTTCTCCATGGGCTCAGTCCTTCAGGAACTGCTCCAGCCTGGATCCCTTTTTCCATGCGCTCAGTCCTTCAGGAACTGCTCCAGCCTGGATCCCTTCTCCATGCGCTCAGTCCTTCAGGAACTGCTCCAGCCTGGATCCCTTCTCCATGGGCTCAGTCCTTCAGGAACTGCTCCAGCCTGGATCCCTTCTCCATGGGCTCAGTCCTTCAGGAACTGCTCCAGCCTGGATCCCTTCTCCATGGGCTCAGTCCTTCAGGAACTGCTCCAGCCTGGATCACATCTCCATGGGCTCAGTCCTTCAGGAACTGCTCCAGCCTGGATCACATCTCCATGGGCTCAGTCCTTCAGGAACTGCTCCAGCCTGGATCCCTTTTCCAAGGGCTCAGTCCTTCAGGAACTGCTCCAGCCTGGATCCCTTCTCCATGGGCTCAGTCCTTCAGGAACTGCTCCAGCCTGGATCCCTTCTCCATGGGCTCAGTCCTTCAGGAACTGCTCCAGCCTGGATCCCTTCTCCATGGGCTCAGTCCTTCAGGAACTGCTCCAGCCTGGATCACATCTCCATGGGCTCAGTCCTTCAGGAACTGCTCCAGCCTGGATCCCTTTTCCAAGGGCTCAGTCCTTCAGGAACTGCTCCAGCCTGGATCCCTTCTCCATGGGCTCAGTCCTTCAGGAACTGCTCCAGCCTGGATCCCTTCTCCATGGGCTCAGTCCTTCAGGAACTGCTCCAGCCTGGATCCCTTCTCCATGGGCTCAGTCCTTCAGGAACTGCTCCAGCCTGGATCCCTTTTCCAAGGGCTCAGTCCTTCAGGAACTGCTCCAGCCTGCATCCCTTTTCCATTGGGTCAATTCTTCAGGAACTGCTCCATTTTCCATGGGGTCAATTCTTCAGGAACTGCTCCTCCAGGGCTTCCAGGGAAATCTCTGCTCCAGCACCTGGAGCATCTTCTCTTCCTCCTTTCCCAAATTTGGGATCTGTAGGGCTGATCCACATTTTCCCACTCCTCTCTCCCCCGTTTTTATTCTGCCTCCATTTTTTGGTAACTTTTCCCTTAAATTTGTTATCCCAGAGGCACAAATTGATCCCCTTGGGATGTCACAATCCTTCAGACAGAGGGATCAGGGAGGGAAGCAGAAGACTGGGAATTGTCCAGACATTTTTCCAACATTTTGGGCTCTTACCTGCAAATGCCATTATTTTCACTGTTTGGCCAGGCTCAATTTTGTGACTCAAAATCCTCTGCTGTTCATGGGTCAGTTTGACATCAGCCCATCCACTAAAAACAGGGAAAAAATTCCAATCAACAAGTGGGAAAGGAATGAATCCTTTAAAAATCCCTAAAATAATTCTCCCACATAAAAGACATTAACAGGGAAGCCAGGGATTGATTGATCCCATCCCATCTTGGTTATTGGGAAAAGGAGAAAAGCATGGAATAAGAAAATACTGGAGATAAAATAAAAAAATCTTGGGAACGATTTTTTAGGGAATATAGGAAAACATCGCACACCAACAAAGGAAAATATCTTTTTAAGGGACCATTCTGTGCTTTAAGAATGAATTTGGTACCTCAAGCTCGTTAAAACCAGTTTTATCTTTGTTAGACCTCAGTGACGGATGAATTCATCCCATTCCCTTTCTCCCCATTTGCTCCCCACTCAATGGAATGCTCAGCATTCCCTCAGGGCACTGCTTGGATCACCTGGAACACAAATCCACTCTTCCCTCTTCCAGAGGCTGCGCAATTCCAGAGGCATTTTCCATCAGATACAAACAGTAGAAAACATTGTAGTGAATCCTTAAAAAAAAAAAGAAAAAAAGGGATAAGACAGGAATTATCACTGAGAAATCATTAATAACAAATTAAACTTCTGTAGCCACTTAAACACCACCAGTATCTTGGATAATAATAATAAAAAAAAAAGCCTCAAGCTCTGCAGGAAATGATGAATAATTTAAAATGTTCTTTAAATAAATTCTGACTTGAGAAGTGACAGCAAAGGCACTGTGGGGTCAACTCTGAGTGTGGCCTCCCCCTCAGCCCTGCCAGCGCTGTATTCCAGGGTTTTCCAAGCAAACATGACCTGGGATCAGAGTCCAGGGGATAATCCTGCTCTCCTGAGCCACAATTAACAGCAGAGCTGGGGCTGGGGGAGCTGAGAGGGGATTTGGGGCTGCTTTGGGCTTTTACAGTGAAGCAGTTTTTGGCTTGGAATGGTCTTAGGGGAGGTTTTTAACTCTGATAATAATTCTTGGTGGTTTTTCACTGCAGAGGGAAAAGAGATTCTTTGGTTTTAACTGTGTTGACAACAATTGGTTTGAAATTAACCGGGATTCTCCAGCAGGGTTTTCCCACTGTGGTTTTCCCTCTTTTAGGGCAGTTTTGTTCCTTTCTTCCACCCCTCCAGGACAGATTTTGTGTCTCTCATCACAATTTAGACCCTCGGAGTCATTAATTACTGCAAACAGCAGTCAGGCAATTCCTCCAGGACACATTTCCTCCTTATTCCCAGGAGGAATTCCCACTTTTTCTTGTCTGGGTTGTCCAGGGAGATGGAAATTCTAAAATCCCTGGATTTTGACCCGGATCACAGCTCTCGTTGCTGGCCAGGGCCATCCTGCCACATTTCCTGCAGGTTAAAGAGTTTATCCAGCAATTAATCAATCATTAACATTCCAAACAACCATCCCAGTTTCCCTCAGGATGAACCTTTCCCTGTCCTACAGTCCCTCAGAACTCACAGCTTCCAGAGCCATCTAATTCCTGGATATTTTAATTTTCCACTCCAGTTCCTTCCCGATTTTCTCCCAAGAAGGATTTCCCTGTGCCCTTCATCCTTATCCTCACTGCAATCCTGAAGGAATCTCAAGGAATCTCTGCTCGGATCCTTTTTTTTTGGGGAACAAAAGGATCATGAGGGAAGGAGCTCCTAGGACTTGGAATGAAGTAAAATAAATCAATTTTGGGGAGGTAATAAAAACATTAAATTACAGGAGCTGAGCAGGAAGATTCTTCAAATCCTGCTTTTATTTTGGGGAAAAAATGGAGTTTTTTGAATATTGTATCCTGAAAGGAGTGACAGGATAAGGGGGAATGCCAGAGGGATGGGATAGGTGGGAAACTGGGAAGGAATTCCAGGCTGGGAGGGTGGGGAAGCACTGCAATGGAATTCCTAGAGGAGCTGTAGCTGCCTCATCCCTGGAAAAATCCAAGGCCACGTTGGGGATCCAGATCCCCTGGGAATAGGAGGGATTTGAAGCTCAGAGCTGGAGAGAGCTCAGAGCCTCTTCCAGGACCTAAAGGGGCTCCAGGAGAGAGACTTTGGGATAAAGGATGGACAGGACACAGGGAATGGCTTCAGACTGGAAAAAAGGGAAGATTTGGGATGGGATATTGAGAAGGAATTCCCAGAGAAGCTGCAGCTGCCTCATCCCTGGAACCATCCAAGGCCAGACTGGAGCAACTGGGGATGGTGGGAAGCGTGCAGGGATGGAATGGGACGCTCCCGACCTGCTGGAGATGGGAATGCTCCTGTCCTGCTGGGATTTGGAGGGATTTGAAGCTCAGAGTTGGAGAGAGCTCAGAGGCCCTTGCAGGGCCTGAAGGGGCTCCAGGAGAGCTGCAGAGGGACTGGGGACAAGGCCTGCAGGGACAGGACACAGGGAATGGCTCCCACTGCCAGAGGGCAGGGGTGGATGGGATCTTGGGAATTAGGAATTCCCAGAGAAGCTGCAGCTGCCTCATCCCTGGAACATCCAAGGCCGGATTGGAACAACCTGGGGATGGTGGGAAGCGTGCAGGGCTGGAAGGGGAAGCTCCTGACCTGTTGGAGATGGGAATGCTCTTGTTCCTCATGGCCAGGAGCAGCGTGGCCATGCAGTGGAGCACCTCGGTGACCTCCAGCACGGCCAGCTGCGAGCGGGGGCTCCGGGAATATTCCAGGAGCCTCTGGATGTCACTGACGCCGTCGGAGAACAGCACCACGACAGCAAAGATCGCCCACATCTTCTCTGGCTGGGAAAGGACAAGGAAAACACAGCAAAAAAGCTTGGAGTTTCCAGGAAAATCCTGCTTGAAGGTGGAAAAATTCCATGAGGAGCTGTTAAATCCTAAATTGATGCCTTGGGAAGGCTGAGCTGGAGCAGAGGCTGGGCAGAGCTAAAGAACAAAGCAGGGATTCATTGCAAGGATCTCCTCATGGATCCACCTTGGGCAGCACCAGAGCCCAGCCAGGGCTGCACCCAAGATGAACCCAAATGGTCCCAAAATGCACGAGCGCTCCCGGGGGCTCTCACTGGGATCAGCTCTGCTCCATTGGCACCTTGGAGTTCATTGTCCCATTCCAGCTTTAGCCCATGCAGTCCCATCCTGCTTGTTTTTCTCTCCCCAGCCCACGCTGTTTGTGCTCCTGGGCCTGAGGTTTGGATCATTTGTCCTTGGTGCCCAGCTGGAGCAGGAATGGTTTTGTCTCCCTGCTCTGTGCAGAGAGCTCACCATCCCATAATGTGAAGCCCAGACCCACACACTAAAGCAGCTCAGAATCTCAAAAATACAAAAGCCAAACCTGAGGCATCCTTATCAGCCGAAATGATCCCAAATAACGCCACAGAGGGAGGAGTTTGGGATACAGGAGGGCAGAGTGACCTCCAACAAGCAGAGTTTTAGGACGTGTTAGGGAGGGAGAAGCACATCCCATATTTGCATCCTGCCCAGCCTTATCCATCCAAATTTATGGGAATGGCAAGGAGGAAAGCCTGGATCTGCCCAGGAATGTGGGTCTGAGGTCAGTTCCCAGGGGAATGGAGAGGTGCTGGCTGTTCCCAAGGCACATTTTGTGGGATTTAGGGATCATTCCTCCCAGTTGTTTGCCTTGATTCCAGAGAAACCAAAATCCATCAAAACAGAGCTCCAGGGTTTTCCTCTAAGCCCATTTAGTGACAAGAGGCACCACAAACACAGCCAGAGGCTTGGGGACACTGCAGGAATTTGTTAAAAAAACAGAAATAAGAGTGAAACTCACCCCAGGCTTGCTCTGTAAGTCTGGGAATTTGCTGAGGACACAGACTTGAGCCTTTGGGAAGAGGGGATGACTTCCCAAAATCTGGAGAAGCGCGCTGGGATCCACCTTGGGTCCTGTGGATGACACCAACCTGTGCAGGAGGAACAAGGAGGGATTTACTCCCCAAGGAATCTGCGGCTCCTCCCAAGCACATGCTGCTAGTGCCCACAGCTCATTCTTAATGCAGCACGGACCCTTTGAGAGTCACTGGACTAATCACAAATAGTGCTAATAACTGTCAGCACGGCACGCAAATTAGTGTTCACCCAACTTTGTATATGGGTAAATCACCAAATACCCATCTCTCAGAAAATTTTAAAACATTCATGTGTCTGTAGATACTTTTTCAGGCGCAGTTTTGGCTTCTGCACTCACAGAGGAAACAATCAATCATACTTGCTGTCACAGTTTTACATGAGAGACATTTTAGAAAGCGATACAAAGCTCCCAACCATGAAAAAACTGGACATGCTTCTGTGAAAAACACATGTTAAAAGAGAAAAGAAACCTGGAAACTATTAATAAAATTTTCCTTATACCGTTTTAAAATTTTAAACCTACTTTACCTTTCTCCTAATCCTATCTCACAACAAAAAATAAACACATGAATAATTAACCAACACCAAAACCCACCACACTCTTTGATACATCAACCAAAAATTATTTTAAAAAAATCTTCAATTAACAAACCAAAACCACTACGCTTGCCAGCATTTTTTACAAGGTTTTGCTTCGTTTAGTGCACTCCAGGAAGTAAAAACAATGCCCCACATACACAACTCCGAGGCCACCAACAAACGTAGATTTTCCCAAACACAGATTTTTGGTATCTCTCCTGGTTTGGGTTTTTGGTTTGTTTGTTGTCAGATCACGCTGGATAAAGTGACACCGAGAAAGCCCATGAACAAATCCAGAGCTGGAAAAAGCTTCAGAAATTCAAATATTGGTGGAGTGGAAACAGCTGAGCCTTAACTGCTGATTAATATTTTGAGGTGTTTGGTGATACCTCACTATTCCAGGTCCTGAACACGCTGATGTCCCAATAATAATTATTTTTAAATCTCCTCTCCACCTGAACACACCCATATTAATAGGAATTATACTCAATTCCTCCTTTTACTAGGAGGAATTCACTATGCTACCTCCAAAGCATCCCCAGTGTGGCTGCAGAAGCTTTCATTAATCCCTGCAGTGTTCTTCCATGGAATCTGAGCAGCTGGAACTTGGATTTCCAGCCCACTCCTATGCCAGGAGCCACTTGGACAAAAAAAAAAGAAAAGTGTCCAAGTGGGCACTTTTGTGTCCCAGTGACCCAGTTTTGTGACCCAGAAGAGCTGGAATAAATTCCTGCATCTAGCTCTCAGCCTGTCTCCAAGTCTCCTTTAGTGGAATTCCATGCCCAGGAGGTGGAACCAGAGGATTTTAAGGTTCCTTCCAATCCAAACCATTCCACGATTCTAGAAGCTGGATCCACCTTGCTCCAAACCCAGCTGCAGCACACAGGATTCCCCTCTGAACTACAGGGATGAGAGCAAAGCACTCGTGGTTATCAAGGTTTTCCCCTGGGATTGGGGTTTGTTGAGAGCTGTGGGGGATAAATCAGTGCAGATCCAGGAAAACTGCATGCCAGGAATGGGAAAAGAGGAAAATCCATAGGAATCATGGTCCCTACAGATTCTCATCAGGCAGAGCAGGACAGGAATTCCAGCCTCTTTCCACCTTCCCAGATTTCATCCTGGGATGAAATCGTGTGAATATGAGTCATGGGATCAGTCTTGGGCTTGGGAATGGAGCTGGGAAGGGAATGGAGAGCCAGGGAAAGCTGAGGGAGCTGGGAAGGGAATGGAGCCCCAGGAGAGGCTGAGGGAGCTGGGAAGGGAATGGAGCCCCAGGAGAGGCTGAGGGAGCTGGGAAGGGAATGGAGCCCCAGGAGAGGCTGAGGGAGCTGGGAAGGGAATGGAGCCCCAGGAGAGGCTGAGGGAGCTGGGAAGGGGCTGGAGCCCCAGGAGAGGCTGAGGGAGCTGGGAAGGGAATGGAGCCCCAGGAGAGGCTGAGGGAGCTGGGAAGGGAATGGAGCCCCAGGAGAGGCTGAGGGAGCTGGGAAGGGAATGGAGCTCCAGGAGAGGCTGAGGGAGCTGGGAAGGGAATGGAGCCCCAGGAGAGGCTGAGGGAGCTGGGAAGGGAATGGAGCTCCAGGAGAGGCTGAGGGAGCTGGGAAGGGAATGGAGCCCCAGGAGAGGCTGAGGGAGCTGGGAAGGGGCTGGAGCCCCAGGAGAGGCTGAGGGAGCTGGGAAGGGAATGGAGCCCCAGGAGAGGCTGAGGGAGCTGGGAAGGGAATGGAGCCCCAGGAGAGGCTGAGGGAGCTGGGAAGGGAATGGAGCCCCAGGAGAGGCTGAGGGAGCTGGGAAGGGGCTCAGCCTGGAGCAGAGGAGGCTCAGGGGGACCTTGTGGCTCTGCACGAGTCCCTGACAGGAGGGGACAGCCGGGGGGGTCGGGCTGTGCTCCAGGAACAGGGACAGGAGGAGAGGGAACGGCCTCAGGCTGGGCTCAGGGGGATTTTGGGGAATTCCCTCCTGGAAAGGGCTGTGCAGCCCTGGCACAGGGGTGGAGTCCCCATTCCTGGGGGGATTTAAAGCCCTGTGGATGTGGCACTTGGGGACACGGCAGCCTTGGCAGTGCTGGGATGGGTGGATTCCATCCTAGGAAGTCTTTTCCAGCCCCCATGATTCCCTGGCTCCAGCAATCCCATCCCAGCAAGGAAGGGAGCTGGAGAAACCATTCCCAGTGGGGTTTGTGTGGAAGGCTCATCCCACCCATGGCTGTGGGAGGCTGAGCCAGGCTCAGGGGTGCCCAGGGCTGATTCCAGCTGGGCATTCCGTGCTCTGGAGCAGCTCAGCATTCCCTGATCCCAGTTTGGATCCCTCAAGCTGGGCCAGGGGAGGTTTGGATTGGGTTTTAGGAACATTTCTCCATGGAAAAGGTGGTCAGGCACTGGAACTGCCGAGGGCAGGGGCGGAGTCCCCACTCCTGGGGGGATTTCAGAGCCCTGCGAGTAACCATTTTTTTGCGGGGAATTTTGGAAGGAATTTGCGACGGGATTTTTGAGTTATTTTTGATGATGTAGCTCATTTCTCCTAGTTTTTGTATAGGTAGGAAGGGCGAGTTCAGCTCTCATTGTTATGGTGTGGCTTAGAAGGTCACACGACCCTTAGTTTTATGATTTTTTAAAGGAGTTACTGACTAATAAAACACTGCTAAGAAGGATATTTATGTTTTTGACCCAATCCTTAAATTTTTTGCCTAAAGGACTTACGTTCCAGTGTAGGTTTCCTAGCCAATCACGTTATGACACACAAACTTACAATACTGTATTCTATTTCTTTTTGTTGACTTTTGTAGCTACTTTACTTTTCCCGTATCTTAAAGCTCTAAACCTTACTTAAGTTTAACGTGTCTGTGCTTTAAGTTATAAATCCACATTCCTGCTTCCAGCACTTGAGTCTGGAAGATTCCTCTAAGGTCTCAGATCAAATCTTGTGTTTAATTCTAAGCTTTGGCTTACAGGCCCAAAGTTCTGAGAGCTCTTTGCGTTTCAGGTTCCAGCACCTGTGGATGCGGCACCTGGGGACATGGGTGGCCTTGGCAGTGCTGGGAATGGTTGAACTCCTTATCTTAGGAGCCTTTTCCAACCTAAATAACTCCGTGATTCCAGGCTCTTGTGTCCAAACAGAATAAGGAAAAGTTTTTTGTACCTCTTTTTAGTGTTTTTTTTCCTCTTAAAATCACTTCTCCTCCCCATTTTCCTGCACGTCTCCCACCTGTTTAGAAGACAAACCTGGCAATTCCCAGGATCCAACAGAAGAAATCCCAAAGCAAGGAAAATCTGAGGATCTGCAGGTGCAAACTGGGCTCACCTGACCAGCCCCAGCACACATCCCCGCTGCTCCTTGGTTATGGAAAATTCCTGCAGGATCAGCTCAACTCTCTGCAGGGCTGAGTCCTCCCTCTTCAGGTACTGGTGGTAGAGCTTTTTCCAAGGGATAAACTGGAATGGGAAGCACAAAGCAGCAGGTTTCACCTCGTGGCATTCCAAAAGGGCAGTCCAGGGGAAAAAGAGACAAGTCAGGGGGCTCCAAAAGTCCTGGGGTTCCAAAAGGAGCTGGATGGGAAAGGGAGATGGGGAAGGAAAGGGGAGAAAGGGGGGAAAAAGGGAGGGGAAAAAAAAGAGAGAGGGGAGAAAAAGAGAGAGGGAGGAAAAAAAGAGGGAAAAAAGAGGAAGGAAAAAAAGAGGAAGGGAAAAAAAAAAAAGAGAGGGAGGGGAAAAAACTCAAAGCCTGTAAATAGGGCTGGATTTTTGGGAATGGTGAGTGACTGGAGAGGTGCTGGCTGCTCCCAAGCCACTTTTTGTGGGATATGGGGATCATTCCTCCCAGTTGTTTGCCTTGATTCCAGAGAAACCAAAATCCATCAAAACAGAGCTCCAGGGTTTTCCTCCAAATCCATCTGGTGACAAGAGGCACCACAAACACAGCCAGAGGCTTGGGGACACTGCAGGAATTCCCTGGATAATTCCTGTCAGGGAAAAAGGCTCCAGGGAAAACCGTGCAAGGGGGATTTTATGGAATCTTCCAGATTTTTTTTCCATGGATGGGAAGGAATGTTGCTCCAACATGGATTTTGGATATAGAGCGGCAACTTTTGGTCCAGAAGACCAAAAAAAAAAAAGGCAGGAGACCTAAAAATTCATGGATTGTGGGAAGAATGATGGGATTTAAAGGAACAAAGAGGCAGCCAGAGCATGGATGATCCCATGGGATCATCCCAGAGCGCTCCTTACCCATGGGTCCCAGATTTTGGATATAGGGCAGCAACTTTTGGTCCAAAAAAAGGGCAGGAGACCTAAAAATTCATGGATTGTGGGAACAATAATGGGATTTAAAGGAACAAAAAGAGGCATGGGTGATCCCACGGGATCATCCCAGAGCGTTCCTTACCCATGAATCCCAGATTTTGGATAGAGGGCAGTAACTTTTGGTCCAGAAGACAAAAAAAAAAAAAAATAATGGCAGGAAACCTAAAAATTCATGGATTATGGGAAGAATGATGGGATTTACAGGAACAAAGAGGCAGCCCGAGCATGGATGATCCCATGGGAAGAATGATGGGATTTAAAGGAACAAAGAGAGAAAGCCAGAGCATGGATGATCCCATGGGATCATCCCAGAGCATCCCTTACTCATGGATCTCAGATTTTGGATATAGGGCAGCAACTTTTGGTCCAAAAAAATGGCAGGAAATCTAAAAATTTATGGATTGTGGGAAGAATGATGGAATTTACAGGAACAAAGAGGCAGCCAGAGCATGGATGATCCCACGGGATCATCCCAGAGCGTTCCTTACCCATGGATCCCAGATTTTGGATAGAGGGCAGTAACTTTTGGTCCAGAAGACAAAAAAAAAAAAAAAAAAATAATGGCAGGAAACCTAAAAATTCATGGATTGTGGGAAGAATGATGGGATTTACAGGAACAAAGAGGCAGTCAGAGCATGGATGATCCCATGGGAAGAATGATGGGATTTAAAGGAACAAAGAGAGAAAGCCAGAGCATGGATGATCCCATGGGATCATCCCAGAGCATCCCTTACTCATGGATCTCAGATTTTGGATATAGGGCAGCAACTTTTGGTCCAAAAAAATGGCAGGAAACCTAAAAATTAATGGATTGTGGGAAGAATGATGGGATTTAAAGGAACAAACAGAGGCAGCCAGAGCATGGATGATCCCATGGGAAGAATGATGGGATTTAAAGGAACAAAGAGAGGCATGGATGATCCCATGGGATGATCCCAGAGCGTTCCTTACCCGTGGATCCCAGATTTTGGATATAGGGCAGCAACTTTTGGTCCAAAAAAAAGGCAGGAAATCTGAAAATTCATGGATTGTGGGAAGAATGATGGAATTTACAGGAACAAAGAGGCAGCCAGAGCATGGATGATCCCATGGGATCATCCCAGAGCATCCCTTACTCATGGATCTCAGATTTTGGATATAAGGCAGCAACTTTTGGTCCAAAATAATGGCAGGAAACCTAAAAATTCATGGATTATGGGAACAATAATGGGATTTAAAGGAACAAAGAGGTAGCCAGAGCATGGATGATCCCACGGGATCATCCCAGAGCGTTCCTTACCCGTGGATCCCGAATTATCTCCCTCCAGCAGCGACACACCAGGCTCAGGTTCTGGTACAGATCCAGCACTGGCAGGAAAGCAAAAATATTCCTGAGGATTTCAGGAGGAAGATCATCCATGGATCCCTGAGGAACTTGCCAGCTCTGAGTGCCCAGGAGCCCGTAGTGGGAATCGGGAAGGGGCTCCACCTCCAGCTCTTCCCATTCCTGCTTGATCCCGCTGAGCTCCGGGATCTTCTCCTCAGGCTCCTCCCAGAGATCCTGCTCTGGGTTGGGAACTCCTCTTTTCCTGGAATGTCCCCGGGCAGGTGGCACCAAGTGCGGGGGACGCAGGGCAAGGGAGGGGCTGCCGAAGGAACCGGGAGGCGCGGGGGAGAAGGGATCCAGCGGCTCCTCCTGGATCCCACAGCTCTGCATGGCAGCAGCTCCCGCCCGCGGTGCCTTGGGGAGCCCAAAGAAATCCAGGATCTTCCTCTGCCGGCCCGCTGCTGCACAAAGGGGAAAAGCGGGAATGAATTCCGTGGAGATCGGGGAATGAGGAAGAATTCCGGATTTCCCAGGCTGGACACGGAATGTTCTCAGGGAAGGGAGCCAAGTACAGGCAGAATTCCCAGGAAAATGGCTCTGAATCCCACGTTTCGGGAGTCATTCCGGGTGGGATCTCTTGGGTTTCGGCTCAGCCACAGGTGTGGAGGCAGCAGGATGTGGGGAATAAAATGAAATAAATTCAAAGAATAAAAAAGAACATTAAAAAAATCAAATTAAAATCCTGCATAAATAGAAGAAAATATCAGAGAATAAAAAAGAAAATGAAAAGATGCAATCAAAATCGGGTATGAAATAAAAATCAAAAAGAAAAACAAAATAAATAAATGAAAATCTGATTAAAATTAAAATAAACATCAAATAACAAAAAAGAAAATAAAAATTTAAAATCGGATATAAAGTAAATAAAACAATAAAAATATAAGAATAAAGAACAAATTAAAAGTACAAATGAAATGAAAATCTGATATAAAAATGAAAAAAATATAAAAATAAAATAAAAACAAAAAAAAAGTAAAATAACAAAAAATAAAAACAAAAATAATGTAAAATAACATAAAAATAACAAAATTAAATAAAAACATTAAAAATAATTTAAAAATTCAATGAAAACATGATATAAATAAAAATAGTTAAAATAAAATAAATACATATAAATATATAAAACAATACTAAAAAATAAAAATGAATCAATGAAATAGAAAATAAAACCAATACAATTAATAAACTAAGGAAACAATTAAACCAATGAAATAAAACAATGAAAAATAAAACACAATAAATAAAACCTAGAGAAAGGAGAAATAAAAAAGAAACAAAATACAAAATCACGAAATAAAATAGCAAAACCAAAAACCACAAAAATGAATAATGTCAAATAACATGAAAAAGAAAGAAAATAAAGCAAAATAAAAAAAATTAAGTTGAAACAAATAGAATGTTTTAAAATAAACCAAAATGAAATAAAAGAAATATAAGAAAAATAAACGAAGTGGATAAAGCCACAACCTCTCACAGAGAGGAAATTGGTTACGGAAAGGGTTTTCCATGGAATCCTGGAATGTTTGGGTGGGAAGGGACCCCAAAGCCCCTGCAGTGCCACCCCTGCCATGGCAGGGACACCTCCCACTGTCCCAGGGGCTCCAAGCCCCAGGGTCCAGCCTGGCCTTGGGCATTCCAGGGATCCAGGACAGCCCCAGCTGCTCTGGCAATCCCAGCCCAGCCAGGAATTCCTAATTCCCAAGATCCCATCCATCCCTGCCCTCTGGCAGTGGGAGCCATTCCCTGTGTCCTGTCCCTGCAGGCCTTGTCCCCAGTCCCTCTGCAGCTCTCCTGGAGCCCCTTCAGGCCCTGGAATGTGCTGGAAGCTCTCCCTGGAGCCTTCTCCTCTCCAGGGGAACATTCCCAGCTCCCCCAGCCTGACATTGGATCCATCTCCTCTCCAAGAAATTCATGGACCCAGGGGCTTCACTTGGAATCTCAGGAAACCATGAAGGGTCTCCCTTCCCTTTTCCTCTCTTTTCTGTCCCCATTTTCCATAAAAATCCCTCGGGATGGATTCTGAGTGTCCCAAATCCCAGAATCCCGGACCAGTTTGGGTGGGAAGGGACCTCAAAGCTCATTCCAGGGACACCTCCCCTATCCAGGGTGCTCCAATCCTTCCTTGGACATTCCAGGGATCCAGGGGCAGCCCCAGCTGCTCTGGCAATTCCAGCCCAGCCAGGAATTCCCAATTCCCAAGATCCCATCCATCCCTGCCCTCTGGCAGTGGGAGCCATTCCCTGTGTCCTGTCCCTGCAGGCCTTGTCCCTAGTCCCTCTGCAGCTCTCCTGGAGCCCCTTCAGGCCCTGGAATGTGCTGGAAGCTCTCCCTGGAGCCTTCTCCTCTCCAGGGGAACATTCCCAGCTCTCCCAGCCTGACATTGGATCCATCTCCTCTCCAAGAAATTCATGGACCCAGGGGCTTCACTTGGAATCTCAGGAAACCATGAAGGGTCTCCCTTCCCTTTTCCTCTCTTTTCTGTCCCCATTTTCCATAAAAGTCCCTTGGGATGGATTCTGAGTGTCCCAAATCCCAGAATCCCGGACCAGTTTGGGTGGGAAGGGACCTCAAAGCTCATTCCAGGGACACCTCCCCTATCCAGGGTGCTCCAATCCTTCCTTGGACATTGCAGGGATCCAGGGGCAGCCCCAGCTGCTCTGGCAATTCCAGCCCAGCCAGGAATTCCTAATTCCCAAGATCCCACCCATCCCTGCCCTCTGGCAGTGGGAGCCATTCCCTGTATCGTGTCCCTGCAGGCCTTGTCCCCAGTCCCTCTGCAGCTCTCCTGGAGCCCCTTCAGGCTCTGAAATGTGCTGGAAGCTCTCCCTGGAGCCCTCTCCTCTCTCTCCAGGGGAGCATTCCCAGCTGTGCCAGGCTGGCTCCAGGATTCCCAGCAGTACCTCTGGGATGTCTCCGTGTCCCGTGGACGGGAAGAAGGCCCCGGGTTCCCTCTCGTCCTCGTCCGGCCAGGCCCAGGGGCTGCCGCAGCGGGGCCGAACCCGCGGGGCTCCGGGCCAGCGCCGCGCACTCGGGGGCCGTGAGCCGCCTCCGCCGGGAGCTGCTCATCCCTGGGGAGCAGAAAGCAGGAATGTTATAAACATTCTATGATATCTTGATAGAATATACAGGTAAAATTAGGGAATATAATAAATATTTTATTATATCGTAATAGAATATATAGTTAAAATTCGGGACTATAATAAATATTCTATTATATCGTAATAGAATATACAGTTAAAATTAAAGAATATAATAAATATTCTATTATATAGAAATAGAATATATAGTTAAAATTAAAGAATATAATAAATATTCTATTATATAGTAATAGAATATATAGTTAAAATTAAAGAATATAATAAATATTCTATTATATTGTAACAGAATAGATAGTTAAAATTTAAGAATATATTAAATATTCTATTATATAGTAATAGAATATATAGTTAAAATTAAAGAATATAATAAATATTCTATTATATCGTAACACAATAGATAGATAAAATTAAAGAATATAATAAATATTCTATTATATAGTAATAGAATATATAGTTAAAATTAAAGAATATAATAAATATTCTATTATATCTTAATAGAATATACAGTTAAAATTAAAGAATATAATAAATATTCTATTATATCGTAATAGAATATATAGTTAAAATTTAAGAATATAATAAATATTCTATTATATCGTAACACAATAGATAGATAAAATTAAAGAATATAATAAATATTCTATTATATCTTAATAGAATATACAGTTAAAATTTAAGAATATAATAAATATTCTATTATATCTTAATAGAATATACAGTTAAAATTTAAGAATATAATAAATATTCTATGATATCTTAATAGAATATACAGTTAAAATTAGGGAATATAATAAATATTCTATTATATAGTAATAGAATATACAGTTAAAATTAAAGAATATAATAAATATTCTATTATATCGTAACACAATAGATAGATAAAATTAAAGAATATAATAAATATTCTATTATATAGTAATAGAATATATAGTTAAAATTAAAGAATATAATAAATATTCTATTATATCTTAATAGAATATACAGTTAAAATTAAAGAATATAATAAATATTCTATTATATAGTAATAGAATATATAGTTAAAATTTTAGAATATAATAAATATTCTATCATATCGTAATAGAATATATAGTTAAAATTTAAGAATATAATAAATATTCTATTATATAGTAATAGAATATATAGTTAAAATTAAAGATTATAATAAATATTCTATTACATCATAATAGAATATATATACCATTATGCATTATTTATATATATTATATTTTTATATGTTACATTATACTACATTATATTACAAGCTATATTATTACATATAAGTACTATAGATATCATAAATATTATATATTTTTAATTTAGCAAATTTATATTATATTATAAATGTAATATAATATAATATAATATAATTAGTATAGTATAACATAATTAGTATTATATAACATAATATAATATAATATAATATGATATATGACAGTATATGATATTATATATTATATAATATAACATAACATAATAAAATATAATATAATACAATATAATACAATACAATACAATATAATATAATATAATATAATATAATATAATATAATATAATATAATATTTTAAAATTATAATTATGTATTATTATATTATAGAATAATATTATATTAGCAATATTATAATGATATTAATATAATATAATATAATATAATATAATATAACATAATATAAAGTAATATTATATAATATAATATAGTATAATATAATGCAACATAACATATTATATCATATTAATTACATTACATTATATTAATTATATTATATTACATTAACTATATTACATTATATTACATTACATTAATTATATTATATAAATTGCATTATATTATATTAATTATATTATATTATATTAATTATATTATATTATATTATATTATATTATATAATATTATATTAATTGTATTATATTATGTTAGTTATGTTATATTATATTATATTATATTATATTATATTATATTATATATAATTATAATATAATATAATATAGTATATAATATATAATATATATATATATAAGTATATAATATAATATAATATATAATATATATAATTATAATATAATAATAATATAATATAATATAATTATATTATATTATACTATACTATATTCTAATATGGTTATGGGACAGATAATATTTTCTATAATAACCATCACAATATATAATACATTACATAGAATATAATAACATTACAATCCAGTTTTTGACTTCCACGTTCATGTACTGGCTTTTCCAAGTTCTTATTAACCACCACAATTTTAATACAGCACGGTTTATAACCCCTTTTATCTAATTTTTAGGCATATAAATAGCAATCAAATGAACATATTAAAGTTTGGGTCCTCACATAATATTAAAATAGGAACTCTGAAATTGAACTTCAATACATTTCACATTTTAATTACATTAAAATAATGAAGTTGGATGCTTTAAGTAACCATGTATAAGATATATAATAATGAAATATTTTTAACCCTCAGAAATATGCATTTAACCAGTGTAATAAAAAATATAGAAGAAAATTCTTTTAAGCTAATGGTGTGCTTTCGGCAATTTGCACTAGATATAGATGGAAGAAATAAAATAAACCAGAATAAAATAAAATATAAAATAAAATAAAATAAAATAAATAAAATAAAATTAAATTAAATTAAATTAATTTAAAATAAAATAAAATAAAAATAAAATTGAATTAAAATAAAATAAAAATTAAATTAATTTAAAATAAAATAAAATAAAAATAAAATTGAATTAAAATAAAATAAAAATTAAATTAAATTAAAATTAAATTAAAATTGAATTAAATTAAATTAAATTACAATTAAAATAAATTCATTTAAAATAAAATAAAATAAAATTAAAATAAAATAAAATAAAATTTAAATTAAAATAAAATAAAATAAAATAAAAATTAAATTAAAATAAAATAAAATTTAAATAAAATAAAAATAAAATAAAATAAAATAAAATAAAATAAAATAAAAATAAAATAAAAATAAAATAAAATAAAAATTAAATAAAATTAAAATAAAATTAAAATAAAATAAAATAAAATAAAAATTAAATAAAATTGAAATAAAATTTAATTAAAAAATTAAATTAAATTAAAATAAAATTTAAATAAAATAAACCAAAATGAAATAAAGATAAAAATGAAATTTTGACGTGAAATGGAATGACAAACTCACTTTCCCAGAGAGGAAATGGGTTAAGGCACGTCGTTCTGATGGAATTTCCGGGACCCTCTTATCCCTTTTGAAACTTTTCAAGATTTTAAAGGACAAGCCCTGTTCCTCACAGCCTGGGCCCAGCATCCACCCACCCAAGTGAGCCTTTGCAAGCTGGGATCGTGCCTCAGCAGAGGGAATTTAACCCTCCTGCAGTGAAAAATCCATCCTGGGAATGATTGCCCTAAATCAACCCAACCCTTCCTGGAATAGGCACTAACTCCTCTCTTCTGGCCACCCAAAAAAACCCCAGAAAATGCAATTTGTTCCACAAAAGGAGCCAAATCCAGCAGGAACCCTGGAGCTGCCTCCCGCCAGCACCAGCACTTTCACTTTTGCTTCCTTGAATTAATTTATTTCCATTGAACACGTCCGCAGCACGTAAATGTTTATTTCCATTGAACACGTCCGCAGCACGTAAATGTTTATTTCCATTGAACACGTCCGCAGCACGTAAATGTTTATTTCCATTGAACACATCCCCCCAAAAACGCTCCATTTCCCTTTCAGGGCAGGATCCAAGGATCAGCGTGGCTATTCTTCGGGATAATGCTCGGAGTGGAGGATTTGAGGGGGTTTTTCCCCTAACCTGGATGATTTTAGGGATGGCCCGCTTCCTCCTTTTCAGCTCAGCGGAGTTAAAAGCGCTCCGCTCCCCGGGGAGGCTGTTTTCCAACATCCCAACTTCCTCAAAATACAGGAAATGACGCAAAGAAAGGGGAAAAAAAACCCAAGCCAAGACACTCCCATGGCTTTTAGGAATGTGCTGAGGGAATTTGGGGCTGGATTTGATGATTTAACGATCTTTTCCAACCAAAACCATCCCAGGATTCTACTTAGAAATGGAATTTCTCGCTCTGCCTTCGCCCGCATCCCTATTTTTTCCCCGTTTTCCCGAGATTTCCCGTGTGGCTTCCAATGTCAGCCAGGAGACATTCCAGCTGGGGAGCCAAAGGCTCAGAGGATGGAGTGGGAGCTCCAGAGGGGCGAGAAATATTCAGGAGAAAGCGGGAGCTTTTCCCCCCAGAAGCTCCTTTCCAAACCCTTTTCCCACATGGATGCACCGACCTCATCCAGAGGGTCCCCTCATTTCCAAGCACCCCCATTCCCAAAGCCCCCTCAGTGCCAATCCCCCAATCCCAAGGATTCCCCAATCCCAAGGATTCCCCCATTCCCAAGGATTCCCCCAATCCCAAGGATTCCCCCATTCCCAAGGATTCCCTCATTCCTAAGGATTCCCTCATTCCTAAGGATTCCCTCATTCCCAAGGAATTCCCTTTTAACCCCTTCTCAGCCAAGATCCTCCCTGCTCACTCCCCCACCCCGTTATCCCTTCGGCAAACCCTAAAATCCCAAGGATTCCCTCATTCCCAAGGTCCCCCTCACTGCCAATGCCCCAATCCCAAGGAATTCCCTTATTCCCAGGGAATTCCCTTTTAACCCCATCTCAGCCAAGATCCTCCCTGCTCACTCCCCGATCCCATTACCACACTACCCCTTTGGCAAACCCTAAAATCCCAAGGATTCCCCCATTCCCAAGGGCTGTCTCAAATCCCAGGGATTTCCCCATTGCCAAGGTCCCCCCTCAGTGCCAATCCCCCAATCCCAAGGAATTCCCTCATTCCCAAGGAATTCCCTTTTAACCCCTTCTCAGCCAAGATCCTCCCTGCTTATTCCCCCACCCCATTACCACACTACCCCTTCGGCAAACCCTAAAATCCCAAGGATTCCCCCATTGCCAAGGGTCCCCTCAGTGCCAATCCCCCAATCCCAAGGATTCCCCCAATCCCAAGGAATTCCCTTTTAACCCCTTCACAGCCAAGATCCTCCCTGCTCACTCCCCCACCCCGTTATCCCTCTGGCAAACCCTAAAATCCCAGGGATTCCCCCATTCCCAAGGGCTGTCTCAAATCCCAGGGATTCCCCCATTGCCAAAGGTCCCCTCAGTGCCAATCCCCCAATCCCAAGGATTCCCCCAATCCCAAGGAATTCCCCTTTAACCCCTTCTCAGCCAAGATCCTCCCTGCTCACTCCCCTGCCCCGTTATCCCTTTGGCAAACCCTAAAATCCCAAGGATTCCCCCATTCCCAAGGGCTGTCTCAAATCCCAGGGATTCCCCCATTGCCAAGGGTCCCCTCAGTGCCAATCTCCCAATCCCAAGGATTCCCCCATTGCCAAGGGTCCCCTCAGTGCCAATCCCCCAATCCCAAGGATTCCCTCATTCCCAAGGAATTCCCTTTTAACCCCTTTTCAGCCAAGATCCTCCCTGCTCATTCCCCCACCCCATTACCACACTACCCCTTTGGCAAACCCTAAAATCCCAAGGATTCCCTCATTCCCAAGGTCCCCCTCACTGCCAAGGGTCCCCTCACTGCCAATCCCCCAGTCCCAAGGATTCTCCCATTCCCAAGGAATTCCCTTTTAACCCCTTCTCAGCCAAGATCCTCCCTGCTCACTCCCCCGCCCCTTTATCCCTTCGGCAAACCCTAAAATCCCAGGGATTCCCCCATTGCCAAGGTCCCCCTCACTGCCAAGGGTCCCCTCAGCGCCAATCCCCCAATCCCAAGTATTCCCTCATTCCCAAGGTCCCCCTCACTGCCAAGGGTCCCCTCACTGCCAATCCCCCAATCCCAAGGATTCCCTCATTCCCAGGGAATTCCCTTTTAACCCCTTCTTAGCCAAGATCCTCCCTGCTCACTCCCCCACCCCGCTATCCCTTTGGCAAACCCTAAAATCCCAAGGATTCCCCCATTCCCAAGGTCCCCCTCACTGCCAAGGGTCCCCTCAGTGCCAATCCCCCAATCCCAAGGATTCCCTCATTCCCAAGGGGCCCCTCAACACTACGGAATTTCTTTTTTAACCCCTTCTCAGCCAAGAGCCCCCCCGTTCACTCCCCCATCCCGTTACCCCTCCTTTCCAATCCCTCAATTCCAAAGGATTCCCCCTTTTCCAAGGGTCCCCTCAGGCCGAAGGAGCCCCCATTCCCAAGGCCACCTCAACGTCCGAGCCCCCCCGCAGTGCCAAAAACCCTTCAATACCAAGCCCCCCCCCTCATTTCCAAGGGTCCCCTCATTCCCGAACCCCTCCGTTCCAGGGATTCCCCCATTTCCAACGGCGCCCCCAAAGGAGTCTCCATCCCCAAGGTCCCCTCAAAGCCAAAGGTTCCTCGCAGTGCCAAAAGCCCTTGGAACACCAATCCCCCGCCACTGCCAAGGGTCCCCGCAGTGCTAATCCCTCAGCTCCAAGCATTCCCTCGTTCCCGAGGGCCTCCACGTTCCCAAAGAAACCCCATTTCCAAGGAAACCCCTTCCCTGCCCCCCCCCGCGCTGCCCAAAAATGGTCGCGCCCTCTTCCCCCAGCCTCACCCGCTCCCGGCGCTTCCGGCCCCGCGCACTCCTCCGGCCCCGCCCCCTCCCCGCTGTCCAATCAGACGCCGGAGCAGCCCCCAGCGCTGTCCAATGGCGCAGCACTTCCGGGTTGGGCGGCGTTCATTTACTTCTCCCGTGGCGGTGACGTCAATCCCTCCGCGTGTGACGTCACGAGCGCTCCGCGGCGCGCCGGTGGGTCGGAAAAACCGGGAATTTTCCCGCGGGAATGGCGCGGCCTGGGATGAGCTGGCGAGGGGATAAGGGCGGGGGGGACGGGAGATCCCGGCCTGCGGGAGCGGGAGCCCCGAAGGAAACAGGAATTTCTGGTTTTCCCTGAGGAAAAAGGGAATTTCTGGGCTTTTTTTTTTTTTTTTTTTTCCCTGAGGAAAAAGGGAATTTCTGGGCTTTTTTTTTTTTTTTTTTTTTTTTTTTTTCCCCTGAGGAAAAATGGAATTTCCCGTTGGTTTTGGGGGGAAAAGGGAATTGGTGCTTCTCCTGGAGGAGGGGTTGGTGCCTGGCTGTCCGCAGGGGAAAAGGAAATGATTCGTCTTCCAGAGGGAAAAGGGAATTTCAGATTTTCCGGAGTGAAAAGGAAAATGTATGGATTTCCAGCTGGCTTCTGGCTTTCCTAAGAGGAGCAGGAATTTTGGAATTTTTACCCAGAGGGAAATGGAAGTTTCTGTGTTACCAGAGGGAGAGGCTGGTTTCTCATTTCCCTGAGGTGAAAATGGAAATTCCTGGTTTTCCCTATGAAAGAGCAGAATCCCGTTTTTCCTGATGGATGTTTTCCCTTGTTTTCCCAAGGAAAGAGGAAGTTCCCGGTTTTTCCAAAAGGAAGAGGGAATTTCAGCTTCCCTGGAGGAAGAGGTGGGGCCCTGGTTTTCCTGAATAAAAAGGAATTGTCCATTTTTCCCAGGGAAAAAAAAAATAAAAGGGAATTCCAGGATTTGCTGAGGGAGACTCCGGTTTCTGCTTTTCCAAAGGGAAAAAATGGAATTTCTTTTTGCCTAAAGGAGAGACGGCTTTCCTGTTTTCCTGAGGAAAAGGCTGATTTCTGCTGTTCCAGAGGGAACTTTTGGTTCCTGGGCACCCAAATGGAAAAAGAGGCTTCTGGTTTTCCTGAGGGAAGAAGGGAATTTCTGTTTTTCCTAAGGGAAAGAGCAGATCCTGGTATTCCTAAGGAAAAGAAGATCCTTTTTTCTGGAGGGGGAGACCAGATCCTAATTTTCCCAAGGAAAAAATGGACTTCTTGCTTTTACGGAGGCGTGGCTGCTTCCTGAATCCCAGAGGGAGAGGAAAATTCCTGGTTTTCCTGAAGGAGAGGCCAGATCCTGGTTTTCTGAAGGGAAATTTTTAATTATCCTGAGGGAGAAGGAAATTTTCTCGTTATTCTGAGGGAGAGGCTGGTTCTGGGATTTCCTGAGGGAAAAATTTCCATTTTTCTGGAGGTAGACACCAGGCTCTGCTTCTCCTGAGGGAAAACCTAAGGATTTGTGGATCTCCTGAGGGAAAAATTCCCATTTTTCTAGAAATAGGCACCGGGCTCTGCTTCTCCTGAGGGAAAACCTAAGGATTTGTGGGTTTCCTGAGGGAAGAATTCCCATTTTTCTGGAGGTAGACACCAGGCTCTGCTTCTCCTGAGGGAAAACCTCATTTCAGCTTATCCCAATACCCCAATCCAAGCAGGATATCCTGGAAAATCCCCATTTTTTTACCTCTTTTCCCTCAGGCCCGGCTCCATGGCGGAGCAGGAGAGGCCGCGGCGGCTCCTGAGGCTGGGCCGGGAGGGAAACCTGGATGTGCTGTGGGATTTGTGGATCTCCTGAGGGAAGAATTCCCATTTTTCTGGAAATAGGCACCAGGCTCTGCTTCTCCTAAGGGAAAACCTAAGGATTTGTAGATTTCCTGAGGGAAAAATTCCCATTTTTCTAGAAATAGGCACTGGGCTCTGCTTCTCCTGAGGGAAAACCTAAGGATTTGTGGATCTCCTGAGGGAAAAATTCCCATTTTTCTGGAAATAGGCACCAGGCTCTGCTTCTCCTGAGGGAAAACCTCATTTCAGCTTATCCCAATACCCCAATCCAAGCAGGATATCCTGGAAAATCCCCATTTTTTGCCTCTTCCCCTCAGGCCCGGCTCCATGGCGGAGCAGGAGAGGCTGTGGCAGCTCCTGAGGCTGGTCCAGGAGGGAAACCTGGATGTGCTGTGGGATTTGTGGATCTCCTGAGGGAAGAATTCCCATTTTTCTGGAAATAGGCACCAGGCTCTGCTTCTCCTGATGGAAAACCTAAGGATTTGTGGATCTCCTGAGGGAAGAATTCCCATTTATCTGGAAATAGGCACCAGGCTCTGCTTCTCCTGAGGGAAAACCTCATTTCAGCTTATCCCAATACCCCAATCCAAGCAGGATATCCTGGAAAATCCCCATTTTTTGCCTCTTCCCCTCAGGCCCGGCTCCATGGCGGAGCAGGAGAGGCTGTGGCAGCTCCTGAGACTGGTCCAGGAGGGAAACCTGGATGTGCTGTGGGATTTGTGGATCTCCTGAGGGAAGAATTCCCATTTTTCTGGAGGTAGGCACCAGGCTCTGCTTCTCCTGAGGGAAAACCTAAGGATCTGTGGGTTTCCTGAGGGAAAACATTCCCATTTTTCTGGAGGTAGGCACCGGGCTCTGCTTCTCCTGAGGGAAAACCTCATTCCTGCTTATCCCAACCCCCAAACCATCCACAATATCCCACAAAATCCCCATTTTTTGCCTCTTTCCCCTCAGGCCCGGCTCCATGGCGGAGCAGGAGAGGCCACGGCGGCTCCTGAGGCTGGTCCAGGAGGGAAACCTGGATCTCCTGCGGGACGAGCTGAGGCTGGATGAGATTCCAGAGGCTCCCAGCTGGCGCTGGGGACGTTTGGGAGATTCCCTGCTGCACCACGCAGCTCGCTTGGGACACCGGGATGTGCTGGAATTCCTGGTCCGGGAGATCGGGATGGACACGGAGGTGGCCAATGGGGACTACAAGAGACCCATCCATGAGGCCGCTTCCATGGGACACCAGGAATGTGTGTCCTTCCTTCTGGAGAGAGGGGCGAGCGTGGACTGCTTGAAAAAGGCTGACTGGTAGGTGCTGGGATTTGGGATTGGGTGGGAATGTGGCTGCTGGAGGCAGTGTTTGGGATCATGGAATGGATGGGAAGGAGCTTAAGGATCATCCAGAGCCACCTGGGACACCTCCCACTGTCCCAGGCTGCTCCAGCCCCAGTGTCCAGCCTGGCCTTGGGCATTCCAGGGATCCAGGGGCAGCCCCAGCTGCTCTGGCAATCCCAGCCCAGCCAGGAATTCCCAATTCCCAAGATCCCATCCATCCCTGCCCTCTGGCAGTGGGAGCCATTCCCTGTGTCCTGTCCCTGCAGGCCTTGTCCCCAGTCCCTCTGCAGCTCTCCTGGAGCCCCTTTAGGGCCTGGAATGTGCTGGAAGCTCCCCCTGGATCTTTTTCCTCTCCAGGGGAGCATTCCCAGCTCTCCCAGGCTGGCTCCAGCCCTGCAGCAGCTCCAAGGCCTCCTCTGGATTTGCTCCAGCAGCTCCAGGTCCTTACACTGGGGTCCCAGAGCTGGACCCCATGTGGGCTCACCTGAGTGGAACAGAGGGGCAGAATTCCCTTCCCCTGCTGCCCACACTGTGGATCCAGTGGGGTTTTTGGGAGAAATTCCAGCCCTATCCCTGCTTTCCCCTCGCCTCTCCTAAAAGCTGTAAATTACTGCTCCACTCTTCCCTTGGGGATGGGGATTTCTGGAAAAAGAAAACAAGGATTCTCCCCAGCTCCCAGGTGAAAGCCAGGGAAGGCCCTTTGGAGCTGAATTGCCACAAGTCCAAAGGCAGCATTCCGGAGCTGGGAATTGATGCTGGGCCAGCCTGGAGCTGAGGCCAAGATTCCATGAGCCTGGGTTTGTGTGGCCGTGCTCTTCCACCCCTGGGTGAAAACCAGGGAGCTCCGCGCTTCCTAAGGCATACCCAAACCTTTGGAAAAACTCTCCTTTGCCCTGAAAATACAGAATGCTCCGAGGGACTGCATGGAAAAGGAGCTGGAGTGTTCCCAGCCTGGAAAAACAGTGTTGTAAAATCTCCTGGGTGCTCAGGCAAAGCACCCAAATCAAATTTGTTGTGCCAGGTCGTTTTATTTCCCTGGATCTTCTTCCAGGACTCCCCTGATGATGGCTTGCACCAGGAAAAACTTGGAAGTGATCAAAACTCTGGTGGAGCACGGAGCCAACCCGTTGTTGAGGAACAAGGATGGCTGGAATTGCTTCCACATTGCCAGCAGGGAAGGGCATCCCGAAGTGCTCCGGTACCTCCTGGATGTGTCCCCAAGCTGCTGGGACACGGAGAGCACCACGGGGAGAACTCCTCTGCACACAGCAGGTACAGCAGGGATGGGTCCAGGGAAGCCTCTGGAATCTCATCCAGCCTCAGCTCGTTCCGGAGGAGATCCAGGTTTCCCTCCCGGACCAGCCTCAGGAGCTGCCATGGCCTCTCCTGCTCCGCCATGGAGCTGGGCCTGAGGGGAAAGAGGCCAAAAAAATGGGGATTTTGGGGGATATTTTGGTTGGGATTGGGATAAGCAGGGATGAGGTTTTCCCTCAGGAGAAGCAGAGCCTGGTGCCTACTTCCAGAAAAATGGGAATTCTTCCCTCAGGAGATCCACAAATCCCACAGCACATCCAGGTTTCCCTCCCGGACCAGCCTCAGGAGCTGCCACAGCCTCTCCTGCTCTGCCATGGAGCCGGGCCTGAGGGGAAAGAGGCCAAAAAATGGGGATTTTGTGGGATACTGTGGATGGTTCGGGGGTTGGGATAAGCAGGAATGAGGTTTTCCCTCAGGAGAAGCAGAGCCTGGTGCCTACTTCCAGAAAAATGGGAATTTTTCCCTCAGGAGATCCACAAATCCCACAGCACATCCAGGTTTCCCTCCCGGACCAGCCTCAGGAGCTGCCACAGCCTCTCCTGCTCCGCCATGGAGCCGGGCCTGAGGGAAAAGAGGCCAAAAAATGGGGATTTTGTGGGATATTGTGGATGGTTCGGGGGTTGGGATAAGCAGGAATGAGGTTCTCCCTCAGGAGAAGCAGAGCCCGGTGCCTACTTCCAGAAAAATGGGAATTTTTCCCTCAGGAAATCCACAAATCCCATAGCACATCCAGGTTTCCCTCCTGGACCAGCCTCAGGAGCTGCCACAGCCTCTCCTGCTCCGCCATGGAGCCGGGCCTGAGGGGAATGAGGCCAAAAAATGGGGATTTTGTGGGATATTGTGGATGGTTCGGGGGTTGGGATAAGCAGGAATGAGGTTCTCCCTCAGGAGAAGCAGAGCCTGGTGCCTACTTCCAGAAAAATGGGAATTCTTCCCTCAGGAAATCCACAAATCCCACAGCACATCCAGGTTTCCCTCCTGGACCAGCCTCAGGAGCTGCCACAGCCTCTCCTGCTCCGCCATGGAGCCGGGCCTGAGGGGAATGAGGCCAAAAAATGGGGATTTTGTGGGATACTGTGGATGGTTCGGGGGTTGGGATAAGCAGGAATTAGGTTCTCCCTCAGGAGAAGCAGAGCCCGGTGCCTACTTCCAGAAAAATGGGAATTTTTCCCTCAGGAAATGCCCAAACCGGCCTCTTGGAATTCTTGGGCTCCTCGGATCTAGTTCATCTCTCCCTGGCACAGATGGATCCGAGCTCCCTTGGCTTGGAACATGGATTTGATTTTCCTTCCTGCTGTGAAAAGCTCCCCAGCTCCAAGCACATCCTGGCATTTGAAACTCCTGAAGGCAGCAGAGCTGCTGAGAGGAACTTTTTTGGGATCTGCCTGGGGGTGGATTTCTTTATCACAGCCTCAAGCTGGGCCTGGGGAGGTTCAGGTGGCATACTGGGAAAATTCCTTCATGGAAAGGGATGTAAGTTTGTAAGGATTGGAATGAGCTGCCCAGGGCAAGGGTGGAGTCCCCATTCCTGGAGGGATTTAAGATCCATGCAGATGTGGCACTTGGGGACATGGGGCAGTGCTGGGAATGGTTAGGCTCAAGCACTTTCCCAACCAAAATGACTCCGTGATTCCAGCAATAAACTCCAAATCTGGGAGTCCCCTTGCTCTCATCCCATGGTGAGAATTCCAGAGGCTCTTCCTGTGAAGGGGAGGGACAATCCCTGCTGGGAGCTGTTGTTGGAGCCCACCATGTCCACAGTTCCCTTTCCCTGCCCTTTTCCTTGCTTTTAAGGGCTGTTTAAAGGGAACGGGCACGTTTAGAAATCCCAGCCATCCTCAGGATTGTTGGGAAGCAGAAAAGGGCTCAGACCGCATCCCGAGTGGGAATCAGGCTGTGTATTCCAGCGGCAGAGATGAGCCCTGGCTACCCAAACTCCTTTCCCAAAGAATTTAATTGGGATTGACTCTCTGGAAAAACCTGAGGTGTTGGGAGGAACCCCTGCTGTGCTGTCACCCCCGTGGCTTTTCCAGCCCTTGCTCTGTCACTCTTGGCTCATCAGCAGTGACAATTCCAGCCCTTGGGCACCACTGAGTCCTTGTGCTTGACCTGGGAATGAAAAAAAAAAAAACAGGGAATGAGTTGTTTGTGGGATCGCAGCAGGTTGCCTCAAGTGGCTGATCCCGATTTCTTTATGTTCTCCTAGCCCTGCCCAAGTCCAGGTGTTGTTTCCACGGAGCTGCCAGCTCCTCTCCCAGCAGGAGGTGGATGTTGGGCTGGGATCTGGGAGCTGAGGGGCTGGGGCAGGGTCAGGAGCAGGGTGAGCTCCTGGATTTGGGATTATCCTGTGGGAAAGGGGGAATTCTGACCTTGAGGCAAAACCTTCTCCCTGCCTTGGGATATGGCCATACAATTGGGATCCAGCACCTGGATTCTGCTTCCCAGAGATGTCTCCACCTGTGTTTCCTTTGGCAAAGCCACCAATCCACAATTGGGGTGGATTTCTGGAATTTCCTGACCCATCCAGACCCTGGAGCAGCAGCTGGAGTGGGAGTGACTGGGAATTGGGAAGGGCTGGAATTAGGGAATTGTGACTTAACCCCCCAGTGCAATTTGATCCCAAACTGCTGCTCCCTTGCATCCCCACACTTATCCCAGGGGATATTCCCAGTTCCAAGGCAGGAGCGGGGGTGAGGGGCTGGAGATGGTGCTGGAGCTGCCGGGGGAAATCATGAAAGGACTAACTGCCTTTTCCATGGATTTCCATGGCTTTCCATCCCAGGGGTGTGGATTTGAGCACATTAACCCGTGGCCAGGCCAGCTGTCTTCCTGAAAGGTCATTTTCTCCCTCCTGCAATTATTTTTTATATTAATAAGGGTTGATTCCTTCAGCTTTGTTGCTTCTTCTATCCCGAGGGAAGAAAGCTGGGAAGAGGTAATTAGAGGATGTGGAATGCAGCAGTGGATCCTGGCTGTCCCAAGTCTCTGTTCCTGATAAGAGATGGAATTGTAAGGGATTTTTCTTCCCATAACTTGGGTTCATCAACTGAGTGAAGAACAGGCAGGGAGCAGGATCAAAGAGCCAAAATCTGGGAATCCCTCACTGGGATTCCAGCTGAAAGTTGCTCCTGGGAGCACACATTTCCCAGGAGCCCTTTTTCCATCACCTGATGGACCAGCTCCAGCCTTGGTTTGATATAATTTTTCTCTTGAATATGTTCCATTTGTTTTGCAGAAATGACCCGCGGGGAAAAAGAAAAAAAAAATATCCAAAAAGCTGGATCAAAGCTGTGTGAAGTGAAATGTTTAAAAAATCAAGAAAGAACTGGAATATTTCAGTGCCTCGGGTTCAAATCCTCCCCCTCTGTTGTTGTTTTCCCTCAGAGACGGGTGAGGATGAGGAGATGGGAGTGGCTGAGGAGGGCTGGGAATGTTATCCAGCATTTCCCCAGCTCCCTGCTCTGTGTTCCTTTTGCTTCTCCCAGATCCCAGTTCGGGAATGAACAAATAATTGGGAGAAACCCTCTTTGTTCCAGCTGAATTCTGTGGCAGGTGGAACCAGGCGATGCCCATTCCATACCTTTTCCCTGCTTTACCTAACATTTCCCAATGGGATCAGAGGAAGTGAAGCCTTTTTTTTTTTTTTTTAATCCCACCAAAAAATTGATGGGAATAAAGCCCCTTGAATCCCAAGCCCTTTGGAGCACCTCCCCTTATCCCAAAAGGATCAGCAACCCGCGCATGCCTCACTGCAGGAACACAATGCCACAAAACCACAACCAATCCATGTTTTTCCTGGTTTTCCCCATCTTTTCCCAGCGATGCACGGCTGTTCCCAGGTCGTGGAGCTGCTTCTGGAACGGTAAGCAGGCTCCTTCCAGCCTTTCCAGCTTTTTCTCCCCCGACTCCCGTTCCCTGCCAGGATTTGGACACAAAGGATGCTTGTGCTGTTCCTCTGGGGAAGCACAGCACAGCTGCCCTGCCCTCCACCCCGAGGCTGGCTCCTTGTGCTCCAGGTTTTTCCCAGCTGGGAAAGACACAAGGGTTCCCTGGGGATGGGCTCCCTCTTGGTTGTGACACAAATCCCAGTTATGTAACTCAGCCCTGGGTTTGTTTTCCCTGCTGATTCATTCCCAGTGTGACAACGACCAAAGGGATTCCTGGCAGCTCTGTGCTGGGAGCAGCTTCCTTAGGCTGGGCTTATCCTTGTTTTCCTGGGAAGTTGCTGGGAAGTGGCTTTAAAGCAGCTCTGTTCCCTTTCTCTGTTCTCCCTTCCCTTCCCTGAGCTGCAGCGGCTTTCCCTGGGAATCGCAGCTCATCCCAACCTGTTCATGCTTGGCCCAGCATAAAAAGCTCTGTCATCTAAGCCCGGCTTTAATTCGGTTTTCTCTCATTCCACTGGAGTTTAACCTGAATGAGGTTGGTGGTCTCTTGATTTTGTACCTCAGTCCATGAAGATCTGGTTATTCCCTGCTTCCAGTGCACACCTTGTCCCTTCTGGAAACCCTCAGTCCGGAAAAAGGGAATTATAAATGATCTGTAGAGCCCAAAGGAGCTGAACCAGATCTCTGATCCCAAAAATATCCCACAAATCATTCCCCAGGCCCTAAAACACCAGGACAGGTTTATCCATGGTCTGTGGAGGAGCTTTATATATTCCATTTTCAATCCCAGCTGCTGAGAGTCTCCTTCCATAAGGATTTTGGAGCTGCCAACAGCTCTGGCCTGGTTTTTTCTCCTCTCACTTCCAGGTGCCAGTACAAACCTGACAGCAGGGACAGCTGTGGGGTCACTCCCTTCATGGACGCTCTCCAGAACGGGCACGTCAGCATCGCCCGGCTGCTCCTGGAGAAACACCAGGTGGGTGCCAAAATTCCTCACTGCCTCTCCCCGGAGCTGAGCCAGAGCTGCCAGGACAGGTGAGCCACGTTTCATCGCGACTGGAGCGTAAGGAAGCAAGTTCCCAAATTGTAGAGAAAGAAATTGTGTAAAAAGGCAAATTCCCCCTGGAGATGAGAAGGATTTGCCTGAGCGAGGTCGTCAGGAATCAGCTCCTGCGGCAGGAATCATGGAATGGTTTGGATTGGAAGGACCCCATGTCATTCCACCCCTGCCATGGGCAGGGACACCTTCCATTATCCAAGGTGATTCCAAGCACCTGTCCAACCTGGCCTTGGACACTTCTAGGGATCCCGGGACAGCCACAGCTTTTGTGGTAAATGTGTCCCCAGAGCTGGTGGAGTGGGACGGCGACACCAGGCAGTGGCAGGAGGGGACAGGACATTCCCAGCGCTCCAGGGGCAGCTGTGGCAGAGCCAAAAGCAGCTCTTGGAAAGCCAGGACTCGGCATGGAGGCTCCAGTGGCCGTGGATAACATGGAAATGTCCATCCAGGAGTTACCCAGAGCTCCTCCCTGCCATCCCTCTCTCCTGGCAGCTCCTGCTCCTGTGCTGGCTCCCAAAAATCCCTGATTTCCTCCGGGGAATGCCATTAGAGCCAGTTATGCATGGCAGGAACCAGACCACTGCAGTCAGTTATTGATTGATTGATTGATTGCTGGTTGATCCCAGCTGCTTGGAGGCCCCTCATGGCTGATTCTCCCAGAGGTGTTGGTCAGATCCTGGATGTCCTAAGGAGAAGTAAATCCTGTTTTCTGGACTGGGAAATTTGGGAAGTTTGTTGTGGTTTTAACCTCGCATTCCAAGCACTGAGGGTGGGAGAGGTGGGAAACCTCGTGGAGGTTTCCTGGCGGTGCCGGTGCCTCCGGAGGGTGCTGATCTCATTTGGGATGAGTACACTTCGTGTTATTTCCATGATATTCCTTAACTGCAGGCCTGTCCCACAGCTGTGGATGCCCTGGGTGCCCAGGCCCTGCACAGGGCAGCTCTGACAGCCCAGGATGGCTCCATCCAGTTCCTGGTGTCCGAGCTGGGCGTGGATGTCAACGGGAGAGCGACGTCCCTGCAGCTGCCAGCCCTGCACTACGCAGCCAAGGTTTGTCCCTGCTCCCAAATTCCCTTGGAAAAGCCTGTGCCAGGCACCCAAACCAGGCTGGATCAGGTGTTGGCCACCGTGGAGGATTTGCGTTCCTGGCTCATCCTCTGCCACTGTCCGTCTGCTCCTGACCAGTCCCATTCCCTGTTTTCTGGGCATCAAAGGAAATGTGGGCAGCAGGGTGAGGGTGGGATTCTCCCCCTCTGCTCTGCTCTGGTGAGATCCCACCTGGAGCACCAGATCCCAGCCCTGGGGCCAACAGCAGGACCTGGAGCTGCTGGAGAGTCCAGAGGAGTGCACAGAGCTGCTCCAGGGCTGGAGCCCCTCAGTTCCCAGGGATCCAGGCTGGGAGAGCTGGGGATGCTCACCTGGAGAGGAGAAGGCTCCAGGGAGAGCTCAGAGCCCCTGCCAGGCCTGAAGGGGCTCCAGGAGAGCTGCAGAGGGACTGGGGACAAGGCCTGCAGGGACAGGACACAGGGAATGGCTCCCACTGCCAGAGGGCAGGGATGGATGGGATCTTGGGAATTAGGAATTCCTGGCTGGGCTGGGATTGCCAGAGCAGCTGGGGCTGCCCCTGGATCCCTGGAATGTCCAAGGCCAGGCTGGACACTGGGGCTGGAGCAGCCTGGGACAGTGGGAGGTGACCCTGCCATGGCAGGGGTGGCACTGGATGGGCTCTGAGCTCCCTTCCCACCCCTGGAATTCCATGTTTGTGTCCAGCTGCCTGCAGAGGAGGGACACAGGACATGTCTAGAACTAGTGGGAGAGCTGGGAAGGCAGGGGGAGCTCCCAGAATTTTATCTGTGTCCTTCACACCAGAGTTGTTTTGAATTCCTGAACCAATGGAGCTTTCTCCTCCTCCCAGCCTGTGTAGGGAGCAGAATTGTGGGTCCTGCAACATTCCCTGGGAATGCAGAGCAGATCCCAAAACTTCCCTAGTGACCAGGATCCCTCGTGGGATCCAGCTGGCAGCACAGGAATGTCCCTGCTCAGACCCAGGGATGTTAAACTCAGGATTTTAACAGCACTCTGAGCCTTGTGGTAGGAATAAAACCTCATCCCAGTGCCCTGCTCCTACAAAACCATCTGTGCCACTCCCTGGGAATGCTGGCACCATCCAGCCATGCCACAAAGGAGCCTTTTCTCCCATTTTCCTGGCCTCCTGCTCCCAGAAACCACGTTCAAAACCCTTCTGGTTGCCAAGGGCACGTTGAACAGCGAGGCTCTGGGGGGAATATAATGTGCCTTGGAGAAAATCCCAGCTCCTGGCTGATTTGGGAACGATTGGATGGGATTCTCTCCCTTCCCTCCCCGGGCTCGGTGTCACTTTGTATTTACAGCACCCTTTGTTTGTCTGGTGGGTTGTGTTTTTATCTCCCTCTTTTCGTATTCTTTTGCATTTATAAACACATGAAAATCAAATTATTTTTGAAATTCAATTTGCTGCCAGGGCTGGGGCAGCTGCAGCATTTCCTGGCTTAGTGGCTTTGCCATGGAATGGGGTTTGCAGGGAAATGGGAACCTTGGGATCAGGGAAGATGCTGTGGAATCCTATGGGAATAGGGAAAAAGAGAGGGTGTGTGTGGGGGGGGGGATAAAAATAAGAGCTTTCCATTCCCAGGCTGCAGGACAAAGACTAATTCATGGCATTGAGGATGTAATTCCAAAATCAGGCGTGTTATTTAGGGAGAAAGGATTTCTTTCTGGAAAAGCCTGTGCAGGGTGGAAGGAGGTGGGGGCTCTGCTGGGTTTTTCCCTGTGGAATTTGAAATTGGCTCCTGGCAGAGGAAGGAGGGAGGACACAGTGGATCGTGGCTGGCTGGGTCTCCTCCCGGGGCACCACAAATCCTGGAGGAATGCTTTGGGAAATGCCAGTGCCTGAGGGAGGCAGATGAGCAACAGGTTCTGCTCCTGGAGCTGGAATAACCCCAGAAAAATCCACTCCAGATCCCCTGGGAATTGGAGGGATTTGAAACTCGGAGTTGGAGAGAGCTCAGAGCCCCTGCCAGGGCCTAAAGGGGCTCCAGGAGAAATACCTGGGACAAGGGATGCAGGGACAGGACACAGGGAATGGCTCCCACTGCCAGAGGGCAGGGATGGATGGGATCTTGGGAATTAGGAATTCCTGCCTGGGCTGGAATTGCCAGAGCAGCTGGGGCTGCCCCTGGATCCCTGCAATGCCCAAGGAATGTTTGGAGCACCCTGGATAGGGGAGGTGTCCCTGGAATGAGCTTTGAGGTCCCTTCCCACCCAAACTGGTCCGGGATTCTGGGATTTGGGACACTCAGAATCCATCCCGAGGGATCTTTATGGAAAATGGGGACAGAAAAGAGAGGAAAAGGGAAGGGAGACCCTTCATGGTTTCCTGAGATTCCAAGTGAAGCCCCTGGGTCCATGAATGAATTGGAGAGGAGATGGATCCAATGTCAGGCTGGGAGAGCTGGGAATGTTCCCCTGGAGAGGAGAAGGCTCCAGGGAGAGCTTCCAGCACATTCCAGGCCCTGAAGGGGCTCCAGGAGAGCTGCAGAGGGACTGGGGACAAGGCCTGCAGGGACAGGACACAGGGAATGGCTCCCACTGCCAGAGGGCAGGGATGGATGGGATCTTGGGAATTGGGAATTCCTGCCTGGGCTGGGATTGCCAGAGCAGCTGGGGCTGCCCGTGATCCCTGGAATGTCCAAGGCCAGGCTCGAGCAGCCTGGGATAGGGAAGGTGTCCGTGCCCATGGCAGGGGTTGGACTTGGATGATCTTTAAGGATTTTTTCCAACCCAAAGCATTTTGGGATTTTAGGAAGGTGCCTTTCTGGTGGCACCTTTCTGGCCACTTCCCATGGGATTACATGATTCCCATGGGATAACAATCGCTGCCTTATGGATCTGATCTGAAGGCAGCTGACCCTGGTTTCCATCTGCTCCAAGATCCTCGGGAGCTCCTGGTACCCCCAGACCTGACCAGGACAGAGCAGATCTGTGCAGTCCCAGGTTAGGGATGGATCCAAGCACAGAGCTGATCCCAAATTCCACGTTCTGCAGGAAGGACATGGACACACCATCCGGACCCTGCTGTCCCTCGGTGCTGATCTCCAGGCTACGGATGGGAAGGGCCGTTCTGGTGAGAATTCCAAGCTGGTTTTCCAAGCTTTATGTGACACCAAGAGCTTCCATAAGCACACCCCAACCTCAGCGTGCAGGGAGATGCCAATTCCATGGATACACTTGCTCTGGGAGCAGCATGATGGATTATCCCAGGGGTTTTTTTTGGGCATTTTGCATTCCCTGGCTTTCAATTTGCTGGAATTTCTGCTGGGGCTTTTCCCTTAGGGAAAGACCAGAGACCCAAATTGGGAACTTCATGCCTATTTTCCACTTGAGGAGCTCCGATGCTGCCTTAAATTTGGCTGGAATGATCCTGTTGGAAGCAGGTTGGATGGACAAACACAAGGATTGAGCTCTCCAGCCTCAAATCCTTAGCAAACAGCCTGGAAATGGCTGATGAGCAAATAATACCAGAGAGCTGGCACGGAAATGGAGTTGCTATAGCGATGCTGGAGAGTCGGCATTCCCAGCGGGAAAGGCTCAGGCAGCTCTTGCATCAGCATCTCCCAAAAAAAAAAAAATATTAAAAATTGAAAAAAAAAAAAAGGAAGACAAATTTGTTCCAGCCATCACCAAAATTGGCAAATTCCCCAGCCCTGGGGCTTGGTAAAAGCCACATTTTAGCAGTGCCATCTCTCCCTCCGCCCCCTCAGTGACTAAATCCAAGCTCTGCTGAGCTCATCCAACCCTGGGATGTTTTTTCCTGTGGCTCCTCCTTGCCTGGGTTTGGGTCACTGCGTCCTTGGGAAGCTTCTCATCCCCATCAGGATTATCCAGAGAGATCAGGATGCCTCCTTTGGATTAGATGGAAGGAAGATTTTTTTACAGTGAGGGTGGGGAGGGGCTGGGCTGGAATTCCCAGAGCAGCTGGGGCTGTCCCTGGGTCCCTGGCAGTGCCCAGGGCCAGGCTGGACCCTGGGGCTGGAGCAGCCTGGGACGGTGGAAGGTCCCTGCCCATGGCAGGAGGGTGGTACTGGATGATCTTTAAGATCAGACTCGGTGATCCCAGGCTTAATCCTGCGATTCTATCCTAACCCAACAACCCAAACCACTCCATAATCCCACACTGGCACACCTCATTTTTCACCCTCCACCTATTTATTCCCACGGGAGGCTCCTGTTTCCCTGCAAAGCAGGATGAGGTGACCCCAGCTGGTGTTGTGTCCCCCAGCCCTGCACGTGGCCAGCGCCGGGCAGCGCGCGGAGGCCGCTGGGATCCTGCTGCGGGCCGGCCTCCGGGACGCTCCCGATGCCACGGGAATGCTGGCCCAGCAGCTGGCCAGGAGGCCTGATGTCATCCAGCTTTTCCAGGGAACACAAGTCAGCACGTGAAGAAGAGGAACCTGCTCCTTTTCCACACGGTACATTGGTTATTCCTTGCCAGATTTAGGGAAACAGCTGATTAAAATCCCCAAATTGAATCCCCAAAGTGAGGCGCCTCTTTAAATTAAGGATCCCTCAAACAGGGGCACTTGCCCCAAAAAGAGAACCCCCTTCAATTGTATCCCTCACTAACGAGAGGAACCCCAAAATTAAGAATCCCCCAAATAGAGGAAAACCCCCTAAACTGAGGAAAACCCCCTAAACTGAGGCAAACCCCCTAAATTGAGGAAACCCCCCCCCCAAATGGAGGACCCCCCCAGACTGAAAACTTTCCCCCAAAATGATGAATAGCCTCAAAAGAAGAACCCCCCAGGTTAAGGAGCCCACCAAAACTGAAGACCCCCCCCCGAACCTAGGTCTGTCCCCAAATAAAGAACACCCCCATAAACCGAGGATTTTTACCCAACACTGAGCAGAGGAGCCAAGCTTGGCATTTGGGAGTAGATTCAGGAGAAATGTTTTAAGTAGGATTATCTCAAACGATAATGGAGGTGATGGGTCTGCGAGGGTGGGGAGGCCCTGGCACAGGTTTCCCAAAAAAAGTTGTGGCTGCTCCATCCCTGGAAGTGTCCAAGGCCAGGCTGGGATAGTGGAAGGTGTCCCTGCCCATTGGAATGAGATGATCTTTAGGGTCCCTTTCCACCCAAACAATTCCATGGGTTTATCACATTGCTGTTCTGATCCGCCATTATAAATTTATTTTCTTCTTTCGCCTCTTCCTGTGCAGCTCCCTGAAACAGAACCATCCAAGGAAAGTGCCACTTCCAGGGATCCTCACGGCTTTTCCTGGGAATTTCCACGCCCTGAACGTCCCCATGTTGAAGATCCACCTGGATCGTGGATTTTCTAGCTCTTCATGGACCTGCTCTCCACTAATCCCTTAAATTGCTTTAATTTGCAATTCAATGTTTAATTTGACCTCTTTGGGTAGGACGGAGACTCCTGAAGCTACATCAGCCCTTTGAATCCTTTGTGTAGCCCACAGCTGATCCCAAAACCTGCAGGAATCTGTGGTGGGACCTCAACCATGTGAGGACATCGGGGATCTCTGGATCAGACTAAAATAAGGAGGTGTTTTATTCCAGACTGGAATGCTGGGCAGGTCCCAGCGCTGATGAACTTTAAATCCCAATAATCTGCTCTTGGGAGCCTGGAATACACAGCGAGGTAAGAGCAGCTGCAGCTGTTGGGTTTGTGCAGCTGGAATTATAAATTCCATTGAAAAGTGACGTGTCCTTGTCTGTTTGTAATGCCAGGAGATAAAAACGGATGGAATTGTGCTTTTTTGGGGGATGGCAGATGTTAAAAATCGGGAAGGGAGTGAGTTAAAGGTGTGCACCATGAACCACGGTGCTCATGGCTGGGTTTGAGTGGGAAATTCCCTCCTTGCTATCTCTGGAGCAGGAATTTTGGATCAGCCCCTGGCAGGGGTGAGGAAATTATTTTATTCCTCTAAATATCCTGGATCCTTAAATCCAGTTCTGTCCTCCCTACAGCAGGAAATGCAAGGAGCTGCTTCATTCCCACTTTTTGTCATTTTAATAAGCCATGGAATAGCTGTGTCCTCCCAATATTACTGCTGAGAAAAAACAGTGGGAATGTTCCCAAATATCCATGGAAACACAATGGGGAAACTCCATAAAAACATGGAAACACATTTCAAAACACAAAGGGGAACGTGCATTATTCTGAGGGTTCGAAAAGGAATGTGGATTCAGCTTTATGCCTGCGAAATTCCCCCAGGGAATTCTGGTTTTTTTTCCCCAAAAAACGTTTCCTTCCTGTTTTTTTTCCCCAGTCAGGATTTTGGGAAGTCGGAATGCAGCCTAATTAGGGGCGCTTGTTGGGACAGTTAGGGAATTTCCCATCCAAAGCGGTCCGTGGGGGGTCTGGGATGGGATGGAAAAGCGTCAGCTGTGGAGGGATTGGGGGGGGACAACTCAACCCCCCCCCAAAATGAGGGACCCCCCCAAAATGAGGGACCCCCCCAAACTGAGGGACCCCCCCAAAATGAGGGACCCCCCAAACTGAGGGACCCCTTTATTTAAGTACCCCATTAAACTGACCACCCACCCTGACTCGAGGAGCTCCCCCAAATTGAGGGTGCTCCCAGAGAACCCCCCAAACTGAGGATCTGCCAAATGTTAAGGAACATCCCCAAAATGAGGATCCCCTTGAAAAATTAAGGATCCCCCCCCAAACAAGGGGACTCGCCCCGAACAGAGAAGCCCCTTGAAATGGATTCCCCACTAAGGACGGGTCCCCCCCAAAATTAAGAATCCCCCAAACGGAGGATCCTCCCCGAAACTGAGGAAAAACCCCCAAATGGAGGAAACTCCCCCAAACTGATGAATTCCCCAAACAGAGGAACCCCCCCAGGTTAAGGAGCCCACCAAAACTGAGGACCCCCCAACCCTAGGTCAAATGAAGAACCCCCCCATAAACCGAGCGGAGGAAATTCCCGAAACTGAGGAATCCCCCGAACTGAGGAGCCATGAAATTCCCAATGAAAGGGCCCCCCCCACCCCCACAAACCGAGACCGCCCCAAATGAGGGGCTCTCCCAGATGAAGAATCCCCCAAATGGGGATTGAGAATCTCCCTAACAAACAGAGCCGCCCCCCCGAACTGAAGAACCCCACCCATTACGGAGCACCCCCAAATTTAACACCCCGCGCCCCTCGGCGCGGTCACGGCACTGCGCATGCGCGCCGCGCCCCCCACCACGGTGGCAGCGCCGCTCGCGCGCGCAGCGCCCCCTCCCACACACGCCCCTTGAGTGACGGCCCTGCCAGCCAATGGCGCGGCGTGCCGGGCTGTGATTGGCAGCCGCGCGGGCGGGGCGCAGGCGGCGCGGCCCCGCCCCTCGCCCGGCGCGGTCCCCTCACGGCGGCGGCTCCATTTTCTCGCGCTCCCGCGGCCCCCGGCGTAGCGCCCGGTTCGCCTCAGCCCCGGCCGAGAGACAACCCCCCCCCCCCCCCAACACACACACCGAGACACCGCGCGCCGCCATGAATGAGGAGTACGACGTGATCGTGCTGGGCACCGGCCTCACGGTGAGGAGCAGCCGCCGCCCGCTCGCGCCTCGGGCCTGCTGCGGGCGGCCGCCGCCCTGCCCCGCCCCGCCGCTCCCCCCCCCCCCCCCCTCCGCCATCCCCCGGTTCTGCGGCTGACCCCCTTCCCCTTCTCCCACCCGCCCCGGCGCCGCTGTCCTTTTGCCCGTCTATCACCTGATCCTTTCCCCCCCCCCCCCAGCCTGGGTTTGAGACCCCCCCCCGCCTCGGGCTCTCGGGTGTTTATCCCCTCCCCCAGGGTATGCCGTCCCCTCCCCAATCTCTCACCTGATTATCACCCCACTGGCCCCATTCAGGTCGTTTTCTTCGGCTGTCACCTGTCCCTCGTAGCCCCCTCGCCTCTCTCTGGGTTCTTCCTCCCGTCCCCATCCCCAGAATTACCGGGGGTCTGGTGCATGTGACGCCCTGGGGGACCCCTGGGTGCTTTCCGCTGTCATTAATTATCACAGCACCCCCTCGGCTTCATTCTCACCCCTACCCTGGAGCCTTTCCCATTCATCTCCGGCCCAGCCTGGGATCCTCCCCCTGCGCCCCTCAACATTACCTCGGGGGTCTGGTGTGTGAGACCCCCCACCCCCCGGGGAACCCCATGGTCATTTCCCCATCACTGAGTGTCACAGCACCCCGCAGCTCCAATCCCACCCCCACCCTGGATCCTTCTCCCCGTCCCTAACTGGACCCCCGGGTGGGCTTTGTGTGTGATTTATGTGTCTGTTTTACAACAGCTCCTCGTGTTTGGATAAACCCCCGTCCCCGATCCCCGCCGTTCCCGGGGGACCCCAGGAAATGCGGTTGTTTTGCGGAGGGAGGGCGTGGGGAGACTCGGACAATAAAACGCCGACGGGCATTCATTGCCTTTTATTCATTTTTTAAATGATCACCTTATTTTTTTTCCATTCACGCATCTCTTCCCCCGCCTCCCCCACCCCGTAGCACAAACCTAACGTGGCTGCAGGTCCGTGCAGGGTGGAGGCAGCCGTGGTTATCCCCCCCCCCTCGCCATCCCCATTCCCGCTCCGCCTTTGCAGCCTTCGGCTCCATCCAGCCCTGACTGCAGCAGTAGGGGGATGGGAGGCTGGCGAGCCTGTCAAATTTCCCTTATTCCCCCCGCCAAAAAAAAAACCCCTTTCCTGCGATGTCGCTGCATGCCGGTGATCCCTAAGGAAAGCTGACAGCTGATGGGGGTGCGGCGGAGGGAGGGGGATGAGCCGTGGTGGGGCTTTGTCCTATTGTGGAGGATGCAGCCCGCGCCGCAGGCAGCCTTGGGGAAAAAAAACATGGCAGTGCCGCTGCCCGGGAGGTTTGCGGGAGGATTTCTCCCGGTTCCTGCATCCCTGGAGGCCGGGAGATGCCACGGGTGGGCGGATTGCAGGTTACAAACGCGAGGTATTGTTTGGAGAAGGGGGGAAGAAAATCCAATATGGTGGAGAGGTTTTCCTCCTTGTGCAACTGGCCTTTGCTGCTTTTGTTCCTTCCTGTTGGTGGGGAAAGGTGGCTGGACAAAGGGATTTGTTTGGGGTTGGCCCGGGGGGGATTTCCCCCACTTCCCCTGGGGATGGAGATTAAATTGAAATCCACGCGTTTCCTCCCGTGGTTTGGGTGCTGCGATTGATGGGCTCCTGGCACAGGACCCCACCGAAGGCAGAGCTGGATTATCATCCCCCTCTTTTGGGTTTGGGAAGAAGGGTAGCAAACCTGGCACAAAGGAAACGTGTCAGGTGTGGGAGCTGTAGGGGACACCCAACTTTCCCTGTTGCTTTCATTCCTTTCAAGGCTCCTCCTTTGAGGTGGAAGAACGGCTTAGGAGGAAAAAGCTTCTTCCCCTTGATAGGGAAAGCTGTAGTCTGTCCTAAAGCCTGTCCCAGCTCAGCAAAGCAGGGAAAGGGACTTTTGGGGAGGTGAAATATAATGAGCTTGTAGTGAAGGGGCCTCCAATAGATCGGAGCTCCATTAAAATGTTAATTTATGCTTTAGTGTGAGCGGGGTATCAAGTTGGTGAACGCAGGGCTTAATCTCAAACTGACAAATGCCAGTGTAAATTTGACAAAAGGCCTCTTGTGAAATCACTTTTAAGACAAGCTCCTGCTAATGAGCAGTGGTTGAGTTAAAAGGAATAAATTATGGCCGGTATTTTAAGGTGTGCTGACCAAACTCCAAAGCCTGGGAATATCCAGGAGCGCGCATTTTGCTTCTGGTGTGCTGGCTTTCCCTCTGAAATACCAATTAGGGTGGACTTTGTCTTGTGTGGAGCAGCTCATGTGGAAAAGAATGGAAACCAGAGGTCCTGGTGCAGCCATCCTGGAATTCCTGGTGTTGGCTCAACCACTGTGGCTGGCGAGTGGTGTCAGAGCAGGGCTGGATCAGGCTGGCCTGAAGGACTCTCCTGCACTCAGATGCGGCTTGAAGGTTGCTCCTCCAGCTTGGGTACTAGCGGAAAAGGAGCCTGGTACCTGTGGTACCTGAGCAGAAGGAGCTGGAAACACATCCAGTTGTTCCTTTCCTTTTCCAGAGGAGCTGTCATGGAAGTTCTAGTGATGTTTGCAACCACCCTTTCCTTCAAGCTGGTCCTGGATTCTGCTGCCGGAGCCCCATTAGGCCCCTGTTGTAGCTCTGAGGTTGTGTCTCTGCTGCTGATCTGGAGGGGTTTTTTTTCTTTTTTCCAAAGGGAAAGTTCAGTTGTTGGTTTAAAGAGGGAAGAATGAGTCCTTAGAAGCTTTGTAAAAGAGCACAAATACGTCCATTGTAGTGGTCGTTCTGGCTGGGTCTGTGGGGCCAGTGAGTGCACGTGTAAATTCCACAGGGATGGATCTGGAAGTGCAACGTGAATATTTCAGGTGTTAATCTCTTCCTCAGCAGTAATGAAGGACTAAATGCAGCTGTAGGACTGGGATTACTGGCGCTCAGACTATTTCAGCTTTTCCCTTCTGTGTGCTAAACAGAGACCCCATTGCAGTGCCAGCTCGCAGAGAGGTGTCTTAGCCCTGTGGGGAAAAATAATCCTGAATTACTGCTGCTACCACCCCTCAGACTTCCACCAGCTGTAGTGAACTCCATGGCTCCTCCTGCTCCCTCCTGCATGGATCAGTGTGAAGTGCCAGACCGTGGTGGCGCTGGCTGCGTGCGAGCTGGTAGATCTTCCAGCTGCCTCGTTCCTGGTGGGAATGGCTTCTCCAGGGTGCTGGAGCTTTAATAGCTTTAAGGTCCTTGTCTTAGGCTTTCCGTGTGCGTTGTGTGTGGCAGATTAGGGATCATCTTCCCGCAGACCTACTGCACGGACTCGTTTTTAATCTGGTGCAGTGGTCACAGACTGGAGAGCTCCTCATGGCTGTATTTTCACACCTCTCTTTTCAGTTCACCGTAATTTCCCAGCTCACCGTAATTTCCACCTCTCTGCCGTGGGAGTCGCTCGGTACTTCCTCGCTGGGTTATTTCAGAGAGGGATGTTGTGCCTGGTGACAGTCTCTGTTACCTGCCCTCTGTGCCTCTATAAAGTTATTTTCCATGAATTTTGGGCATAATTAAACCCTCCAGTTGAGCCTCGGTAGGTGAATGCTCTGTTCCTGCTGAGGTTTCACTCTTTGCAGGCTGAGCTAAGCTTCTTACCTGCCAGCTGCCTCTCCATGTTAAAGCTATTCAAATCCACCACAAAGATACAGATTCACTTTCTGTAGGAGCAGAGGAGCCAAACTCATTGGTTCAGGATGTATTTATTCATACGGGCCTAAGCCTCTTGGCCTAAAGAGCCTCAGAGTGACTGTGAGGACCGTGTGGGAGCGTCTTTTGTAGGGGACACCCAACTTTCCCAGTTGTTTTCATTCCTTTGAGGTGGAGGAATGGCTTAGGAGGAAAAAGCTTCTTCCCTTTGATAGGGAAAGCTGGAGTCTGTCCTTGCATCATCCCCTGGCAGCAGAGGGGATTGTTGCAGCGCAGTGAGGAGTTGTTTTGGCAGTTGTAGGATGAGCAGAGCTTTGGGTTGGGCGGTGAGAGGTGGAATTGCCTGTGTCACCTGCTCCAGGTGACCCTGCCTGGGTTGGAGCAAGGATCTCCAGAGGTCCCTTCCAAGCCCAGCCACTGTGTGACTCTCTCTGGCCACAGCAAGCCCTGCCTTTCGAAGAAAGAGCCTGGTGGCGCCAGACCCGAAGCCGAAGGGATTTTGCTCAATGCTCAGTGCCCAATCCTCCCCTCGGCGCTGTTACAGGAGCGGCGCTGGCTCGAGTTTCCATCGGGCTGTCTGAGCCTTTCTGAACTGCCGCCCTACTTGGAGAAAATCCACGGAAACCTCCTTGCTTCCCTCCATTCCTCAAGGCCTCTGTGTGCACAGGGTCTGGTCATGACCAGCTCCTGCCCTGCAGGGAGGAGCTGATGCTCTTAAGCAAGCGTGGAAGCACCAATACCTCCCAGTTGCTCCGTATTTTTATTTCCATGGACTCACAGTGGATGTGCTGGTTTCTCCCTGGTTCCCTGGCCATTTGCAGCAGACGACATCGATGGCGCTCAGATCGTTCATTCAGCAGCACAATGAGCTCCTGGGAGCTCGTAACCTGAACTGGCTGAGGCAGTGCATTGTAGTAGCAGCGTGACTGCAATTTGCATGGATTCTGTTGGACCTGGATACCCGGAGCTCTCCCTGCTGTGTCCTGCTGCTGCTGTCAGCAGCTGCTCCCTGTTCCTGTTTGGTGGTGGCGACATTTATAAAACAGCAAAAATGCTGGTTTGAACACAGTGTCACAGATTTGAACTGTGACACTTCCCCTTTTTTATTTGCACTCTAAACTCTCCCCAGCCCTCCCCTTATCAGCTCAGGCTGTTTGTTTTCCTCACTCCCTGACCCAAATGACAGCGTCACACATCAAGCGGTTCCTGGTCCCGTGGCCAGCACGGCATCCAAAGGAATTGCTGAGCTGGGAGGATAAATCCATTGTGCAGCCCGGGTGCTTCATGGCCTTCATGGCTGCAGAGGGAAGTGGTCTGAAAGGGCTGTGCAGGATTTTGGTGTGTTCAGCGAGCCTGGGTTAAACAGCAGTGTCATAGCTCCAGTCCCCACAGCGGTGTTTAATGGGTGTGAAAGAAGAGTGGAGAGGTACTTAAGGCTTCTTGTATCTTCTGCTGGTGCCCAAATTCACTCCAAGGGATGCACGCTCCCTCTTCTGAGAAGACAGAGCGAGGAATGCTTTGAGGTTAAGTGGGTGGCTGAAATCAGCTGACATCCAGACCAGAGGATGTGGCTTGTGCAGCTTTCACTGGAGCTCCATCCCTCCTTTTGGTGCTTATTTAGTCTTGAAATCCTGGTTGGTTTCCTTGTGGCTCAGCTCCAGCATGGACACTTGCAGTCCTGTGCCACCATCTGGCAGAGGTGGTGAGCCAGGGTTTTGGGAGATGTTCCAGGGGGGATAAATCACAGGGTAGAGCAAGGATTCCAACCACAGAGCTCTGTGAATGTAACTGGTTGGTGATGAGGCCCTTGGTGTGACAGTCCTGCCTTGGGTGTGGTTAATCATTAACACTGTAGCCACTTTTACTCCTGTGGTTACTCAGCCTTGTAGGTCTTGAGTAGTGGCTTCACGCGGGGTTTGGTGCAGCTGTATCTGCTGGGAGGATCTCTGCTTTCCCCCCCAGCCAGTGGGGAAAAAAAGAGGGACCTTGTAGGATCCTTGGAAGGATGGTGCAGTGGAAGGAGCAGCTGATGGATCATGGAGAGCTTTTGTGGGAAGCACTGTGGCTCACTATTCACAGTCCACGTGGGCACCATGCTGGAAATCTTCCATGACTTCAGGGATTCAACTCAGAGTGTCCTTGCTGTGCGTGAGGCAGCTCCAGCTTTGCTCCTCAGGTCCTTGGCTGGGTTTTGGTCACATCCTGGTGGGTGACAGACTGGCCAGCAGTGCCCTGCTATCCCAAAGGAGAAGGGTTTTCCGTTGCCACCTGGAAGCACCGGCACAGCAAATGCTCAGCCAGCGATCCCTGCCAACCATCCCTGCACCTACAGATGTCTGACCTTAGAACAAAACAACCCCTGAGAGCGGCTGTGGCTGGGAGGTTGATTTTACAGCTTCCTTTACACCGAGGATTGACTGGAGTCAGGATTTACACGAACAGTCCACAGTGGGAAACTCCTGGTGTTTGTGGTTTTCCTGCCTGACACCTGCATTGGTCAGTCTGCAGTTGGCAATGAACCTCCTGCACTCCACAGGAGGGGGAAGTGACACAGGAGGAGAGTCCTGACTGAGGTGCTTGTGGAGCAAACAGGAAGGATCTCCTGGAGACAGATCTCTGCAGGAGGGCCAGCCTGCCTGCAGGAATCCTGTCAGATGTGCAGTGGTGGCATCTCTTCAGCAGCTGGAGGGGGGTTTACAGACTGAGTGAAAGGTTTGGGTGGAGAGGACCTTAAAAACCATCCTGCCACGGCTGGGACACCTTTCACTGGACCAGGTTGCTTCAAGCCCCCTCCAAGAAGCCCCATCCATCACGTGAGATGTGGCCAGGACCTACCAGTGAGATCGTGGTGCTGAATGGGAGCTCACTTGCAGCCAGAACCCTGCTGCTGGAGGGAGCTGAGGCAGAGCAAGATCAGTAAAACCTCCAAGATAAGCTGTCCTAAGCACACAAACGTTGACGTTTTTGTTAAGCCCTTTGGCTGGGGAATGCCAGAGCCAGTGCAAAGTCGTGTTTCAGTGGGGATTTAGTTGTGCGAGGCCTGAGCTGGTTGTGCAGCCTGTGTGTGCTCCGTGGTGAGGCTCAGCCTCTTGGTGCTGCAGTCAGACACAGCAGCTGGTCTGCTGCTCCAGGGAACCTCAGTGGGCACAGAGCAAGGAAAGCAAAGCTGAGCTGATAAAGCACCCAGATGCCTTCATTTATTCCTTATGCTGCTCTCTGAGAGAAGCTGCGGATTATTCTGAGTGTCCCAGTGTGGCAAATATTACTAACTGAGCTTCTGAGGAGACAGACTGAAGTCCAGGTAAGACTTCACGCTCCTGCTGCCTCTCTGTGGACATCCTTAAACCGATAGCTGGTGCCTTAGGGGACAGATTTTCCTTTGGCTCAAATGCATGGAATTCCCAAAAATTTCCTCTGGGAAGCCCTGATAGGTGGTGGTTGTGCAGGCATCCAACCCACACCCTTGTGTAGGGATCACAGCCTACACACAATCTCTAACCCCTTGCTTGGCTTGCCCAGAGCAGACAATAAATTTATTAAGAGGTTAATCTGCCTCCAAGAGGCGCCTGAATTCTGGAATGAGGCAACTGCTCTGCTTGTTCGCAGAGGGCTGCGCAGCTGCAGTGGAGCTGTCCGAACATGCTCTTAGGAAAAATGGGCAGGAGGAGGCTCCAGCGCAGCTGACCTGTCCCTTGCATCCTTTCCTTCCTGCAGGAATGCATCCTCTCCGGGATTATGTCAGTGAATGGAAAGAAAGTCCTTCACATGGATCGGAACTCTTACTATGGAGGGGAAAGTGCTTCCATTACACCCCTGGAAGATGTAAGTGTGGAGACACCCAGCCTTGTATGAAAGGGAATTTATTCCCAGTTAGCCTTGGGGTGGCTTCAAATTAATGACTCCAAGGGTTTCCTTTGCGTAAGGAAGTTTTATGGCACTTCCTCAGCAGGTAACAGCGGGGAAAATGCCAGTGTGGGGTGTTTGGAGTTGGTGGGTTGTGCTTGTTTCCTGTAATTCCCAGCTGGAATCCGAGCACGGAGCGTTCCAGAGCTGTTACAGCTGGGTGTTAAAACTCTTTTAACTTTTTATTTTATTTTAATTTTAAAATAAAGCTAAATTATAAATTGGACTAAGAAATGTCATGCTAAACAAACAGTTCATCAGGTTCATAAATTCCCAAAGCCCGGATGAGCAGAATTACACTGCCTGCTGCTTACTGTAACAATTCACTGGATGTGTTCGTGTGTTCCAAACTCAAACTGGAGCTAAAACTGCAGCCAGGAGCTGGCTCTGAAGAGCTTGTGTTCAGCCTGGAGCTGTGGGGGTGGAAAGTGTGTGCATGTGTGGGAGAAATGACACCCAGACAGATTTCCTGGGCTATAATAAGTTCTGTATTCTCTCTCCAAAGCTCTACAAAAGGTTTAATCTCCCGGGAACTCCACCAGAATCTATGGGGCGGGGAAGAGACTGGAACGTGGACCTCATTCCGAAATTCCTTATGGCTAATGGTGAGTGATCCTGAGCTTCCAGATATTCCTTGGGCTGGTGCTGGGTGCTGGAAAAGGACAGGCACTGTCATTCCTTATAATCCTTGTCCTTGGATCCGTGTGCTCCAGTACCGGACTGGTCTGGAGCAAACCCCCTATCAGTGAAGTGGTTTCCAGTGCAGGGCCAGCTCCCTTTGCCTAAAACCAGCCCCTGGCTGCTGGAATCTCATCCTGGAGCACCAGGGGATGGATGGAGGGAGGGAGGGATGGATGATGGAGGGAGGGATGGATGGATGGATGGATGGATGGATGGATGGATGGATGGATGGATGATGGATGGATGGATGGATGAATGATGGATGATGGATGATGGATGGAGGGATGGATGGATGGATGGATGAAGGATGGATGGATGGATGATGGAGGGAGGGATGGATGGATGATGGAGGGATGATGGAGGGAGGGATGGATGAAGGATGGATGGATGATGGAGGGATGATGGAGGGAGGGATGGATGGAGGGAGAGAGGGAGGATGGATGATGGATAAATGGATGGTGGATGATGGATAAATGGATGATGGATAAATGGATGGTGGATGATGGATGGATGAATGAATAGATGGATGGAGGGATGGATGAAGGATGGATGGATGGATGATGGAGGGAGGGATGGATGGATGGAGGGATGATGGAGGGAGGGAGGGAGGGAGGGAGGACGGATGATGGATAAATGGATGGTGGATGATGGATAAATGGATGATGGATGGATGGATAGATGGATGGAGGGATGGATGGATGAAGGATGGAGGGAGGGATGGATGGATGGAGGGATGATGGAGGGAGGGATGGAGGGAGGGAGGGAGGGAGGATGGATGATGGATAAATGGATGGTGGATGATGGATAAATGGATGATGGATGGATGGATGGAGGGATGGATGAAGGATGGATGGATGAGGGAGGGAGGGATGGATGGATGGATTGATGGAGGGAGGGATGGATGGAGGGATGGATGAAGGATGGATGGATGGAGGGAGGGAGGGAGGGATGGATGGATGGATGGATGGATTGATGGAGGGAGGGATGGATGGAGGGATGGATGGATGGATAGATGGATGGAGGGATGGATGAAGGATGGATGGATGGATGAGGGAGGGAGGGATGGATGGATGGGGCAGTGCCTGGCTCGGGGCTGCTGCAGTGGAAGAACTGATGGATCCCAACCAAGTCTTGGATGCTTTAGTCCCGGCTTATCTTCAGCCTGCTGTGGGAATTGAGCATGGGGAAGGGTTTGTTGCCTTGGGAGCTGCCGTGTCTGGGTTTGACTGTGCCAAACCCCTTGCAGGTCAGTTGGTAAAGATGCTGCTCTACACAGAAGTCACTCGTTACTTGGACTTCAAGGTGATCGAGGGCAGCTTCGTCTACAAGGGAGGAAAGATCTACAAAGTTCCTTCCACTGAGGCAGAAGCTTTGGCCTCCAGTGAGTAGCTGCACCATACCTGTTCCCTCTGAATCCCCTAAACAGAGGCAAACTCAACCCTTGGGGTATTCTTGATGCTCCTCATGTGTTAAGGAGCATCCTCAGGGTTCTCCTGCACCTCTTTGACTTCAAACACCCCTTACAGTGTGAGCCTTGGGTTTGCTGAGCCCTGTTTCCTTGGAGCTTCCTGTTCAGTGAGATTCTGCTGAGAACCTGGCAGAGTGTTTTCCTTCCTCAAGAGGTTCCATCTGGGGCTCGTGCTCCCAGCTCTGCCATAAATACTTGATGTCATGCCCTTGTGAAAAACATTGCAGGCAAATTGGAATGACTAACTCCAACGTGTGGCACCTCAAACCTTAATTGTTGCCTGCTTAAATCTCACTCCTCAAATAAAACTAATAACAGTGTGGTGAAATCCAGTAGGATCTAGAGGGCATCCCATGAGCTCCAGGCGTGGGATGTGTTCAGCAGCACCTCTGAAAAATCTTCTGATAAAGTGACTCCTGCAGTTAAGGCCCCAGATCTGTAGGTCTGAGCCTTCCTCATGGCAGATATTCCTGTGTGCTGAAGGAATCAGGAATTCCTTCACGTTGCCCACATCTCATGTGTGGTCCCCAAGACACTCATCCTGGCAGGAGTGGGGGTGCTGCCTCTGCCCTCACGTTTCCAGTCTTGCTTCTGCAATTTGTGGAGAATTCAAGTGCAGAAATGGCGCCTTGTCCAGCCTCATGTTTGGGGTTTGAGGGACAGGACAAAGGGGAATGGCCTTAGCCTGAAGGAAGGCAGGGTTAGACAGGATCTTGGGAAGGAATTCCCGGCTGGGCTGGAATTCCCAGAGCAGCTGGGGCTGCCCCTGGATCCCTGGCAGTGCCCAAGGCCAGGTTGGACAGGGCTTGGAGCAGCCTGGGACAGTGGGAGGTGTCCCAGGGCAGGTGGAACTAAGGCCCTTTAAGGTCCCTTCCCAGCCAAACCATTCCGTGTTTGAACACTCAGAGGTTCTGACCCACTGCTGGTAATGGAAAAGCCACACAAGTCTGAGGATCTGAGTTCTGCCAAGACCCTGGTTCTGCTGAATTCTCACAAACCCTGGTTCTGCTGAATTCTCACAAACCCTGGTTCTGAATTCTCACAAACCCTGGTTCTGCTGAATTCTCACAAACCCTGGTTCTGCTGAATTCTCACAAACCCCTGGTTCTGAATTCTCACAAACCCTGGTTCTGAATTCTCACAAACCCTGGTTCTGCTGAATTCTCCCAAACCCTGGTTCTGAATTCTCACAAACCCTGGTTCTGCTGAATTCTCACAAACCCTGGTTCTGCTGAATTCTCACAAACCCTGGTTCTGCTGAATTCTCACAAACCCTGGTTCTGAATTCTCACAAACCCTGGTTCTGCTGAATTCTCACAAACCCCTGGTTCTGAATTCTCACAAACCCTGGTTCTGCTGAATTCTCACAAACCCTGGTTCTGAATGCTCACAATCCCTGGTGCTGAATTCTCACAAACCCTGGTTCTGAATTCTCACAAACCCTGGTTCTGAATTCTCACAAACCCTGGTTCTGCTGAATTCTCACAAACCCTGGTTCTGAATTCTCCCAAACCCTGGTTCTGAATTCTCACAAACCCTGGTTCTGAATTCTCACAAACCCCCGGTTTCAGGTTTAATGGGTTTGTTTGAGAAGCGCCGGTTCAGGAAATTCCTGGTGTACGTGGCCAACTTTGACGAGAACGACCCGCGGACCTTCGAGGGCGTGGATCCCAAGAAAACCACCATGAGGGATGTGTACAAGAAGTTTGACCTGGGCCAAGATGTCATTGACTTCACAGGCCATGCCCTCGCTCTCTACAGGACTGATGAGTAAGTGGGGGTGGTCAGCTGCTCCCTCAAATCCCCGGATTTGGGGTTATGATGGGATTGGTTGGTTATTTTAAACTTGGAGGGTTCCTGAGTAAAACTTGTGCCACTGAGTGCTCCTTAAAGGGAACTCTCAGGGAAGCGCTGCCAGGAGCAGCTGGAGGGTGGGGAAGGAAGCGTCATGGGAAGTCAGTGTTTTGCTTTCCAGAATATTCTGCTGGAAGTGCTGGTTTGGGAGACATCCCAAATGGTGTAACTGTCCTTCCCAGCTATCTAGATCAACCCTGCCAAGAAACAATCAACAGGATTAAGCTGTACAGCGAGTCACTGGCTCGATACGGGAAAAGCCCCTACCTGTACCCCCTCTATGGCCTTGGAGAGCTGCCCCAGGGATTTGCAAGGTGAGCACCTGGCTTTCACTCCCGGTTTCCTCCACTGGGGTGTGGAGTTGGATGTGTGGAGTCACTGCCTGAGCTTCCAGAATGTGATGCTGCATGACATACTGTGGTCCTTAATGGTTCTTTCACTTCATTAAGAGGTGGTTCCTCCACCTGAGATTCTTTCTTTGTGGCCTTGCTCACCTCTGGATTTGCTGCGAGATCCTGTTGGCAGAGTATTTATCCCTTGTGTTTAAGCAGAGGATTTTGAGGAGGTTCAGGTCTGAGGAGGGGTTTATCCAAGAGGAGCAGACCCTGGGGGCTGGAAGGGCTGTTCAAGTCCAGCCCTGGGGGTGCTGAAGGGATTTTCCTGTTGCAGGCTCAGTGCAATCTATGGAGGCACCTACATGCTCAACAAGCCCATCGAGGAGATCGTCATAGAGAACGGCAAAGTGGTCGGGGTCAAGTCCGAGGGGGAGGTACGGACCCTTCCCACCTTCCCTGCTCCCCAGCCCACATCTGCCCCTCTGAACTCACATCTTTTGGGTCTGATCACAACAAACACAGAGAAAACCCTTTTTTAGGCCCAAGGGCCAAACGTGCTGGGCTGGGGCTGTTGTCCCTGTGCCAGCTCGCTGAAGACAGTGTCCCGATGGCCAGAGTCCTCAGCATCCCTGCTCCGGGAGTTGGGATGAATTCTCCATGGGCTGGCAGTGAATAATTCAGGAAGGGGCTGTTCCCTGCGTCCAGCTCGGAACCAGCTCTGCCCTTGGCACTCTCAGCTGCTCTGACAGCTGGCACGTGGCCTTGCTGCGGCTTCTCCACCTGGCTGGATAGAACTGGGAATGCCGCCAGATTGGGAGCTCTGAGTGTGCTCCTGACTGGAGCGGGCACTCATGGGACAGTTGAGCACTTGCTGGTGGGATAACGTGTCCCCTGGGGTGGGAATGACGTGTCCTGGCCGGGAGCAGAGGTGACAATCCATGCTAGAGACCAAAGTGCGTGCAGCCTGGAGGCTTCAGATTGATAAATCGTCAATTATTACTGGAAAAACCATTTTTGACGTGACCTGGGTGTTGTTTCCACGCTGGTGCTCAGGTGGCTCGCTGCAAACAGCTCATCTGCGACCCCAGCTACGTGTCGGACCGCGTGACGAAGGTGGGCCAGGTGATCCGGGTCATCTGCATCCTGAGCCACCCCATCAAGAACACAAACGATGCCAACTCGTGCCAGATCATCATTCCACAGAACCAGGTCAACCGGAAATCAGGTGTGTGCGGGGCAGTCTCAGCACCTGGGTGAGGCAGGGCGGCGTTCCCCGGCCTGTGTGCGCGTGATGCGAGGGTCACACAGCGCCGTGGACACCTCACGCCCTGCTCCAGGGGCTTTTGGGGCCCAGCGGGGCTGAGCTGCAGTTCAGAGCAGTCAGGGGAGGTGGGAGGAGCCTGTGGTCGGAAAAGCTCATGAGGAACCTGCTCAGGAAGTGCCCCAGGCTGGGAGAGGTGGGTGAGGGCCGGGGGGAGAGGCTGCCTCGGCCTGCAACAGAGCACTGCGAATCCCACCCGATTTTGGGAGCCATCAGGGGAAAGTGAATTTTGGGGATCTCCCATGTCCAGGCTGCTCAACTAGGAGATGAGAGCATGTAGGGCAAGGATGGGACTCGCTGCAGGTTCTCTAAACAATCCAGGGGGTGCCAAATGTCAGGGCAGTGGGAGGAGATGTGGGCAGTGTTTTGGGATGAGGCTGGAGGAGATTTTGGGAGGAGGCTGGAAGAGGTTTTGGGATGAGGCTGAGGAGGTTTTGGGCTGAGCTGTGCCCTGTCCCCCCAGATATCTACGTGTGCATGATCTCCTCTGCTCACAACGTGGCGGCGCAGGGCAAGTACATCGCCATCGCCAGCACCACCGTGGAGACCGCGGACCCGGAGAAGGAGATCAAGCCAGCCTTGGACCTCTTGGAGCCCATTGAGCAGAAGTGAGTCCTCAGCCAGCCCCCCAGAAACGTCCCATGTCTGCTGGGACAGCCGGAGGCTGCCAAGAGCTGCTCAAGCTGAGTTTGCTCAGCACCTTGAGCGCTGCCCTTGCATCGAACCGTTCCTGCTCTGAAACCGTCCTTTTCCCAAACCAAACCAAGGCTTTTTCTCCCTTCTCCAGGTTCGTGAGCATCAGTGACCTGTTTGCGCCGACCGACCCGGGAACCGAGAGCCAGGTGAGTGAGGGCTGAGCCGGGCCGGGAGGGGACGGGCTCCAGCTCGGGGCTCCAACGCTGCTTCTGCTTCCAGATCTTCATCTCGCGCACCTACGACGCCACCACCCACTTCGAGACGACGTGCGACGACATCAAAGATATTTATAAGAGGATGATGGGATCAGAGTTCGACTTCGAGGAGATGAAACGCAAGAAGAACGACATCTACGGGGAGGAGGAGCAGCAGTAATGAGAGTCTCTAATTAGGAGAAGTTTAAATCGGCTAATATGAATATATAAGGAACTTAATGAACACTGTACGAAATTCAATATTGTAAGGCCTGCTTTTGTAATCCCATCTCTGAGAGATTGAAGAGTACTGCACTGGTAATGTTCCCTTTTTGGATATCATGTGTTAATTATTTCATTCTAGTAGGGCTGCTGTCCAGAATCTGGCAAATTCCTGACTGATATTCCTGACTAACCTCGTAAGCGAAAGGCAGACTGAACTTTACTATTATTTTTGCAGACGTAGACGTGGGTGCAGATTTGAAATAACTCATTGACAGCTGTGTCTTACCTTGTCTTTTTAATCATTTGTAAAACATCCTTCACAATCCTGTGCTTCTGGTGAGCTCGTAGATGTGACGCTGATGTCACTCAAACCTGATATCAAGGAAAATAGAAACTCAGCACTCCATTATTGTGGACAGCATCCCTAAAAGTCTCTCCCATCAATCTTAACTCTGTGGCAAAGTTGTATCATGGACAAAGCCCACACCTATTGTAGCAGCAAATGTTGGCTTCGTTCTGGGCACAGAACTTAACCTCCACTTAAGCTTCTAAACCCGTTTACATTGGTTGGGACACAGCTGTGCCTCAGGCTCCTTTGTGTTTTAATCTTAATAAAATTGAGAGAACAAATTACAGAGCAGGCAAGATGTGGAAGTATTTTCTGTCCCCTGGTGGCTTCTCGGATGGACCAAACGGCGCTGCGGTATCGGCATGACGGAGCCTGTGCTTCTCGTGTCTCCTGAAGGCTCCAAATGATTTCTGTACTGCGAAGTAAAGCCAAATTCTGGAAACCAGTCCTGGCCTCTGGTCTGATTCACTTCAGTTCCGGGAGCAGCGGCTCCAGGCTGAGATCCTGCAGCATCTCTGCGTGCCAGGGGTGAGACAGGAGCGTTTCCTGCAGGAAGGCGTTTCCTGCTGGAAAACGTTTCCTGGTCCCGTGGTTCTTACCAGGCTGTGCTGCTCTGGCTGCGTTTGGCACAGTCCCCGCTCCCTGCAGCCACCCCAGTGCCACAGCTGGAAATGGCAGCAGCAGTAAATCATTCCTGTTCGGGCTGCTCTCCGTCCCCAACGGGAGCTGTTCAATCCGGAGCGATCCGTCCCCATTCCCCGGCTGGCACAGCCGTGCCAAGTGCCGGGAGAACTGAGGGAAAGCCTCGGAGCAGCTCTCCAGGGTGGCTCAGTGGCACGGCCCGCGCCGTTCCCACACAGGAACTGGGGTTTGATCCTATTGCGGCCCCACAGCTGAGCTGAGCTGAGCCCGCCCGGGGCTTCCGCTCTCCTTCCTCCCAGCCGGGGCTTTTGGCACTTCTTCCTCCCCAGGTGCCACTCCCAGGAACGATTCCCGAGGTGCCACTCCCAGGAACCCTTCCCACCCGCAGCTCTGGGAGTGGGGCTGGGGAAGCTCCCTCAGTGCCGTGCCTACAAGCCAGGCCAGACCCAGTGCAGGTGGGAAGAGAAATCCTTGAATGATCCCATTATCCCTACCTGCTGTAACCTGGTTATTCCTCTGGTTATTCCATCCTTCCTGCAGGGAAGCGCGATGGGATCCATCATCCAGGAGCCCACCACGGTCTTGCTCACTCCTTGCTGCTTCCCAACCTCTGTCCCAGCTGGAAAATCCCCTGCCCTCCCTCTCCCTGTTGGAAAAGGCTGGATGCTGAGCAGGATCCCCTCTCCAGAAAGCAGAGCTGTGTGAAACTTCATTATTTTGGAGGTTTTATTAATCAAACTCTTTACAAAGTCATCCTGTACACAACGGCCTCGCAGTCTTGGATTTAAAAACGAACTAAAAGGACGCCCCTGCCCCGCGGAGCCGGGTCGGGAACGGGGCTCGGCCGCGGCGTTTCCCCCATAAATAAGAGCTTATTTTGTTCCTGCGTCCCGGCTTCCTGCTATTAGCAAGGGCTCCCCGTGCTGGGATTCCACGAGTCCCAGCAGGGAACCGGCGGCAGGAGGCAGCGGGGGTGAGATGAAATGTAGTGTGGGCCTGAACAGCAACGACCGCGCGGAAAAGGAATTTGTTCTCATTCCTAATCTTCAAGTAGACTTTGGGAAACTCATTTGCCTGCTCCAACGGCAGCTGCACCAAAGACTTGAAACCACTCCAATAATTTACCTGTACCGTTAAAAGAACTTTTCCTATGCGAGACTGGATGGCAGGGAATGAATCCCCCGAGGATCTGCATTCCCCACCTTTAAATAAGATTTCTGTACAGAGCTAGAACTGACTTTCCCCCACCCCCAGCAGCAGCTGGGATCCACTGGGACTGATGAGCTTGACGGGGATGGATGGTGGGGATCCACTGGGATTGACGGGGATGGATGGTGGGGATGTCCCCCACAGGACCAGGGGGCCCAAACTGGTGCCACAGGGCCTGGGGAGGAGCCGCGTCCTCGTGGCTTCGCTGTCACCTGCAACACGGAGACGTGGCCCAGGTCAGCGCCCGGCTCCTCTGGGCACTGCCAGCCTCCTGCAGAGCCTCCCCAGGGCCAGGCCTGCAGTTTTTCCCGTTTTCCAGCAGTGCCAAGCGTGGCTCTCCTGGATCCAGCTGCAGGAGCTGGCTCTGAGTGCTGGCAGATCCCACATCCAGCACTTTGGGACGGTCCCTGCTCTGCTGTAGAGTCCCAGCTCCCTGCTGGCCATCCCACAGACAGCCCCGAGCTGTTCCCAGCTTTTTGGGATCAATCCCAAGCTTTCCCCTCTTTACCAGTAGCTTCTTCTAAAGGGAGCAGCCACTTTCTGCACCGTGCTGAGGAAGGTGTTGATGTCAGCCACAAGAATTCCTTTGCTTTCCAGGATCTCCCTGCTGCTGCTGCTGGGATTTTCTGCAAGGGGAGGAGCAGCAGCTCCGTTAATTCCAACAAACGAGGTTGTTCCTAAACTTGTGGGAGATATCCCTAAATCCCACCGTGGTTGCTCTGCTGCTTTGCCAACAGCCTCAGCCACCCACAGGCTCCAAAAACCGCTGGAATTCATCAACCTCCAAAAACCCAAAATTCCTTTTCACCACTCGCACCTGAGCCGCACCTCGAAGAGGCGATTCCCGCAGGAACACAGGGATTTTCTATCCCTCCTCCATCCCCTTCCAGGGCAATTCCAGAGCTGCAGGGGTCTGGGATCCCTTTACCTGTGAGGTACACGGCGAACCTGGCGCGGACGTGCTGCACCTGCAGCTCCAGCAGGCACTGGGCGCGCCGGGACTCGGGAGCGGAGTCGCAGCCGTGGAAGGGCAGCGGCTCCAGCAGCTCTGCCCCCTGGCACCACCTCAGCAGCAGCCGCTTCTTCTGGGCACTGGCATCGTCCCTGCTGAGAGAGGGGCACGGGCAGGGCTCAGGGGCTTCGTCCCTCCACAGCCCTCCCCAGGGAATGAGCAGGGAGGATGGGATCTGCCTTTCCAAGTGCTTCTTCCAGCCCCACGGGTGGTTTTTGGACCCAAAGTGACAAAGTGCCCCCTGCTCCAGGACTGCCTGTGCTGGTTTTGCCCCGGGTTGGTTCGTTTTCATCCCGGGGGCTGCTTTTGGGGTTTGTGCTGGGAGCTGTGGGTAGGTCAGGGATGTTTTGTTGTTGCTGGAGCAGGGTTTGGGAAAGCCAAGGCTGCTCCTCACTCACCCCACAGGGCCTGGGGGGCACAAGGCCAGGACAGGTGACTGCCACTGTCCCAAGGGATGTTCCAGACCCTGCAATCATGCTCAGGATATAAAGCTGGGAGGAGGAGGAAGAGGGGGTGCTGGGAGAGGTGGTGATGATGGAGCCTGGCTCTCCTGGGGATGGCCTGTGATGGGAAATGGGGATTAATTCTTGGTTTTCCCAGCTTTTCCTTTCCCTGTTAAACTTCTTTATCCCCACCCAGGACTTTTCTCACTTCACCCATGCCAGGGAAAGCCATGGATGAGTCCACGCCAGAGCAGCTCCATCTTCAACCATTCCTGGTGGGAACTGGAGTGGCAATTCCTTCTCTGCACCCCCAAATCCCAGATGTGCTGGGGCAGGAAAAGGACCAGAGGGGGCAGAGCCCCAGGAAGGTGCCCAGAGCTCCAGGGGGTGTGTCAGGAGCTGGGATGAGCTGGTGGGAAGGGAGGGAAGTTTGCTTTGTGAGTTTTGGGAATGTGCAGCTCCTCAAGGGAAATCTCTGCCTCTCCAGGAGCCTGCAACACTCCCTGAGGGCATCTCTGCCAAGGAGCCAGGGAAGAGCCTTACGGAAGCCCAGCAGGGAGCAAGGAGAGCTGCCAGAGCTCTGCCTCATCCAGGATCACACCCAGGACAACGTTCCAGGCCATCTGATGCTCTCCAGGTCCCAAGTCCTGCTGCTCCATCCCAAAAGTCCCCAGTTTCCCAGGCAGAGCTGTTACCTGAGGTCTCCTCTGAGCTTCTTGCTCTCCCTGTGGTGCAGGAGCCACTTCCACCTCCCGCTCCTGTTCAGCTTCTCCAGCACCTTCACCACCTCCTTCAGCTGGCCTGAGGGGACACCGGAGCTCAGGGTGGGTGGGAAGGGGGACCTGGGGGTCTCTGGGCCCAGCCCTGCTCCAAGTGGGGCCACCTGAGGGTGCTCAGGGCTTCGTCCAGGGGAGCTCTGAGTCTCTGCAAGGATGGAGACTCAAACTGCACAGGATGGGGAACTGGGATCATGTCCTGGTGTGAATTTTCCCGATATCCGAAAGGACAAGTGCAGCTTTCCCTGTCACCTCACTGAGCATCTCCCACAAGAGGTGGCTCTGTTTTCTCGGCCACTTCCCACTGAGGAGCTGAAGGCAGCAGCAAGTTCCCCTCCTTTTTCCACTGGATAGTGGGAAGGAATTCCTGGCTGGGAGGGTGGGGAGGGGCTGGGATGGAATTCCAGCTGGGGCTGCCCCTGGATCCCTGGCAGTGTCCAAGGCCAGGCCGGAGCAGCCTGGGACAGTGGGAGGCGTCCCTGCCCATGGAATTGGATAATCCTAAACTATTCCATGAGCCTCCAGGCCAAACGAACATCCTGGGACAACCCTGCCCTGCCCTGGGATGTTCCGGGGACCCCCAAGCTGGGCCCTGCATCCCAATGGGATCCAAATGTCAGAGTGAGGGCACGAATTCCCCCCTGGAATCAGAACCAAGGGGAAGGTTTGGGAATGTGTCCGTGACACTCACCCAAGGTCACCCTTTCCAGCAGCTCCTCGTCGGACACCACGAATCCTCCAGCCTGGAAGAGCTCCTGGAACGTGTCCCCTGTCACCTCCTCGGGATCGTCCACGCCGGCGAACACCACGCTGGGACAGCGCTTCAGCTCCAGCAGGCACGGCACCTGCTCCAGGAACAGGGCTTTGGGAACAGCCCCCAGATCCAGCCCAGCCCAGCCCTGCAGCCTCCCAACATTCCCAACCCAGCGCTGCGTACAGGGATGAAACATTCCCTGGAATTGGTGAGTCAGGGTGAGGCTGGACAAGGGAAGCCCAACCTCACTGCTTTGAGCTGGGCTGCTCCAACTTTTCTAATGGATCCAGGGATTAAGGACCAGTGCAGAGAGGAGGAGAAGAGGGGTTCAGGCTCACAGTGTGGATGTGGGAGGCGATGTCCTCGTTCCTGATGATGACCAGCAGCCGCTCGCTGTCCCGGTGTCCGCAGAAGTCCAGGGGCTCTGTCCTCACAAACCCCTCTGCCTTCAGCAGGGCCTGGAACACAAAGGCCTGGATGGGGAATGCTTCCCTGGGAACACGGGGAGAGGAAGGAGAACGAGCTGCCCAGGGCAACGGGGAGTCCCCAGCCCCGCAGGGATGTAAAAGGCACATGGATGTGGCACTTGGGGACATGGTGGCCTTGGCAGTGCTGGGAATGGTTGGACTTCAAACTAAACCAGAGTACGTTTAGGTGGGATCTTGGGAATTAGGAATTCCTGGCTGGGCTGGAATTGCCAGAGCAGCTGGGGCTGCCCCTGGACCCCTGGAAGTGTCCAAGGCCAGGCTGGAGCACTCTGGGGTAGTGGGAGATGTCCCTGCCATGGGGTTGGACTTGGATGATCCTTAAGGTCCTTCCCACCCAAACCATTCCATGATTCTCCAGTGACTCAATCCCAAGGCTCCTGGGATTCCAACTCCTAGTGCTGGGAGCCAAGGTGGCTCTTGGCTTCCAAACCATCCCTGTCAGGTTGCCCAAGCTTCCCTGCTCCTGCCACCCTCAGCTGTGCCCCTGGAGCCGCCCATCCCGATCCACAACCATCCATCCCCACCCAGATCAATCCCCATCAACCCCAGTTCATCCCAATCCATCCCCAGATCATCCCAATCCATCCCCATCCATCCAGATCCATCCCCACCAACCCCAGTCCATCCCAATCCATCCCCATCCATCCAGATCCATCCCCACCAACCCCAGTCCATCCCAATCCATCCTGATCCATCCCAATCCATCCTGATCCATCCCCACCAACCCCAGTTCATCCCAATCCACCCCCATCCATCCAGATCCATCCTGATCTATCCCCACCCACCCTCATCCAACGCCATCCATCCCAATCCATCCCCATCCAGGAACAGCTCCCACCTTCACCCTGTCGAAGAAGGGCTCCTTCCCAGTCTCCAGCAGGTAGAACATTCCGGGCTGCCCGCTGGCGGCCACGCGGCGCAGGTGGCAGCGCAGGGCCCCGCACAGCTCCGCCGCCATCCCCCGGAACGCCGCCGTGCCGCGGGGCTGGGCCGCCCCCACCCGGCCGTTCCCGGCCTCCCCCCGCGCCGCGGCGTCGCTCCCGGCCTCGGCCAGCAGCACCCTCTGGAATTCGGAGTACTCGTCCAGGATGCCAGCCACGTCCCCGCGCGGCTCCGGCAGGGCGTGCTCGTACCGCAGCTTGCCCAGGTGCAAGGGAGCCCGGGGGTCGCGGCTCCTGGCCCGGGATCGGCCTCTCCTGGTGGCCCAAGCGTCCCCGTGGGAGCGGAGCCCGGCCGGCCGCGTGTCCGAGGGGGAAATTGTCACCCGCAAGGGGCTCCTGCTGCGCGGGGACAGCGGGATGGGGGCGTGGCGGGGAGAGAAGTCCGTTGGGAAGATGCTTTTGGAGGTAGAAGAGGGCGGTTTGTCCTTCCTTAGGATTTCCTTTAGCTTATAATGGAAGCGGAGACACTCCATGTCCAGAGTGTTCTGGGTGATTTCCTCAAAGTCCCTCCAGGTCCCCATCAGGGAGAGGGCCAGGTGAGATTCCCGGGCACGGCGGCTGTGCCTCCTGGGAAGCTGGAAATGTTCCATCCTCTCCTGGCACTGCCTGGTGACCACAATGCTCCCGTAATCCCGGGGCATGTCCCAGTCCCAGGCCTCCCCCTGCTCATCCGTGTGCACGGAGCTCCTGGAGGAGCTGTCCCGGGTAGTCCTTGCTCCTGCAGCATCCATGGATCTCATGATGCAGGAACTCCTGCTTGGAAGAGGGGAGTGAGAATTCCCCTCAAAATATTCCTGGTCTGAGTCACCAAAGGAATTCTCCAATGGATCTTCAAAGGCCAAGCCCTCGTGTGTGTCTTGGCTTGGGAGCTGCTCTTCCCTTGGGAGCAGCTCCGAAATATCCTCGGCATCACTGAACTCCCGGTTTTCTCCAGAGAGATCCCTGGGCTCGTCCCACGGGATGGGAGAAGCGGGAATTTCTCCCTGTCCCACCTCGGCGCCGGCACAGTTGGGATCGGGGAACGCCTGGGATCCCTCGGGGTTGTGCTCACACACATCCCAGGGCTCGCACAGGGGACACTCGCGGGCTGGGAAAGGCGCAGGACTGGGAATGCTGCCTCCTTCCACGTCCTCCGGCGGGAAGGGCTCCTCCCCGGGGCTCCCTCCAGCATCCCCTGCCTGGCTCCTGGGGCTGCCATGGCCACTGGGGCTACCATGGCCACTGGGGCTACCACGGCTCCTGGGGCTGCCATGGCCACTGGGGCTGCCATGGCTCCTGGGGCTACCATGGCTCCTGGGGCTGCCATGGCTCCTGGGGCTACCATGGCTCCTGGGGCTACCATGGCTCCTGGGGCTACCACGGCTCCTGGGGCTGCACCCCGGGCTGCCATGGCCACTGGGGCTACCATGGCCACTGGGGCTACCATGGCTCCTGGGGCTGCACCCTGGGCTGCCATGGCCACTGGGGCTACCATGGCCACTGAGGCTACCATGGCTCCTGGGGCTACCACAGCTCCTGGGGCTGCCATGGCTCCTGGGGCTGCACCCCGGGCTGCCATGGCCACTGAGGCTACCATGGCTCCTGGGGCTACCACGGCTCCTGGGGCTGCTATGGCTCCCGGGGCTGTTCCCCAGGCTGCCATGGCTCCTGGGGCTACCATGTCCCATGGGGCTGCCACAGCTCCCGGGGCTGCCATAGCTCCTGGGACTGCCATGGTTCCTGGGGCTCCCACCACTCCCTGGGCTACCATACCTCCCAGGGCTGCCACGGCTCCCGGGGCTACCATGGCTCCTAGGGCCACCATAGCCCATGGGGCTGCCACAGCTCCCGGGGCTACCATGGCTCCCAGGGCTACCATAGCTCCTGGGACTGCCGTGGTTCCTGGGGCTCCCAGCACCCCCAGGGCTACCATACCTCCCAGGGCTGCCACAGATCCCAGGGCTACCATGGCTCCTGGGGCTGTTCACGGGGCTACCATGGTTCCCGGGGCTGCTCATGAGGCTACCATGGCTTCTGGGGCTGCTGCCGGGGCTGCCATGGCTCCCGGCCCACTGGGCACTGTCCGGAGTGGGAGGGAGCATCCCGGGGAGCGCCTCAGGGAGGGGCGAGCCCGGCTCCGCAGCCTCCGGATCGTCCCACGGATCACGCGGAGAAGGAGGAGCAGATCCCGGCTCCGCTGCCGCATCCACGGGGGAGCAGGGAGCTGGGCATTCCAACAGCTCTTGGGAACAGCTGGGATGGAAGGAGCCATCCAGGCTCCAGGCAGCCACGCTGACCTGCGCGGCTCCTCCTTCCCGGCACGGCTTCCAGAGGCGGCACAGCACCGACTCGCGCCGGCCCGGCACGGCGGGAATGCCGGGACGGGAGTCTCTGGCGGCAGGGGAAGCAGGAGCTGAGTCCCCGTGGATGTTTGGGAAGCTCTGCTGCTGCCTGGGGAGCTCCTGTATGGCTGAGATGCCCTCCCTGATGGAGGAGGAGGGCTCTGATTCCAGGAGGTGATGGTGGAGAGGGATCTCCGCCATCTCCATGTTCGTGGTGTCATTCCCAGGGGAATTCTCTGCCCCAGGGAACACATCCTCGCTCTCCCCAGCTCTGCAGTCATCTCCTATGTCTGTGTAGTCAAAGGGGGAGTCCGGGCCATCTCCTGCTCCCATGGGATCATCCAGCTCCTCCGTGCCGCTGGCAGGGTGGCTCCCCTGCTGCTCCTCCTCCAAAACCCCGTCCCCGCCTTGGTTTGACTCCTCAGCATCCAGGGAATTGGGGTTGGGATTGGCGCCATCCCCACCCAGCTGGGAGAAGCAGCTGCTCCGCCCCAGGTCGCTCTGGGACGGTGACTGGACGCTCTCCATGGGCCGATCCTCTGGAGCAGCCCACGGATCCACGGACCCATCGGGAGAGGTCAGGCAGACGGAGCTGGAGTCGGGGGAGAGGGTCAGGGTCATTCCCCGGCCGCAGGGGGACCCCGTGCTCCCAGCAGGCTCCCACCTTTCTCTGGAGGGCGCCTGATCCCGGTTTTTGTGCTCCGAGCCGTGTCCCAGCGTGGCTCCAGCAGGTCCCGGGCTGTCCGTAACGCTGTCGGGCTGTGCCCCACGGACCAGGCTGGGCTCAGGGGGGACTGGCAGCTCCCCGCTGTCACTGTGGGGTGACCCCACCTCGGCCGGACTGGCCACTCCAGCCCCGTTTGTCTCCGGATCCGGTGTGCCCGGAGCGTCCCAGGGATCCGGGAGCTCCTCCTGGTTTGGTGACATCTCCTCGGGAAAGCCCCCAGGGTCAGTCCCAGCCCCATCTGAGGGTGCTGGGGAGGATCTGTCAGGGCAGGGGGGTACCAGGCAGGTGGGGCTGGGCATGGGGTCCTCTTCAGGAGCACCAAACTCCTCTGGAGACGCAGAATTCCCTGGATTCTGCTCGCCGTGCTCGCATTCCATCTCGGCATCGCTGCTCTCGGACAGCACCAAACCCACGGTGCCCACGAAGGGGCTTTCATCCTCCAGCTCCTCGTTCTCTTCCTTCTCCTCCTCCTCCTCCTCCTCCACCTCCCTCTCCTCCTTTTCCGAGTGCTCCGAGGGCTCCTGGGATTCCTCCACTTCCTCAGTGGCTCCCCCAGGCTCTGCACTTCCAAGAGTTGCTTCCAAGGGCATGGAATCACAGGCAGGCTGCGGATCAGCGCCATCCTCAGCTTCCAGGGAATGCCCAGAGCCTCCCGTTGCCTCCTCATCCTCGGGCGGGCCAGGGCCACTCTCTGAGCCTGCTTCCTGCTGGTTTTCCTGCTGCTGCTCCTCGTTCTCCTGAGGTGCACAGGGCGGGTCTGTCCATGGAGCTGTGCTGGAATTCGGGGCTTGGCTCCCGGGGTTTTCCGTGCCCGGTGCATCCGGGGATTTGCTGGGACAGCTGAGTTCCTCGGGAGGGCTGGGGGTGATCCTGGCATCCACCAGCTCCTCCTTGGCTGGCTCCTCCTGAAACACAATCCACGGGTTAACAAGAAAAAAAACATTCCTCACAGGAAAATGCAGGGGGAAAAAAAAAAAAAAAACACTGGAATAATTTTTCCTTCCTGCAAAACAGTTCCAGCCTTATGGAAGCTGCTCCTCTGTTCAAGTTTTAAAGGAATTGTTTTAATTCAAGAATTCAGGCTTGGAAATATCTCAGCAGAGCCCCCCCCCCGCCCCAACATTTTATGTTTATCCCAAAAACCTCCACTCCTGACCATGTGCAGACTGGAGAAAAGTGTAAAAACTTAATTTCAAGCTTTATCCAGCATGGAATTTTCATGGATTTCACTGGAGGGATGAGGGAAATGATGCAAAGCACTGCACTGGCACCTGTGTGTGGGAAAAACTCCTGAGCCAACAAATCCCAGCTTTCCGAATCCACGTGGGAATGGCTGTGCTGGATTTGGAATTCTGCTCTGGGATGCTGGGGGCTCCCCTGATCCCTCAGTTGAGGACACACAAACTTGGAATTTAAATCAGGAACAGGCACTGAGCTCGACACTTTAATTACTTTAATTTGGGATTCCTCCCCCTTGGAGAACATCCCTGCTTCCCTGGATACCCCACAAGCACAGCTGCTCCATTCCTCTGGAAAATCCTGCTCCCCTAGGAGGAAAATCCTGCTCTTTTAAGAGGGAAATTCTGTTCCTTTAACAGGAAAATCCTGCTTCCCTAAGGGGAAAATCCCGCTCCTCTAAAAGGAAAATCCTGCTCTTTTAAGAGATGAAAATCCTGCTCTTCCAAGGGGAAAATCCTGCTTCCCTAAGAGAGAACTCCTGCTCTTTTAGGAGGAAATTTCTGCTCTTTTAAGAGGAAAATGCTGTTCCTTTAAAAGGAAAATCCTGCTTCCCTAAGAGGAAAATTCTGCTCCTCTAAAAGGAAACTCCTGCTCTTTTAAGAGATGAAAATCCTGCTCTTCTAAGAGGAAACTCCTGCTCTTTTAAGAGATGAAAATCCTACTCTTCCAAGGGGAAAATCCTGCTTCCCTAAGAGGAAAATCCTGCTCTTTTAAGAGGAGAATGTTCCTTGGAGCCCCCCAAGGCCGGACTCACCGCGGTGACGCTCGAGACGTCCCGTGCGCCCTCCTCGGCAATGCCCTCTGGCTCCCTGCCTGCCACATCCAGCTCTTCCCTGGAATGATCCTGCAGGGAAAGGCTCTCGGGACAGCTGGTGGAGGAAGGCTCCTCCTCCTCCCCACAGGGCAGCTCCCCCGAGGAGGAGGACACCGTGCTGTCCACAGCTCCAGCAGCTCCGTCCGCGTCCGTCTGGGAATCCGCGGGGCTTTTCTCGGGCTGGGAAGCGCCCTGGGAAGGGGTGCTGGGATCCAGGGAGCTGCTGGGAGTCTGGTCAGGATCCGAGCCGGAGTCTGCAGGACACGTCTCGAAGCCAAAGCAGTCCTGGCTGTCGTCGCTGAGCTCCAGGAAGCCACCGGAGCTGTTGATGGAGACGAATTTCCTGGGATTGCTGTGCTCCACCACTTTCCTGGAGCTGCTCAGGAGCTTGCTGGGCTTCCTGTAGAACAGAGCCACCCACATGTGCAGGATCAGCTTCATCCCTTCCACATCGTCGGGAAGATCGGGATCCCAGGGCCTGGGAAGGGAAGCAAAGAGAGTCTGGACCATCCTCATCCTCCCTCGTTCAGCTCCAGGGAATTCATCCCTGGAGTTCATCCCTGGAGTTCATCCCTGGGAATTAATCCCTGGCTCCCTGCAGGGCTCAGCCCCAAGGCAGAGGGATACACGTTACATGATGCAGATTCCAGCTTTTTGTAGGAAAAAATAAAAATAGAGGAAATCTGAGCTCCAAAGGAGGGATGGAGAAATTTGGATCGTGGCTTTAGGTACCAATTCCAGCTGCAGAGCCATGGGCATTGCAGAATCAGGAATGGGTTGGGTGGGAAGGGAATTTAAGGATCACTCAGTGCCACCCCTGCCATGGCAGGGACACCTCCCACTGTCCCAGGCTGCTCCAGCCCCAGTGTCCAGCCTGGCCTTGGGCATTCCAGGGATCCAGGGGCAGCCCCAGCTGCTCTGGCAATTCCAGCCCAGCCAGGAATTCCTCATTCCCAAGATCCCATCCATCCCTGCCCTCTGGCAGTGGGAGCCATTCCCTGTGTCCTGTCCCTGCAGGCCTTGTCCCCAGTCCCTCTGCAGCTCTCCTGGAGCCCCTTCAGGCCCTGGAATGTGCTGGAAGCTCTCCCTGGAGCCTTCTCCTCTCCAGGGGAACATTCCCAGCTCTCCCAGCCTGACATTGGATCCATCTCCTCTCCAAGAAATTCATGGACTCAGGGGCTTCACTTGGAATCTCAGGAAACCATGAAGGGTCTCCCTTCCCTTTTCCTCTCTTTTCTGTTCCCATTTTCCATAAAGATCCCTCGGGATGGATTCTGAGTGTCCCAAATCCCAGAATCCCAGACCAGTTTGGGTGGGAAGGGACCTCAAAGCTCATTCCAGGGACACCTCCCCTATCCAAGGTGCTCCAATCGTTCCTTGAACATTCCAGGGATCCAGGGGCAGCCCCAGCTGCTCTGACAATTCCAGCCCAGCCAGGAATTCCTAATTCCCAAGATCCCATCCATCCCTGCCCTCTGGCAGTGGGAGCCATTCCCTGTGTCCTGTCCCTGCAGGCCTTGTCCCCAGTCCCTCTGCAGCTCTCCTGGAGCCCCTTTAGCTCCTGGAATGTGCTGGAAGCTCTCCCTGGATCCTTCTCCTCTCCAGGGAACATTCCCAGCTCTCCCAGGCTGGCTCAGAGCAGAGGGGCTCCAGCCCTGCAGCAGCTCCATGGATTCCTCTGGAATCTCTCCAGCAGCTCCAGGTGCTGCTGCTGTTGTCTCCAGGGCTGGGGCAGCTCTGCAGGTGGGGTCTCACCTGAGAGGGCCGGAATTCCCCAATTCCCCCTTTTCCTGCTGCCCACACCGTGGATCACCCCAGGATGGGGCGGAATTTTGGGTCCAGCACACGAGGCTGGGTCACATCCACTCTGTCCCCTCACCACCAGCCCCAAACCCTTTTTCCCAAGAAACCCCCATTCCCAAACCCATCCAGCCATCCCCAGGCTGACTTACCCATGCAGGGCACGGATGACAGTTTTCTCCAGGGAATCATTGGTGTACCTGCTGTCCAGGTGGAAGAGATATTCCTCTTCCCAACGGCACGTGACCTTCATGGAATTCCCACAGAGATTCACCGTGTGGCTCTTGGAGAAATCCTCCTTTTTCCTGGGAGAGCTGCTGCTCCGGGCGGGCTCGGCGGCGCTGCTCTGCTGGTGCCGGAACGGCAGCACCTTCCCGACCAAGGGAGCTGCTGGAGCCATCCTGGGGCCAGGACTGGGATTCTCTTTGGGATTCGTGGAGGCTTTGGGATCGTCGGGCATGGGGGAGGCGTAGGAGTGCTCGGCTGAGATGATGGAGTGTTTGTTCACCTCGGAGGCCTGCGGAGCTTGGCGGGGAGGAAACACCTGGAATACGGCGGGGATGGGAATGCCGCTGCTCCTGCTGAAGATCCCAGAGGTTTTTTCCCTGGGAGGAGAGGCCAGCTGGCTGGGATCCGTTTCTTCGGGAAGTGCCTGGCTCAGGGCCGGGCTGGAGGTGGATTTCTTGCCCTGCGTGTCCGCCCTGTGGTATTTGTGGTCGGAAGGCGCGCGCGGGGATTTGGGGTCGGAAGGGCTCCGCTGCTCCCAGGAATCCCCGGATTCCATGGGGACGACCCCAGAATCCTTGGGAATGAAGGCAGGAATGCAGGAGCCCAGGGCCAGGTCAGCCAGCAGGTTCAGGGCGTGGGAGTCGCTGTCGTCCCCTGGCAGGGCAAAGGCAACGCCGGGAATTGCCGTGGGAGGAACATCCCTTGGGAGCTCTGCTCCGGGGGGTTCGGATGAGGCTTCGCTGGGGAGCTCCGAGAGCAGCTCCGTCCGCTCTGGGGGGAACAGAGGGGAAAACCCACTTAGAACGGAAAAAATCCATCGAAAAGGGAAAAAATCAACCCAGAAAGGGAAAACATCAATTCAGAAAGGGAAAAATCCATTAAAATTAAAAGGGATAAAATCAATCAAAAAGGGAAAACTCAATTTTAAAAGGGAAAAATCCATTGAAAAAGGGAAAAATCCATTGAAAAAGGGAAGAAATCCATTGAAAAAGGGAAAAATCCATTGAAAAAGGGAAAAAATCCATTGAAAAAGGGAAAAAATCCATTGAAAAAGGGAAAAATCCATTGAAAAGGGAAAAAATCAACCCAGAAAGGGAAAAAATCAATTCAGAAAGGGAAAAATCCATTGAAAAAGGGAAAAAATTTAAAAGGGATAAAATCAATCAAAAAGGGAAAACTCAATTTTAAAAGGGAAAAATCCATTTAAAAAGGAGAAAAAATCCATTTTAAAAGGGAAGAAATCCATTGAAAAAGGGAAAAAAATTTAAAAGGGATAAAATCAATCAAAAAGGGAAAAAATCCATTTAAAAAGGGAAAAATCCATTTAAAAAGGGAAAAAAAATCAATTTTAAAAGGGAAGAAATCAATTTTAAAATGGAAAAAAAATTTAAAAGGGATAAAATCAATCAAAAAGGGAAAACTCAATTTTAAAAGGGAAAAATCCATTTAAAAAGGGAAAAAATCCATTGAAAAAGGGAAAAAATCCATTTTAAATGGGAAGAAATCAATTTTAAAAGGAAAAAAAATTTAAACGGGATAAAATCAATCAAAAAGGGAAAAAATCCATTTAAAAAGGGAAAAATCCATTTAAAAAGGGCAATAAATCCATTTCAAAAGGGAAGAAATCAATTTTAAAAGGGAAAAAAATTTAAAAGGGATAAAATCAATCAAAAAGGGAAAAAAATCCATTTTAAAAGGGAAAAAATCCATTTAAAAAGGGAAAAAATCATTTTTAAAAGGGAAGAAATCAATTTTAAAAGGGAAAAAACATTAAGAGGGATAAAATCAATCAAAAAGGGAAAACTCAATTTTAAAAGGGAAAAAATCAATTTAAAAAGGGAAAAATCCATTTAAAAAGGAAAAAAAATCAATTTTAAAAGGGAAGAAATCAATTTTAAAAGGGAAAAAATTTGAAAGGGATAAAATCAATCAAAAAGGGAAAACTCAATTTTAAAAGGGAAAAAATCCATTTAGAAAGGGGAAAAAATAAATTTAAGAAGGGGGAAAAATCAGTTTCAAAAGGGAAAAATCCATTTAAAGAGGGAAAAATCCATTTAAAAAGGGGAAAAAATCCATTTCAAAAGTGGAAAAAATCCATTTAAAAAGGGGAAAAAATCCATTTAAAAAGGGGAAAAATCCATTTAAAAAGGGGAAAAATCAATCAAGGCCTCCCAGCTCTGCCCCAAGGAGGGGTTTGAGGCAGGTTCTCAGGGAAAAAGATTTTTTTTTTTCCAAAGATGGATTTTCCACAATTTAAAAAACATCTCCCTGGTCATGCAGGTCATAGATAGCAGGAAATGATCCACAGCTGGGAATTAGATTTATGCAGGAATAAAAGGGACAGGATCCAGTGAGAACAAAATCCAGTTCAAAACAAAATTTTAAATTTTCATTTTCCTTAAGCCTTTTTATTCTGCTTTGATTTTTCCTTGAAGGTTGAGTATTTGGGATTTCCCCCGATGAGTTCTGTGCTGTTCTTGCAACAATTTAGGTGCAGAGACCCCAGAAAAAGCCCAAAAGCAGAGCTCAAACCCCCTGATCTTCGAGGAGCACACACGGGAAGCTGGGGGAATCCCAACGGAATAATTCAGAAATATCCAATTTTTGGGGTTGAAAATCCCAGGATGAAGCCAGGGAATCAGGTGAATTCCTGCTCTTAAAATCCAGCCCCAAAATTTCCCTTCCAGGGGAAAGAAAAATCCTGAAACCCCAGCTGGGCTCAAGGCCCGCGAGTGACTTTTAATTTCCATGGGAAGGGCAGAGTGGGACATAAAATTGGGGGTTTCTAACAGCCAAACTCGGGGGTTTTTTGGGATTTTTGGGGTTTTGCAGGAGCCATCCCACGGGAGAGATGCTGGATGCACTCCGGGCGCTCCAAAGGCAACGAGGGGATGTCGGATCACGGAATGCTGGAAGGGAATTTAAGGATCATCCCATTCCAACCCCACGGCTCATCCCATTATCGAGTGGGACACACAACTGGGGGTTTCTAACAGCCCAACTCGGGGTTTTTTTGGGATTTTGGGGGTTTTGCAGGAGCCATCCCACGGGAGAGATGCTGGATGGGCGCTCCAAAGGCAACGAGGGGATGTCGGATCGCGGAATGCTGGAAGGGAATTTAGGGATCATCCCATAGAAAACCCACGGCTCATCCCATTATCGAGTGGGACACACAACTGGGGGTTTCTAACAGCCCAACTCGGGGTTTTTTTGGGATTTTTGGGGGTTTTGCAGGAGCCATCCCACGGGAGAGATGCTGGATGCACTCCGGGCGCTCCAAAGGCAACGAGGGGATGTCGGATCGCGGAATGCTGGAAGGGAATTTAAGGATCATCCCATTCCAACCCCACGGCTCATCCCATTATCGAGTGGGACACACAACTGGGGGTTTCTAACAGCCAAACTCGGGGGTTTTTTGGGATTTTTGGGGTTTTGCAGGAGCCATCCCACGGGAGAGATGCTGGATGGGCGCTCCAAAGGCAACGAGGGGATGTCGGATCGCGGAATGCTGGAAGGGAATTTAGGGATCATCCCATAGAAAACCCACGGCTCATCCCATTATCGAGTGGGACACACAACTGGGGGTTTCTAACAGCCAAACTCGGGGTATTTTTTGGGATTTTGGGGGTTTTGCAGGAGCCATCCCACGGGAGAGATGCTGGATGCACTCCGGGTGCTCCAAAGGCAACGAGGGGATGTCGGATCGTGGAATGCTGGAAGGGAATTTAAGGATCATCCCATTCCAACCCCACGGCTCATCCCATTATCGAGTGGGACACACAATTGGGGGTTTCTAACAGCCAAACTCAGGGATTTTTTGGGATTTTTGGGGTTTTGCAGGAGCCATCCCACGGGAGAGATGCTGGATGCACTCCGGGTGCTCCAAAGGCAACGAGGGGATGTCGGATCGTGGAAGGCTGGAAGGGAATTTAAGGATCATCCCATTCCAACCCCACGGCTCATCCCATTATCGAGTGGGACACACAACTGGGGGTTTCTAACAGCCAAACTCTGTTTTTTTTGGGATTTTTGGGGTTTTGCAGGAGCCATCCCACGGGAGAGATGCTGGATGCACTCCGGGTGCTCCAAAGGCAACGAGGGGATGTCGGATCGTGGAATGCTGGAAGGACTTTAGGGATCGTCCCATTCCAATCCCATGGCTCATCCCATTATCGAGTGGGACACACAACTGGGGGTTTCTAACAGCCAAACTCGGGGGTTTTTTGGGATTTTTGGGGGTTTTGCAGGAGCCATCCCACGGGAGAGATGCTGGATGCACTCCGGGCGCTCCAAAGGCAACGAGGGGATGTCGGATCACGGAATGCTGGAAGGGAATTTAGGGATCATCCCATTCCAACCCCACGGCTCATCCCATTATCGAGTGGGACTCACAACTGGGGGTTTCTAACAGCCAAACTCAGGGATTTTTTGGGATTTTTTGGGGTTTTGCAGGAGCCATCCCACGGGAGAGATGCTGGATGGGCGCTCCAAAGGCAACAAGGAGATGTCGGATCGTGGAATGCTGGAAGGGACTTTAGGGATCATCCCATTCCAATCCCACTATCCCAGGCTGCTCCTGGCCTTGGACACTCCAGGGATCCAGGAGGATTCTCTGGGAATTCCATCCCAGAATTTCCCCCCAGTATGCGACATTTCCCCCGTTTCAATCCAAAGCTGTTGATTTCATCCCTGCCATTGGATGGCTCAGCTTTTTAAAGGAATTTTTTCCCAAGGGAATATTTTCTCACCGCTCCCTTCCTGCTGCTTCTCCGGAGGTTCTGACGCTCTGTTTTCCACGTTTTTCTGCATTTTGCTTTTCCCTGGCTTTGTGCCACTCTCAGTGACAGGAACCTTCTTGGAGTCCAGGTTTTCCAGGGTCTTTGGCCTCTTTGCCTCCACGCCAGGACCATTGGGAGCGGAGCCTTCCTTCTCAGCACTTTCACACTGGGGCTTGTGGACAATTTCTGCAGCCAGGACCTCTGCACCTGGGACAGGGAAAAGGAGGGGTTGGTTTTCATTTGGGAATGCTTTGGGTTAAAAATTCATTGGGAAGAGGGAGGGATGGGGGGAAGGGGTTTTGGTGATTTTACTCCCCATTATCCTGATTTAATTGGGAATATAATTAATTTATTCCCAATTCAAACAGGATAATGAGAAGTAAAATCTGACCTGGAAGCAGCCAGTTTCAGGCAGCTTCCCTGGGATAATTCCTGAGATTTATCTGCATGCTCCAGGCACTTGCAAAGCTCCTGGATGGCTCCCAGTGAACCCTGAGCATCCCAGCTGGATGGAAGGTGGAAACCAATCCGTATATTTTTCCAGCACTCACCTCTTTTCCTTCCATGTGGCAACTGCAAATTGGCCAATTTCAGCATGGGCTCGTTGGAATTGCCCGTGGATCCCAATTTTTTGGGACAAGAGGAAGCAACGTTGATTTTTTTCTTGGCTGCCTCCCTGCTCTTGCTGTTGTTCTCTCCGGGTTGTGTTTGTGCCTCGAGGGGTGGCACATTCTTCCCGAGGATCCTGCTGGATTTCCTCCTGATCTCCCGGCCCCAGGGCTTGATGGGAGAGGTGACGCTTTTTGGGAATCTCTCCGGAGCGAGACTGGGAAGCTCTGTCTTATCCTGCATTATTCCCTCTGCTCTGGTGGGAGGAGCAGGATTTGGGGGCACTGAGGAGGAGGAGGAATTCCCAGGATCAGCTCCCAAATTCCTGCCAGCCCCACTGAGACACTGCAAGGCTGCTGAGATCCCCAGGGTGAAGCTGCTGGGGTCGGAGAGGTAACGCCGCAGCTGGGCCAGGGATCGCTCTGAGAGCTTTTGGGAAGGGTGAGCATCCCCATCCTGGCACGGAGAGGGGACAGGAGCAATGGGAACGTCACTGCTCTGGCCAGGGGTGGGCTGAGAGTTTTCCTGCAGCTTTGCATATTCCTGGAGGTGCTCCTGGATGCAGGGGCTGCCTGTGGCATTCCAGGAGGAACTGGCTGCTTTCCGTAAGGCGTAGCGGAGTCCCGGCAAAACGGAGGCGATTTTCAGGGAGATGGCACTGCTGGCACTGCCCTCCTTCCCATCCTTTGGGTCCTGCTTTTCCACTGGGAAAGGAAAATCAAAGCGGTTTTAAATCCGGTTAGCAAAGGAGTGAATTCACTAAGTCATTTCCCTGGTGCAGGGAAACATTGGAGGGAAGGGGAAGAAGGAAAAGGAAAGAGGAAAGCAGAAAGGAAAAGGAAAAAAAGGAAAGGGAAAGGGGAAAGGGGAGGAAAGGAAAGGGGAAAGGAAAGAGGGGAAAGGAAAGAGCGGAAAGGAAAGAGGGGAAAGGAAACATTGAAGTAAAAAGCTCCAAAAATCAGACTGCAAAAGGATCAGCCCTGGGGAAATGTCCAAATGCTTTGGATGGATCCCACCAAAGATCCCAAACCTGCTCTGTGTGGATCCCACCACACATCCCAACCTTTGAGCAGAAAATTCAGCTTCTGAAGAGCAATGGGACCTTTGAGCCAGGACTCCAGCCTAAACCAGAGCCTGGGGGCAGCACAGGGAGGCTCCTACCTCTGGGGCTCAGGGCCCGGGGCGAGCTGAACAGGAACAGGGCCAGCAGGCTGACGGGCTCCTTGGGCTCCAGGCCTGCAAAGAAGAGGGCTGGGGTCAGAAACCAGGCGTAGTGTGAGAAACCAGGCTTAAGTGTGAGAAACCAGGCTTAGTGTGAGAAACCAGGCTTAGTGTGAGAAACCAGGCTTAGTGTGAGAAACCAGGCTTAAGTGTGAGAAACCAGGCTTAGGTTAAAACAACAGGTGTCAGGTTAAAACAACAGGTTTAGTTTGAGAAACCAGGTTTGGGCTCAGAAACCTGGTTTTTGTTGAGAAACCAGGTTCAGTTTGAGAAACTAGGTTTGGGTTAAGGTACCGGGTTTGTGTTAAGAAACCAAGTTTTAAATAAGAAACCAGGGTTTGGTTAAGAAACCATGTTCAGTTTGAGAAAACAGGTTTTGGTTAAGGAACCACGTTTAGTTTGAAAAATCACGTTTAGGTTAAGAAACCAGGTTTAGTGTGGGAAACCAGGCTCAGTTCGAGAAACCAGGCTTAGTTTAGAAAAACAGGTTTGGGCTCAGAAACCACGCGTAGCCAGAGAAACCAGGCTTAGTTTCAGAAACCAGGTTTGGGTTAAGAAACCAGGTTTGGGTTAAGAAACCAGGTTCAGTTTGAGAAACTAGGCTTTGTTTAAGAAACCAGGTTTAGTTTAGGTTCCTAAGCCTCCAAAACCCAGCAGGAATTAAGCCCAGCCCCAGCCCGGCCTTACCGTCCTCCCGAGCCAAGGCTGAGGACGCAAGCAGGATGAGAACCCCTTGGTCCTGTAAATATTTGATGATTGCCTGCAACAAACAGAAAAAAAAAAATAAAATCAAACTCTGCTCCTTCCCTGCCTCCTGTGCCAGCTGGGATCCAAAACATTCCTTGCTCAGGCCTAAAATTCCTTAAAATAAAGAAATATCCTTATCAAGCTGGCTGGATTTAATGAGGATTAATAATCCATCCCTGCCAGGAATTGCAGCCCGAATGGGAAGGTTTTCCCAGCATCCTGGGAAAGGACAAAATTCCAGCATCCTGGGAAAACAGAAAATCCCAGCACCCGGGAAACACAATATTCCAGAATCCTGGAAAGCACAGCATTCCAGCATGCAGGGAAATCACTAAATTCCAGCCAGCTGGGAGAAGTCAAAATTCTAGGATCCTGCAAAAGACAAAACCCCAGCAGCCTGGAAATAGACAAACTTCCAGCATCCCAGGAAAGCCAGCAAATTCCAGCATCCTGGGAAAAGAACACACAAAATTCCAGCAGCCTGGAAAAGACAAAATTCCAGCCACCACCTGGCTGGAGCTCAGCTGGATTTTGGCAGCATCAATGAATCTTCGGGGGAAAAAAAAAAAAAAAATTGGCTGATTTTAAAAAGCCCTGGAATTGTGTCCCAGATTTCCAGGAGCAGATGGATAAAGAGATAAAAATCAGCTTCTCCTTGTGTTTGGTGCCTGGGATTGCCTTTCCTTTTCCAAACTTGGATCTTTCTTGCATTTTTCCAGGAATCTTCAGGGAACTGGATAAACCTGGAAGTGCCCTGATCCCATTCCATGCACCCAGGATTTGGACTGGTACCCATTCCTTCAGGAAAACACAACAACCTTGGGAGTTGTGGACAATCCCAGGGAAATACTCGGGATCCAGCAGAGCAGCTCCTCCTTTGGGTGCTCAGGGCAGAGAGGAGAAGGGCTAAGAGGCAGGAATTCCCAAGGAATCGCTGGGAATTCTCAGGGCCGGGATGGTTTCAGGAAGATGAGGAGGAAGGGAAGCCCTGACATCACTCAGCACCCAGGGGAGCCAAAGCCACGCTTCCTTTTCATTCCATTTTATTCCTTTTTATTCCGTTTTATTCCTTTTTATTCCGTTTTATTCCATTTTATTCCGTTTTATTCCGTTTTATTCCGTTGGAGCGCTAAATACTAAACATTTTAAACTTCCTGTACAAACGAACTCTAACTCCCAAGAGAACACTGCATTTAACCTAAAGCCATTAAAAAAACCCTTCCAAAATGAATGAATAGCATTAAATTCCAAGCGTGTAGTTAATTAAAAGTGTGTAATATCACAAAGTAAAAAAACTTAAAAGTTCGGAGTTTTAAAATATAGTAATATAAAAAAAAGAAAAAAAAAAGATTTTAAGACGAACACAAATTGTTCTTCTTTACCTTCTTCTTCTTAAGTTTAAGTAATATTTTATAATTAAACAGAAAAGCTGGCAGTGTGGGCTTCAAAAAAATCAATTATTAAGTTAAGAATAAAATAGTTTAAGCATCATTTCTTAATTAAATCATTTAACCTTAAAAAAACCTTGTAACAAAAACCATGCCATTATAACCAGTATAATTACAGTATTATTAGAATTCTAATAATTATAATAGTATTATATTATAGCCATCATATATGCACATAGATAATGGTTATAAAGGTTATAAATATGCATAAACACAAAAATAGATATATATTTTATATATTTATATGGAATACATACTACAATACCATATTGCAATATTATATTATTATATTCTGATATGTATCATAATATGCTATACTATAATTAATAGATTATAATATTATGATTTAATATATCATATTATAACACAATACAATATATATATAAATATATATATATATAATCTTATAATAATTTTATACCTTATTACTAAAAAAACCTTGTAACAAAAACCATGCCATTATAACCAGTATAATTACAGTATTATTAGAATTCTAATAATTATAATAGTACAATATTATAGCCATCATATATGCACATAGATAATGGTTATAAAGGTTATAAATATGCATAAACACAAAAATAGATATATATTTTATATATTTATATGGAATACATACTACAATACCATATTGCAATATTATATTATTATATTCTGATATGTATCATAATATGCTATACTATAATTAATAGATTATAATATTATGATTTAATATATCATATTATAACACAATACAATATATATATAAATATATATATATATAATCTTATAATAATTTTATACCTTATTACTAAAAAAACCTTGTAACAAAAACCATGCCATTATAACCAGTATAATTACAGTATTATTAGAATTCTAATAATTATAATAGTACAATATTATAGCCATCATATATGCACATAGATAATGGTTATAAAGGTTATAAATATGCATAAACACAGGTGCATATAGATATATATTTTATATATTTATATGGAATACATACTACAATACCATATTGCAATATTATATTATTATATTCTGATATATATCATAATATGCTATACTATAATTAATAGATTATAATATTATAATTTAATATATAATATTATAACGCAATACAATATATATATAAAAATATATATATCATCGTATAATCATTTTATACCTTATTACTAAAAAAACCTTGTAACAAAAACCATGCCATTATAACCAGTATAATTCCAGTATTATTAGAATTCTAATAATTATAATAGTATTATATTATAGCCATCATATATGCACATAGATAATGGTTATAAAGGTTATAAATATGCATAAACACAGGTGTATATAGATATATATTTTATATATTTATATGGAATACATACTACAATAACATATTGCAACAATATTATATTATTATTTTATCCTGATATATATCATGCTATACTATATTATAATTAATAGATTAAAATATTATATTGTAATATAGAATATTATAATATATAACATTATAATGTAATATATAATATTATAATGTAATATATAATATTATAATGTAATATATAATATTACAATGTAATACAATATATATATAAATATATATATATATATATATATATAAAATCTTATAATAATTTTATACCTCATTACTAAAAAAACCCTACAAATCTCACTACAGTAAAGCAATTACATTAGTAAAAAATAATAAACACCTAAGTCTAAACACAAACTATCACCTCGAATACCTTCAATCCCAACCTCAACAAGAATTAAATTTAAAAAGCCCGAACCCCAGCCTAACCGCAGGAAGGGAATTCCCTGCTTTTCCCGCAGCACGGAAAGGGAAAGGAAATCCAGGGAATTCTGTCTGGGAGCCGCGGCCAAAGCGGATTCACCCACAGAGGCCGAGAGCAGAGGGAGGGGAGGCAGGGACACATCCCACGGGGGCTGGAATGAGGGAGGTGGGACTAATCCAGGCTGCTCTGCCATGGGATCACGGAATGGGCCGGCTGGGACGGGAATGTAAGGATCACCCAGTGCCACTCTGCCATGGCAGGGACACCTCCCACTGTCCCCATGTCCAGCCTGGCCTTGGACATTGCAGGGATCAGGGGCAGCCCCAGCTGCTCTGGCAATTCCAGCCCAGCCAGGAATTCCCAATTCCCAAGATCCCATCCATCCCTGCCCTCTGGCAGTGGGAGCCATTCCCTGTGTCCTGTCCCTGCAGGCCTTGTCCCCAGTCCCTCTGCAGCTCTCCTGGAGCCCCTTCAGGGCCTGGAATGTGCTGGAAGCTCTCCCTGGAGCCTTCTCCTCTCCAGGGGAACATTCCCAGCTCTCCCAGCCTGACATTGGATCCATCTCCTCTCCAAGAAATTCATGGACTCAGGGGCTTCACTTGGAATCTCAGGAAACCATGAAGGGTCTCCCTTCCCTTTTCCTCTCTTTTCTGTCCCCATTTTCCATAAAGATCCCTCGGGATGGATTCTGAGTGTCCCAAATCCCAGAATCCTGGACCAGTTTGGGTGGGAAGGGACCCCAAAGCTCATTCCAGGGACACCTCCCCTATCCAGGGTGCTCCAATCCTTCCTTGGACATTCCAGGGATCCAGCCCCAGCTGCTCTGGCAATTCCAGCCCAGCCAGGAATTCCTCATTCCCAAGATCCCACCCCAATCTCCCTTTCCCAGGGAATCCCCTCCATTCCCAGCTCTCCCATCCTGGGATTGGATCCATCCCCACCCAGACTCCGCTCCAGGAAGGAATTTTGGGATCCGGGGGCTTCACTGTGAATCTCAGGACTCCAGGAATGGTCTCCCTTCCCTTTCCATCCCCAACTTCCATAAAAATCCCTTGGGATGGATTCTGAGCCCCCTTGATCCCAGAAGGGTTTGGGTGGGAAGGGACCTCAAATCCCATCCCATTCCAATCCCACCATCCCGGGCTGCTCCAGCCTGGCCTTGGACATTCCAGGGATCCAGGACAGCCCCAGCTGCTCTGGCAATTCCAGCCCAGCCAGGAATTCCCAATTCCCAAGATCCCATCCATCCCTGCCCTCTGGCAGTGGGAGCCATTCCCTGTGTCCTGTCCCTGCAGGCCTTGTCCCAGTCCCTCTGCAGCTCTCCTGGAGCCCCTTCAGGCCCTGGAATGTGCTGGAAGCTCTCCCTGGAGCCCTCTGCTCTCTCTCCAGGGAACATTCCCAGTTTTCCAGCCTCCCCTGCCCATCCTGGTGCTCCCAAGCCCCAGGAGGGAGGAGCAGCAGCTCTGGGACAGCTCTGGGGTGCACAAAACCCCTTGGAGTTGAAGGGAGCTTTGCCCTTCAATATTCCAACATTCCACCCCTCTCCTGGCAGCTGGAACTGCATTTCCCCCAGCTGAGGGACCAAGGCACAAAGCTCAGGAGCTGCACCTGGAGCTGCAGGAATTTCTCTCCAGCTCCTGTGGACAACTGGAAAACCCAAGTTTCCTGTGGGGATTTGTGAGCCTTAACCCCGTCAGGCACCTCCTGCCTCCAGCAAAATCCGCTGCAATTCCCAAATGAATTCCTCTGCTGATCCTTCCTCCTCGTTCCCATGGCTTTGCCATCCTGACATGGATGACTGGGATTTCTCCGGGTGGTTTTCCACCTTCCTGGGGCTTCCAGGCCACGATCTGCCTGCTGCTGGCCTTGGAAATGAAGATTCCAACCAAGATTCCAGCTCAGAGCCAGGGGAGGATGGATGATCCCAGCTCTGGGTTTACAGGAAGAGCCAAGCCCAGCCCCAGTCCCAGCTGTGGGTTTGTCCTGGGGACACCAGGCTCAAATGCGCTGGGAAAAACAGAATATTAAATATATATCCCAGGGAAAAACCTCCAGAAATAATTCCCAGCTCGTGGTGTTAACCTTCACGTGACAAACACAAAAAATAAATGTTTGAGAGCAACAAAATAGGAAAATAACATTTAAAGCAGGGAAATTAATTCCATGCTGCATTAGCTGTGGATAATGACACCAAAAATGCCATTTAAAGGCCACTTTTCTCCCAGCAGAGCACTCACCAAGTCCTTCTCCTTCAGATTTTCCACCAGCTGATCCATTTTGGATTGATCCTTATTGGATATTTCCACCTCATAGAGACTGGAGTAAACACCCTGAAAGCAGACTGGGGGGGAAAGAAAGGATTTGGGGTTGGGATGGTGATTTTCCAGGGATTCTGTCCCAGCAGCGTGGAGGTGGAATTGGTGGGAGCACTGGAAATCGGGATATTTCACACCCACCTTCATTCCTAGTGTAATTTTTTTTCCCAAATGCAGCTTCTGGCAGTTTTTTCTTCAAGTCAGACAATCCCATGACGTGTTTGATGTCCAGGCTGGGAGGCCTGAGGGGATGAAGCACAAAAAAAAAAAAATATCAGGATTAAGGAGAGCTGGGAGTTCTGTGGAGCCAAAAAAAAAGCTCTGGAAAAATGCAGCTTGCTCAGGGATCCTGTGTGCAAATCCTGAAAATCATCAAATCACAGACCCTCGGATGTTTAAAGCCAGGCTTGGAGCAGTGTGACTTAGTGGGAGGTATCAGAACTAAATTAATTTAAAGGACTTTATCTCCTCACCCAGCTGTGACCAAAAATGGGCTTAGTTTGAGAAACCAGGCTTAGTTTAAGAAAACAGGTTTAGTTTGAGAAACCAGGCTTAGGTTAAGAAAACAGGTTTAGTTTGAGAAACCAGGCTTAGGTTAAGAAAACAGGTTTAGTTTGAGAAACCAGATTTAGGGTTAAGAAAACAGATTTAGTTTAAGAAACCAAGGTTCAGTTTGAGGAACCAGGTTTGGGTTAAGGAATCAGGTTCAGTTTGAAAAGCCAGGCTTAGTGTGATAAGCCAGGCTCAGTGTGTGACCCCAGGCTCAGTAACAGAAACCATGCTCAGATTAAGCTCAGCTCAGGTACATAAATCTGGCTCAGGTACATAAGCCCGGCTCAGTGCGCTAAGCCCAGCCCAGCCCCACTCACAGCTGGGCGGGCACGCTGCCCGCGCTGTGCTAAGCCCGGCTCAGTGCGCTAAGCCCAGCCCAGCCCCACTCACAGCTGGGCGGGCACGCTGCCCGCGCTGTGCTAAGCCCGGCTCAGTGCGCTAAGCCCAGCCCAGCCCCACTCACAGCTGGGCGGGCACGCTGCCCGCGCTGTGCTCGCTCCTCAGGCCGATGGTGCAGAGGCGCTGGCCCCCGATGCACAGCTGGCCCCGCCACGGGCACGGCGCCGCTGCCGAGAGCGACCGCGGCTCTGCGGAGGGAACGGGAGAGGGGAGAGAACAATCCATGGGGAAATCCAAACCCCAAAAACCACAACTTCAAAAACCCCAAACCCAACCTGAAAAACCACAACCCCAACCCCAAAAACCACAACCCCAAAAAGCCCAAACCCAACCTGAAAAACCACAACCCCAACCCCAAAAAACACAAACCCAAAAAGCCCAAACCCAACCTGAAAAACCACAAACCCAACCCCAAAAAACACAAACCCAAACCCCAAAACCACAATCCCAAAAAGCCCAAACCCAAGCCCAAAAACCACAACCCCAAAAAACACAAACCCAAAAACCACAACCCCAACCCCAAAAACCACAACCCCAGAAAACACAAACCCAAACCCCAAAACCACAACCCCAAAAAACACAAACCCAAAAACCACAACCCCAAAAAACACAAACCCAAACCCCAAAACCACAACCCCAAAAAGCCCAAACCCAACTTGAAAAACCACAACCCCAAACCCAAAAAACACAAACCCAAACCCAAAAACCACAATCCCAAACCCAAAACCACAACCCCAAAAACCCCAACCCCAAAACCCACAAACCCAAACCCAAACACCCCAAACCCAAACACCCCAAACCCAAACCCAGCAGCCCTTACCTTGGTGGTTCCGCTCCGCTCTGGAGAGAGAGAGGTCAATAAAAAAAGAAAATATTCAGAGATGGGAAAAGGAATAAAAGGAATAAAAGGAATATTCGGGATAGGGGAAGGATAAAAAGGAATTTTAGAGATGGGAAAAGGAAGAAAAGGAATTTTAGAGATAGAAAAAGAATAAAATGAGAAAAGGGAAAATGAAGAAAAGGACAATAATCAAAGATGGGAAAAGAGGGAAGAAAAGGAAAATTTGGGTATGGGAAAAGGAAGAAAAGGAATATTCAGAGATGGGAAAAGGAATATAAGGAAAATATTCAGAGATGGGTAAAGAGGGAATAAAAGGAGTATTAGAGATAGGAACAGCACAGAAGGGAATTTTAGAGATGGGAAAGGGAATAAAAAGGAATTTCAGAGAAGGAAAAAGGAATAAAATGAATAAGTAGATATTGGGGAAAGGAATAAAAGGAATTTTAGAGATGGGAAAAGAGGGAATAAAAGGAATATTTACAGATGGGAAAAGAGGGAAGAAATTGAAAATTTAGGAATGGGAAAAGGAACAAAGGGGATTTTAGAGATGGAAAAAGAATAAAAAGGAATATTAGGGATGGGAAAATGAGTAAGAGGAATATTCAGAGATGGGCAAAGGAATAAAAGGAAAATGTTCAGAGATGGGAAAAGGATAAAAAGAAATATTTAGAAAAGGGAAAAGGAATATTCAGAGACGGGAAAAGGATAAAAAGGAGTATTAGATGGGGAAAAGGACAAAAGGGAATTTCAGGGATGGGAAAAGGGGGAAGAGGAGGGATTTCGGGGTGGCTTACGGGCTGCGCGGGGCCGGCGCCGGCATCTCGCGGGGCGGGCGGTACTGGCAGGCCAGCAGCACGTACGGACACACCTGGCGGGGCCGCTCGGCCGCACCCGCCCCGCTCACCTCGTACACGTAGTACTGGGGAAAGAGCGGGGAACAGCCGTGGGAATGGGGGAACCATCCCTGGGAACGGGGAATCATCCATGGGAACGGGGAATCATCCCTGGGAATGGGGAATGATCCATGGGGAACAGGGAATCACCCATGGGGAACAGGGAATTCACCCCGCTCACCTCGTACACGTAGTACTGGGGAAAGAGCGGGGAACAGCCGTGGGAATGGGGGAACCATCCCTGGGAACGGGGAATCATCCCTGGGAACGGGGAATCATCCATGGGGAACTGGGAATCACCCATGGGAATGGGGAATCATCCATGGGGAACAGGGAATTCACCCCGCTCACCTCGTACACGTAGTACTGGGGAAAGAGCGGGGAACAGCCGTGGGAATGGGGAATAACCCATGGGGAACTGGGAATCATCCCTGGGAACAGGGAATCATCCATGGGGAACAGGGAATCATCCATGGGAATGGGGAATGATCCATGGGGAACAGGGAATTCACCCCGCTCTCCTCGTACACGTAGTACTGGGGAAAGAGCGGGGAACAGCCGTGGGAATGGGGGAACCATCCCTGGGAATGGGGGAATCATCCATGGGAATGGGGGAATCATCCATGGGAACAGGGAATCATCCCTGGGAATGGGGGAATCATCAATGGGAATGGGGGAATCATCCCTGGGAATGGGGAATGATCCATGGGGAACAGGGAATTCACCCCGCTCACCTCGTACACGTAGTACTGGGGAAAGAGCGGGGAACAGCCATGGGAATGGGGGAATCATCCCTGGGAATGGGGAATCATCCCTGGGAACGGGGAATCATCCATGGGAACTGGGAATCATCCACGGGGAACGGGGAATTCACCCCGCTCACCTCGTACACGTAGTACTGGGGAAAGAGCGGGGAACAGCCGTGGGAATGGGGGAATCATCCCTGGGAATGGGGAATCATCCCTGGGAACGGGGAATCATCCATGGCAATGGGGAATCATCCATGGGAACTGGGAACCATCCATGGGCAACAGGGAATTCACCCCGCTCACCTCGTACACATAGTACTGGGGAAACAACAGGGAACCGCCATGGGAAACGGGGAATAACCCATGGGATACAAGGAATCATCCATGGGAATGGGGAATGATCCATGGGGAACTGGGAACAATCCATGGGGATGGGGAATCATTCACGGGGAACAGGGAATTCACCCCGCTCACCTTGTACACGTAGTACTGGGGAAACAACAGGGAACAGCCATGGGAAACGAGGAATAACCCAGGGGACACAGGGAATCATCCATGGGAATGGGGAATCATCCATGGGGAACTGGGAATCATCCATGGGAATGGGGAATAATCCATGGCAAACTGGAAATAATCCATGGGAATGGGGAATCATCCACGGGGAACAGGGAATTCACCCCGCTCGCCTCGTACACGTAGTACTGGGGAAAGAGCGGGGAACAGCCTTGGGAAATGGGGAATCATCCCTGGGAATGGGGGAATCATCCCTGGGAACGGGGAATCATCCATGGGGAACTGGGAATCATCCACGGGGAACGGGGAATTCACCCCGCTCTCCTTGTACACGTAGTACTGGGGAAAGAACGGGGAACAGCCGTGGGAATGGGGGAATCACTCCTGGAAATGGGGAATCATCCATGGGAACGGGGAATCATCCGTGGGAACGGGGAACCATCTGTGGGAATGGGGAATCATCCACGGGGAACTGGGAATCATCCACGGGGAACGGGGAATTCACCCCGCTCTCCTCGTACACGTAGTACTGGGGAAAGAGCGGGGAACAGCCGTGGGAATGGGGGAATCATCCCTGGGAATGGGGGAATCATCCATGGGAATGGGAGAATCATCCATGGGAACGGGGAATCATCCACGGGGAACTGGGAATCATCCACGGGGAACTGGGAATCATCCACGGGGAACGGGGAATTCACCCCCCTCTCCTCGTACACGTAGTACTGGGGAAAGAGCGGGGAACAGCTGTGGGAATGGGGGAATCATCCCTGGGAATGGGGGAATCATCCCTGGGAACAGGGAATCATCCATGGGGTACTGGGAATCATACATGGGAACTGGAAACAATCCATGGGGATGGGGAATCATCCATTAGGAACAGGGAATCATCCCTGGGAATGGGGAATCATCCACGGGGAACAGGGAATTCACCCCGCTCGCCTTGTACACGTAGTACTGGGGAAAGAGCGGCGAACAGCCGTGGGAATGGGGAATAACCCATGGGGAACTGGGAATCATCCATGGGAACGGGGAACCATCCATGGGGTACTGGGAATCATCCATCGGGTTCTGGGAATCATCCATGGGGAACGGGGAATTCACCCCGCTCACCTCGTACACGTAGTACAGGGGAAAGAGCGGGGAACAGCCGTGGGAATGGGGGAATCATCTGTGGGAATGGGGGAATCATCCCTGGGAACGGGGAATCATCCATGGGAAATTTGGAATCCATGGGATACTGGGAATTCAACCATCTGGAACTGGGAATAATCAATGGGGAATGGGGAATTCATCCATGGGGTACTAGGAATCACCCATGGGGAACTGGGAATCATCCATAGGATACTGGGAATCATCCATGTAGGACAGGGAATTCACTCTGCTCTCCTCGTACACGTAGTACTGGGGAAACAACGGGAAATATCCGTGGGAATGGGGAATAATCCATGGGATACTAGCAGTCATCCATGGGGAACGGGGAATCACCTGTGGGATAGGGGGAATCATCCATGGGGAACTGGGAATCATCCATAGGGAACTGGGAATCATCCATGGGAAACTGGGAATCGTCCATGGGAAACTGGGAATCGTCCACGGGGAACTGGGAATCGTCCATGGGAATGGGGAAATAATCCATGGGGAACTGGGAATCATCCATGGAAAACTGGGAATCGTCCATGGGAAACTGGGAATCGTCCATGGGAGACTGGGAATAATCCATGGGAATGGGGAAATAATCCCTGGGGAACTGGGAATCATCCATGGGGAACGGGGAATTCACCCGCTCACCTTGTACACGTAGTACTGGGGAAAGAACGGGGAACAGCCGTGGGAATGGGGGAATAATCCATGGGGAACTGGGAATCATCCATGGGGAACTGGGAATTCATCCACGGGGAACACAGGGAATTCATGGAATAACAGGAAAAAACAGGGAATCATGGAATGGGGATGGGAAAACGGGGAAATCACAGACTGAGGCACCAGGAAAAGGGAAATCCACGGGGAAAAGGGAAATCCATGGGATGGGGCACTGGGAAAATGGAAAAACGGGGAAATCGTGGGATGTGGGAGCGGGAAAAGGGCAGTCCAAGGAATCCCTGGGGAAGGGCAATCCCGGAGTACCTGGCTGCTCCCGCTGGACACGTGGCAGTCGTAGCCGGGCGAGGGGCAGGTGGAGCTGCTGGGGCAGCTCTCGGGAATGGCTCTCACCTTGCCCTGCAGCAGAAACACATCCCGAGGATGGAAATCCATGGAGCGCTTCCCAAAAATCCACCCCAAAGGATGGAAATCCATGGAGGCCTTCCCAAAAATCCACCCCAAGGATGGAAATCCATGGAGGCTTTCCCAAAAATCCATCCCGAGGATGGAAATCCCTGTAGTCCTTCCCAAAAATCTATGGAGTCCTTCCCCAAAATCCAGCGAAAGCATGGAAATCCATTGAAACATTCCCAAAATTCCATCCAAAGCATCAAAATCCATGGAGTCCTTCCCAAAAATCCACCCCAAGGATGGAAATCCATGGAATCCTTCCCAAAAATCCATTGAATCCTTCCCAAAAATCCATTGAATCCTTCCCCAAAATCCATCCCAAGGATGGAAATCCATGGAGTGCTTCCCAGAAATCCATCCCAAGGACGGAAATCCATGGAGTCCTCCCCAAAAATCCACCCCAAGGATGGAAATCCATGGAGTCCTCCCCAAAAATCCACCCCAAGGATGGAAATCCATGGAATCCTTCCCAAAAATCCATTGAATCCTTCCCAAAAATCCATCCCAAGGATGGAAATCCATGGAGTGCTTCCCAGAAATCCATCCCAAGGACGGAAATCCATGGAGTCCTTCCCAAAAATCCACCCCAAGGATGGAAATCCATGGAGTGCTTCCCAAAAATCCGTCCAAAGCATGGAAATCCATGGAATTCTTCGCAAAAAATCCATCCAAAAGATGGAAATCCATGGAATTATTACCAAAAATGCATCCCAATGATGGAAATCTGTGGAATTATTCCCAAAGATCCATCGATACAACAGGAAGGGGGGGGAAAAAAAAAAAAACAACCCCCAAATGTCCCAAAATTCCTGAGAATCCAGGGAAAAATTGGATTCTGGAGTTTGATTTTCCATCCCATCAGAATTATGGGCAGCATAAAAAAAAAAACCAAAAAAAAAACCCAAAAAACCCCAAAAAACCCCAAAAAAACCCCAGAAATTAAAAGAGGAATTTCCAGCGTTAAGAGTTTGGGTTTGGAATCAGCTCCACACAGGAGGAAGGGAAAAAAAACCAACCCTCAAACTTCCCAAAATTCCTAGGAAAAATTGGATTGCGGAGTTTGATTTATAGGCAATAAACATTTGGGTTTTACCTTGATGAGTTTGCAGATGACAATAAATCCTGATTTTCCGTGGTGCCAAGGGCTGGGATGGAGGCAGTCGGAATATTTGGAAATATAAACCCCTGGAAAACAAAAAAAAAAGGGAATTATTTGTCAGCAGGGGAAGGGAGAATTCTAGAATAGTCCCAGAAAATCAGCTATTGGGAGATAAAGAGCATTAATATTCCCAGAAAATGAGAAATATGCCCAGAAAATTAGGAATATTCCCAGAAAATGAGGAATATTCCCAGAAAATCAATTATTGGGTGATATAGATTGTTAACATTCCCAGAAAATGAGAAATATTCCCAGAAAATCAATTATTGGGTGATAAAGATTGTTAACATTCCCAGAAAATGAGAAATATTCCCAAACAATGAGAAATATTCCAAGAAAATGAGAAATATTCACAGGAACTGAGAAATATTCTGAGAAAAAATGAGAAATATTCCCAGGAAATGAAAAATATTCCAAGAAAATTAGTTTTTGTGGGGACAAAGGTGGTTAATACTCCCAGAAAATGAGAAATATTCCAAGAAATTCAGAAATATTCCAAGAAAATGAGAAACATTCCCAGAAAATGAGGAAAACTCCCAGGAAATCAATTACTGGGTTAATATTCCCAGAAAAATGAGAAATTTTCCCCAAAAAATGAGAAATTTTCCCAGGAATTGAGACATGCTCCCAGAAAAATGAGCGAAATTCCCAGAAAATTAGCAATATTCCCAGGAAATCAGTTCTTGGGTGATAAAGGTTGTTAACATTCCCAAAAAATGAGAAATATTCCAAGAAAAATGAGAAATATTCCCAAACAATGAGAACTATTCCAAGAGAATGATAAATATTCCAAGAAAAGGAGAAATATTCCCAGAGAAACGAGGAATATTCCCAGAAAATCAATTACTGGGTGATAAAGGATGTTAATATGCCCAGAAAAATGAGAAAAATTCCCAGGAAACCAATTATTGAGTAATAAAGATTGTTAATTTTCCCAGAAAATTTGAAATATTCAGAGGAAATCAGTTCTTGTGGGTGGTAAAGGGTGTTAATATTCCCAAAAAATGAGAACTATTCCAAGAGAATGAGAAAAATTCCCAGAAAAATAAGAAATAGTCCCAGAAAAAATGAGAAATATTCCCAGAAAACCAGGTTTTGGGTGACAAAGGCTGTTCATATTCCCAGAAAATGAAGAGCTGAAGGAACGCTGCCATTCCCTGGGGAAAATCCCATCCTCACCTGGCTGAAGGAGCAGAAATAAAGAGAATTTTCCATGGATTTTTGCAGCAAAACCCAGGAATGTTGACCTCTTGCCCTGACATTGGAAGGAGTTTTATTCCCAAAATGGGAATTTGGAAGGGGTTTTAGAAGGAGTTTATTCACAAAGCGGGAATTTGGAAGGAGTTTTATTCCCAAAATGGGAATTTGAAGGAATTTTGACAGACTTTATTCCCAGAGTGGGAATTTTGAAGGAGTTTTGAAGGAGTTTCATTCCCAAAATGGGATTTTGAAGGCGTTTTGAAGGAACTTATTCCCAGAGTGGGAATTTGAAAGGAATTTTGAAGGAGTTTTATTCCCAGAATGGGAATTTGGAAGGAATTTGGAATCCCCCCAGAGTGGGGGATTTTTTGGAAGCAGTTTCATTCCCAGCATGGGAATTTGAAGGAATTTGGAGGGAGTTTCATTCCCAGAGTGGGAATTTGAAGGAATTTGGAGGGAGTTTCATTCCCAGCGTGGGGATTTGAAGGAATTTGGAGGGAGTTTCATTCCCAGAGTGGGAATTTGAAGGAATTTGGAGGGAGTTTCATTCCCAGCGTGGGGATTTGAAGGAATTTGGAGGGACTTTCATTCCCAGAGTGGGGATTTTGAAGGAGTTTTGAAGGAACTTATTCCCAGAGTGGGAATTTGGAAGGAATTTTGAAGGAGTTTTATTCCCAGAATGGGAATTTGCAAGCAGTTTTATTCCCAGAATGGGAATTTGGAAGGAATTTGGAATCCCCCCAGAGTGGGGATTTTTTGGAAGCAGTTTCATTCCCAGAGTGGATATTTGAAGGAATTTGGAGGGACTTTCATTCCCAGAGTGGGGATTTTGAAGGAGTTTTGAAGGAACTTATTCCCAGAGTGGGAATTTGGAAGGAATTTTGAAGGAGTTTTATTCCCAGAATGGGAATTTGCAAGCAGTTTTATTCCCAGAATGGGAATTTGGAAGGAATTTGGAATCCCCCTAGAGTGGGGATTTTTTGGAAGCAGTTTCATTCCCAGAGTGGGGATTTGAAGGAATTTGGAGGGAGTTTCATTCCCAGAGTGGGGATTTGAAGGAATTTGGAGGGAGTTTCATTCCCAGAGTGGGGATTTTGAAGGAATTTGGAGGGAGTTTCATTCCCAAAATGGGATTTTGAAGGAGTTTTGAAGGAACTTATTCCCAGAGTGGGAATTTGGAAGGAATTTTGAAGGAGTTTTATTCCCAGAATGGGAATTTGCAAGCAGTTTTATTCCCAGAATGGGAATTTGGAAGGAATTTGGAATCCCCCCAGAGTGGGGATTTTTTGGAAGCAGTTTCATTCCCAGAGTGGGGATTTGAAGGAATTTGGAGGGAGTTTCATTCCCAGCGTGGGGATTTGAAGGAATTTGGAGGGAGTTTCATTCCCAGAGTGGGGATTTTGAAGGAATTTGGAGGGAGTTTCATTCCCAGAGCGGGGAATTTGAAGGAATTTGGAGGGAGTTTCATTCCCAGAGTGGGGATTTTGAAGGAGTTTTGAAGGAACTTATTCCCAGAGTGGGAATTTGGAAGGAATTTTGAAGGAGTTTTATTCCCAGAATGGGAATTTGCAAGCAGTTTTATTCCCAGAATGGGAATTCGGAAGGAATTTGGAATCCCCCCAGAGTGGGGATTTTTTGGAAGCAGTTTCATTCCCAGAGTGGGAATTTGAAGGAATTTGGAGGGAGTTTCATTCCCAGCGTGGGGATTTGAAGGAATTTGGAGGGAGTTTCATTCCCAGAGTGGGGATTTTGAAGGAATTTGGAGGGAGTTTCATTCCCAGAGTGGGGATTTGAAGGAATTTGGAGGGAGTTTCATTCCCAGTGGGGGATTTTGAAGGAATTTGGAGGGAGTTTCATTCCCAGAGTGGGGATTTTGAAGGAATTTGGAGGGAGTTTCATTCCCAGAGTGGGGATTTGCTGTTCCAGGTGGGATTTTACCTTTGGCAGGGTCCCCCAGGGTGGAGATGTTGCTGCTGTTGACACGGAGCCCGCTCTGACACACCTGCTGGGCCTGCAAGGGAACAGGAGAATTCCTCTTTTTCCACCTTTCTTCCCGGATTAACTTCCGGGAAATGAGAAATATTCCCAGGAAATAAGGAATTCCAAGTAATTCCAAATAATTCTGAATAATTCCACTGGCGCCAAGGAAAATTCCTTTTTCTCCAATCAGATCCATATGTAAAGTCTCTCGGGAGCCAAATAATCCCAAAGAACTCCAGATAATCCCAAAGAATCCCAAATACTCCCAAAGAACTCCAGATAATACCGAAGAATCCCAAATACTCCCAAAGAACTCCAGATAATCCCGAAGAATCCCAAATACTCCCAAAGAACTCCAGATAATACCGAAGAACTCCACATAATCCCGAAGAACTCCAGATAATTCCACTGGCACCACGGAAAATTCCTTTTTTTCCAATCAGATCCAACCCTAAAATTCCCCAGGAGCCAAAGAATTCCTAATAATCCCAAAGAATTCCAAATAATCCCAAAGAGTCCCACTGGCACCAAGGAAAACTCCCTTTTCTCCCATCAGAGCCATCCCAACCCCCCCAGGCGCTGCTCCCAGAGTTTTTCCCAGCAGGAATTCCCCTGGGAACTGCCCCACCAAATCTCCTGGGTCTGATGGGACAAAAAGCAGGGATTGGATCCCAAATTTCCATGGAAAATCCTGTTGCAGGTTACCTCCTCCTCCTTGTCAAAGAGCAGGAATGCAAAGGTCTCCTGCAGCTCCTCCTGGCTGTATCCTGCAGCTGCCTTGGCTTGGGCAAAAGCTTGGAGCTGGAAAAAAAATCCCAAAATTTTGGTCTCAGAGGATGCTGATCCCAGGAAAAAAAATTCTTTCCTCAGTTTGTTTTTTTTTCAGGATTAGGGGAAAAAAAGTAATCTGGCCCAGCACAGCTGGAATAACATCTGGACGTGGTTTAATTCCTGAGCCTTGCAATCCCAAAAAAATTTAAGTGTGAGGAAAATTTAAGTGTGAGGAAAATTCACAGCAACAGGAAAAATCAGCAATGGGAATGGGATGAAGGGATTTGGAAAGTGGGAATGAAGGGAATTTGAAAGGGGGGATGAAGGGATTTTAGAAGTGGGAATGAGGGGATTTGAAAAGTGGAAATGGGATGAAGGGATTTGAAAAGTGGGAATTTTGAAAGCGGGAATGAAGGGATTTTGAAAGTGGGAATGTGAGGATTTTAAAAGTGGGAATTAAGAATTTTAAAAGTGGGAATGTGGGGACAAAAGGATTTTGAAAATGGGAATGAAGGGATTTGAAAAATGGGAATGAGGGGATTTGAAAACAGGGACTGGGATGAAGGGATTTCAAAAGTGGGAATGTGGGGATTTGAGAAGTGGGAATGTGTGGACTTTAAAAGGGGGAACGAAAGGATTTTGAAAGTGGGAACGAAAGGATTTTGAAAGTGGGAACGAAAGGATTTTGAAAGTGGGAACGAAAGGATTTTGGAAGTGGAGATGGGATGAAGAGATTTTTAAAATGGGAATTAAAGGACTTTTAAAAGTCCAGCCAGCTGGGGAAAAAAAAAGGTTAAACGGAAAAGAAAGGTGGAGACAGAGACTTCCCAAAAATCCGCTTTGAGGTCACCCAGGAGAAACGCAACCCATGGAAGGAATTCCCCCAATTCCAAAGGAATTCTGGAATTCCCGAGGCTCCAGGAATTTTGAGCACCACTGCCTGCATGGATTGTTTACTCCTGATGGGGATGGAAGTGCAAGGATGGGAGAAAAACAAATACTGGGAATTTCAAGAGGGACAGGAAACAGAGCTGGCAATAAACGAGCATTTCCAGAGGTGTGCAGCTCCCAGGAAATCCCATTTCTCCTGGGACTGCAGGCTTACCTCACTCAGGAAAAGCTCATTTTCCACCAGGATGGCTCTGCTGTACTGGAAGCCGTGCTGGGAGCTGGAGTGCAGGGAGGAGCTCTGCAGCAGCGCCACTGCCCGCTGCAACAGGGAACAGCCCGGCTCCTCGGGATCCAGGGGGAATCCTGGGGAAACAGGGAACATTCCAGCTGGGAATGGCTGCACAGGGAACAGCCCGGCTCCTCGGGATCCAGGGGGAATCCTGGGGAAACAGGGAACATTCCAGCTGGGAATGGCTGCAACAGGGAACAGCCCGGCTCCTCGGGATCCAGGGGGAATCCTGGGGAAACAGGGAACATTCCAGCTGGGAATGGCTGCAACAGGGAACAGCCCGGCTCCTCGGGATCCAGGGGGAATCCTGGGGAAACAGGGAACATTCCAGCTGGGAATGGCTGCAACAGGGAACAGCCCGGCTCCTCGGGATCCAGGGGGAATCAGGGAATATTCCAGCTGGGAATGGCTGCACAGGGAACAGCCTGGCTCCTCGGGATCCAGGGGGAATCCTGGGGAAACAGGGAACATTCCAGCTGGGAATGGCTGCACAGGGAACAGCCCGGCTCCTCGGGATCCAGGGGGAATCCTGGGGAAACAGGGAATATTCCAGCTGGGAATTGCCAGAGAGGCTCCTCAGGTTCCACAGGAAATACTGGGGGAAACCAGGGAAATATTCCAGGTGGGAATTGCCAGATCAATGTGGAGATTCAGGATGGAAAAAGGGAAATATTCCAGGTGGGAATTGCCAGAGGGCTGGGGGGATTCAGGATGGAAAAAGGGAAATATTCCAGGTGGGAATTGCCAGATCAATGTGGGGATTCAGGATGGAAAAAGGGAAATATTCCAGGTGGGAACTGCCAGATCAATGTGGGGATTCAGGATGGAAAAAGGGAAATATTCCAGGTGGGAATTGCCAGATCAATATGGGGATTCAGGATGGAAAAAGGGAAATATTCCAGGTGGGAATTGCCAGATCAATATGGGGATTCAGGATGGAAAAAGGGAAATATTCCAGGTGGGAATTGCCAGATCAATATGGGGATTCAGGATTAGGTGGTGCAAGGGTGTGGCTTGCTGCCATTCAAATCCCAAATTTCTGGGATTAAAACAGCCTTTGGAAAGAGGGATCTGAGCTCCTGGTTCATCCCCCAAAAAATCTGAAGCAAAATGATTTACAAATTCATAAATTTGCAAATTAATAAATTATTATTAAATTATAAAAGTATAAAAACCAGTCAATATAACTATTTGTATAATTAATTTTAACATAATAGATATGACTAATTAATTAAAATTAACCGATTACGCAATTAATTTGTTTATACGGTCTTCTATATAAATAATTATTTATTTATAATTAATTTTAAATAAGTTGCCGTCTAATATGTATAAATAATTATATTTTTAATATGTGTAGCATGATATACATATTACATATTATATTGTTATATTATATATTGTAGGCAAATTAGATTTAATACACACAATATATATTATTTTATATATCATAATATATAAATAACAGTGTATGAAATAATATCATACAGGATATTACACAGATTATTTATTTAAATAGAATTTAGGATTAATTACAAATTATTTAAACTAACTCTACATTCACTTAAGCAGAAATTCATTTATAAATGTATCATTTAACTCCATTCATGAGATTCCAGATCCCAAAGGGAAAGGAGGAAAATCTAGATGAGGGAAAAACGTGGAAGGATCTAAAAACGATCCAAGAATCCCAGAATGCTCCAAGAGAAACACGGCAGGCGAGGATGGAAAGTCTTTAAAGGATATTTTTCTGCTTTAAACCATATTTTGGGTCTCTTGTGCCTTTTTTATATCCACTTTTAACACTTCCTGCTTTTAGGTGCTGCCTCTGGAATCTTTGGAATTAGGGGGAAAAGCAGATTAAGAGCAGGAAAACGGGAAATAATGGGATTTTCCAGCTTTTTTTCCAGCATCACGTCTTTGGGCCTCACGAGAAAAGCTCATTTTGCTCATTCTTCCTGCAGTTTTCCCCTGTGTTTCCTGCACCCTTAGGGAAGCATCCAGAAAACTTAAAATTTAAATACAATGTCACACTTTAAATATAAAATTCCATGGAATTTTAAATCCCAGCTCAGCTCAAAGGACTCACCACAACCTCTGGTTTTTTGTTGTTGTGGTTGGGTTTGGTTTTTGTTTTTTTGTTTTGTTTTGTTTTTTGCTGGAGCACCACAACGTTTTCTGGAAAATATCAGATATTTTCAGGGATAGAGGTAAAAAAAAAAAAAGTACGGAAAACTCTTGGGAGTACAACAAAAAAAATCTGGGAATTTTGCAGGTGATCACTCCAGTATTTTTTCCTAAACGCAGCTTCAAAATCAAAATTCAGAAAGGGGGGAAAAATTATTAAAAAGTAATTAATAAATAAATTAATGAGAGGGAACTGAGCCCAAGTGGCTGCAGCCCGCAATTCCCTCCTGGATTTAGGGAAAATGTATCCCCACCCTAAGGAAAAAAAAAATCCCAGGAAAAAAAAAATCCCAAATCCTGGCACATCCCAGGGCAGGAGCAGAGGTGAAAGTGAAAGTGGCCATGGCAGAAGGGAAAGTGAAAGTGAGAAACGTGGGAACGGCACCGGATCCGTGGGGGAAACTTGGGAATGGGAAACTTGGGAATGGTGCTGGATCCATGGGGTGAAACTTGGGAATGGTTCTGGATCCGTGGGGAAAAGTCAGGGAATGAGAAACGTGGGAACGGCACCGGATCCGTGGGGGAAACTCGGGAATGGGAAACTTGGGAATGGTGCTGGATCTGGGAATGGCATCAGATTCACAGAGTGAAACTTGGGAATGAGAAACTTGGGAATGGCACCGGATCCGTGGTGAAAATCTCATGGAGACAGAAACCTGGGAATGGCACTGGATCCATGGGGAAAAACATGGGAATGACACTGGATCCATGGGGAAAAACTCCAGGAAGGAGAAACTTGGGAATGGCACTGGATCCATGGGGAAAAACTCCAGGAAGAAGAAACTTGGGAATGGCACTGGATCCATGGGGAAAAACTCCAGGAAGGAGAAACTTGGGAATGGCACTGGATCCATGGGGAAAAACTCCAGGAAGGAGAAACTTGGGAATGGCACTGGATCCATGGGGAAAAGTCAGGGAATGAGAAACTTGGGAATGGCACTGGATCCATGGGGAAAAGTCAGGGAATGAGAATCTTGGGAATGGCACACAGGGAAATTGAGAAATTTGGGAATGGCACTGAATCCATGGTGAAAAACTCAGAGAAGGACAAACTTGGTAACAGCACTCTGGGAATGGGAACCTTGGGAATGGCAATGGATCCATGGGGGAAAACTTGGGAATGACACTGGATCCATGGGGAAAAGTCAAGAGAAAGAAAAGGAGGAAACATTTGGGAAGAAGGAGAAGGAAAGAAAGAGAAACTTGGGAATGGCACCGGATCCATGGGGCAAACTCAGGGAAGGAGAAACTTGGGAATGGCACCGGATCCATGGGGCAAACTCAGGGAAGGAGAAACTTGGGAATGGCACCGGATCCATGGGGCAAACTCCAGGGATGGGATCAGACAGCACGGATGGCCCAGGACTGGAAGGTCCAGAGGGGATCGATGATCCCTGCCCTCCAACCCTTGGCAATTCCCAGCCTGCCCTGGTGAACTCCCACCCCTTCAGCACGGAATTCAACCAGGCACTCCTGCAGCTCCCAGAATCAGTTCCCAATCCAAGGAATGCTGAGTTTTCCCTCCACACTGTGCACAAACCATCCTCAAGGAATGGTGGAATTCCTTGGAATTCTGCTGATCCGCTGCTCCCTCCTCCTTCTCCTGGGCAGGATGATCGGAGCCAGGGAATCGTTTAGGTTGGGAAAGATTTCCAGGATGGAACCCAACCATTCCCAGCACTGCCAAGGCTGCCGTGTCCCCAAGTGCCACATCCACAGGGCTTTAAATCCCCCCAGGAATGGGGACTCCACCCCTGCCCTGGGCAGTTCCAGTGCCTGACCACCTTTTCCACGGAGAAATGTTCCTAAAACCCAATCCAAACCTCCCCTGGCCCAGCTTGAGGGATCCAAACTGGGATCAGGGAATGCTGAGCTGCTCCAGAGCATGGAATGTCCAGCTGGAATCAGCCCTGGGCACCCCTGAGCCTGGCTCAGCCTCCCACAGCCATGGGTGGGATGAGCCTTCCACACAAACCCCACTGGGAATGGTTTCTCCAGCTCCCTTCCTTGCTGGGATGGGATTGCTGGAGCCAGGGAATCATGGGGGCTGGAAAAGACTTCCTAGGATGGAATCCACCCATCCCAGCACTGCCAAGGCTGCCGTGTCCCCAAGTGCCACATCCACAGGGCTTTAAATCCCCCCAGGAATGGGGACTCCGCCCCGGCCCTGGGCAGTTCCAATGCCTGACCACCTTTTCCATGGAGAAATGTTCCTAAAACCCAATCCAAACCTCCCCTGGCCCAGCTGAGGCCATGGACTTCCAAAATCCAGGATTTTCCTCTGGCTCATCCAATTTTCTGGGATCTCTGGATGGCCTCAGCACTCAGCAACTTCCAAGGGAGTTTTTCCAGCCCAGGAGGAAAACTCTAGGCTTTGGAAGTGCATAATTTCCTTTTTTTTTTCATTTTTTAACCTTAAAATTTGAGTAGCATTCACTGCAGACATTTGGATGCTATCAAATCCTCAAAATTCCATGACCTAACAATTTTCCTGGCTTGATCCCAAGGTTGGAATGAGCTGGAATGTTGGGAATCACCAGCAGGATCAGCTCTGGCACCACCACATCCCACTGTGGATTTACATCAAAATTTGGGATAAATCCAGAAGCTTTTCATCCTACCATCCGTGAGTATCCCAAAAAACAGTTTGGTTCTTCCAGAGGTTCCTTGGGATCATCTTTCCCAAATTCTTTTGGAGTTTAATTTCTCCTATCCCAATTTCCTTCCTTCCCTGTGCGAGATCTCCCAGAAAAAACCAGAGTCTCCCCCTGGCTGATCCAGAGTTTTCTTCCTTTTCCAGCTGAGATCCAGGGATTTTCCTTCTCCAACTGATCCCACTCCTGGGAGCTGTTTGCTGAGTGGACTGGTAACAACAGAAATTTTAGGAGAATTTGGATATTAGGGAAAATTTCCCCCTGAAAAGCATGGGAAGAGGTCGCCCAGGGCACTGGAGGGATTTAAAAGCTGGAAGTGACATTGGGGACATCAGTGGTGGCCTTGGCAGGGTTGGGAATGGCTGGATTGGATCTCCCAGGGTTTTTCCAACTCTGGAATTCCACTTTCCCAGCTTTTGCCCACGCCAGGACACAGGGAATTATTTTAACCCTGGATTTGCTGGTGGCTGAAGCTGCCACGGGATAACGGGTCCGACCTCACCCCAAGACAAGTGGGATTTTCCATCTTTTTCCAGGCAGATGTTGGGAATGGGATGGGCTGGGATCAGAACAAAACCTCTGGAATAAACTGGGCTGATGTTTCCATGTGTTTCCTGGAGCTCTTGCCCCAGGATGCTGCAGATGAGGAATAAAAAACAATCCACAAATGCAAAGATTCCACCTTTTCCTCAGGAAATGGAGTTTCCATGCGTTTTCAGGATGCAGCTCCACGTTCCTAAATTAATCCTCCCTGGCCCTAAACTTGGGAATTATATCCTGGTTTGGGGTGGGATCATTTCTTTTGCTGTTTTTAACTCAATGAGCCAAGGTGGTTGTTCCTAAGCAAACCCAGGTGCTGGACTGGATTTCCAATTCTTTTTTCCCTTTCCCCTAATTTTTTTCCCCCAATCACCCAGGGCTGATTCCAGCTGGGAATTCGATGCTCTAGAGCAGCTGAGCATTCCCTGATCCCATTTTTGATCCTGTTTTTGGCCTCCAGCTGGGCCAGGGGAGGTTTGGATTGGATTTTAGGGGAAATTTCTCCTTGGAAAAGGAATGAGGATGTGGGGGCTGCAGGATTTATTTGGATGGGGTTTAGGTGCTGCAGGGAATTCCTGGCATCTTTTCAGGGCACTCTGCACCCTTCAGAGAGCTGCACTCAAGCTCTGATTTGATCTCACAGCAAAATCCAAATCCCATTGGATGGGCAGGGAATTTTAGCAGTTTCCTCATGGGATGGGAAAGCGATGTTCCCGCATTATGTTTAAAAAAAAAGCAAAAACAAAAAACCCGAAAAACTTCCGTGTCATCAGAAACTGCAGCAAATCCAGGCGTTTCCAAATTCCCGCCTGGAATTTTGTTCCTCCTGTTCTTTTGTTTGGCTCCAGCAAAAGAATTCCAAAGGAAATGTTTCATCCAGGAGGGAAAAGCTGGAAAAATCCAGCCTGGTGGAGAAATGATGGAGCCTCTCCTGCTGTACCAGCAGATGGAAAAATTAAGGGGGGAAAAAAAAAAACAACCTCCTGGGAAGTCCAGGCTGGATGAGAAGTTGGAATTTTCCCAACTGGAAAAGGACAGGTCGCCATTCCTGGCTGGACAAAGCCACATCCACCCCACTGTGATGAAAAATCTCCTCAGGGTAGGAATCCTCCCGCTACAATCCTCCCAAGAGCCATTTCTTGGATTTTACAGCCTCCCTCCCGCTCCTTCCAGCTGCTCAGGAAATTCAGAGTGTGGTTTTTACACGTTTCACGCGTTAATTGATAAAAATCAGTAGTTTTTATCTCAAAACCCCGGCTTTGTCACCTCACCCGGAGCTATGGGTTCACTCAAGTGACACCTGACTCTTCCCAAGTCACCAGCACAGGAATTTTGGCGCTTGGACAACAACAAAAAAAGCAACATTTTGTTTGCAGAATCAGCCAGTTTAGTGATTTTCCATGGAGCTGAGAGCAGCAGTGTTAGTAACAGTCTCGCTGAGGCAGAGAAATTCCCTTTGGGAAAAGGGGAAAAAAAAAATCAAAACATGCCTCCAACCAAATTCCCTCTGGATGCTCTGGCTGGGGAAATCACACCCTGAAAATTCCCAATAAAAACAACCAAAGCCAAGCACTAAAATCCAAAGATTCCCTCAGAATTAATGGGGTCTCACCACCAAAAAAAAACCATTCCAGATTGGGCAAAAGCCAGAACTTATCCCCAAAAAAAATCAACATTTCACTTTTTGGTCTCAAAGGGATTCCAAGCAAGAACAAGGAATCGGTCACTTTGGGAAAGAAAACCCCAGGGTGGGATTTTAAGGAATACTGAGGGTGAAGATCTGGGAATGGGGAATATTCAAGCTGGCTCTGCTGTTGCCAAAAACTGCAGGTTCAAGAGGAACACTAAAAAGAAATAAAGCAAATTATACATAATACCAATTTCAGAGCCACCTAACAGCCTCTGGTGCAAGGTAATCAACTGTAATTAATCACAATCCTTACCAGAGAAGACAAGAGTTTCTGAAATGCTCCCGTAACAATTTTTTGGCTGGAAAACAATTTCTGTGAAATCAGACACTTCAGTTACAACAGAACTTCTACAAAAAATTCCTTCTAGAGCAGAGCAGTGATTTCCAGACTCGACCACAGCAAAACCACGTGCTTATAAAAACCAAAACGAGTTTGGAGCTGCACTAAGAAAGATCCGCTTTATCAAAGACTTGGGGTAAATCCATTAATGTTATGTTCCGACCTGAGTAGCCCAAAAAACCCAGAGAACCTCCTGCACCATTTTGGATCATCAGGGAATGCATGTTTTTTATTAAAAAAAAAAAAAAATTGGTTTCCATGGAGCAAGGCCTGTGATTTACAATTCTTTTTGTGCCATCCAACCTGCTGCTTGTTTCATCTATCCCAGATTACCCTACAGCTGGGCAAACTCTGCTGCAATCCAAACCTCTGTGGGATAATTTGAGGACAATCTGGGATTAGGATTGTGCAAGACCAGAGCATAAACGTATTTTTCTCCCCTTATACAGCCAAATTTCAGCCCTGCAGCTGCTCCAAAGGGGGACCGAGAGTCCTCCAGCCCCTCCAGGAAAAGATCGGCACCCATCCATGCTGTTTTTATTCCCAAACCCCACTCCCGAAGGGCACCAGCATCACCCAGCACGTGTTTCCAAAAAAGCACCGTGACTTTCCCAGCTGCTCAGGCCTTGGGATCGACCACATGGAAAAGCCAACGTGTCGCTGGCGAGCTAGAAAATTTCAAAACCAGCTGGTTCCTACGTGTCCGAGGCTCCCAGGAGCTCGGGATCGGGGCCTCACCGACCTCCCCCAGGCAGCAACGGGCACGGGAGAGGGGCAAAGGCGGCGTGGCCGCTCCTCTGCTCCCCCAGGGAAGCGCGGGATGGAGCCGGGAACCCTCTCCTACCCTGGGAAGGGCACGATGGAGCCGGTAAACTCCCGCCGAAGGGCGGCATGAAACCGGTAAATCGTCTTTTCCCTGGGGAAAAGTGCGACGGAGCGGTAACCCTTGGCTTCCCAGAGAAGGGCGGGATGGAGCCAGCAATCCTCCCACCCCCACACACTTCTCCCAGGGCAGGGCGGGATGGAGCCGGGAATCCTCCTCTCTTTAAGGAAGGGCGGGATGGAGCCGGGAACCCTCTTCTCCTTAAGGAAAGGCACGATGGAGCCGGGAACCCTTCTCTCTTTAAGGAAGGGCACGATGGAGCCGGGAACCCTCTTCTCCTTAAGGAAGGGCACGATGGAGCCGGGAACCCTTCTCTCCTTAAGGAAGGGCGGGATGGAGCCGGGAACCCTTCTCTCTTTAAGGAAGGGCGGGATGGAGCCGGGAACCCTTCTCTCTTTAAGGAAGGGCGGGATGGAGCCGGGAACCCTTCTCTCTTTAAGGAAGGGCACGATGGAGCCGGTCGCCTTCCCCTCTCCAAAGGAAGAGCGGCATGGAGCCAGCAATTCCCCCCCCTCCCAGGGAAGAGCTGAATGAAGCCGCTCGCCTTCCCTCCTCCCAGGGAAGAGCGGGATGGAGCCGGTCGCCTTTCCCTCCCTCAAGGAAGAGCGGCATGGAGCCGGTAACCACCGCCCAACTCGCCGGGAAGGGCGCGACGGAGCCGCCCGCTCTCGCCCCCCGGCCCCGCTTACCCGTGCCCGGCTCGCCGCTCTCCCCGCGCCGCCTCTCGCCCATGGCCGGGGCTCGCTCGGGCCGTCCCTCAGGCCGCCCTCATGGCCGCCCCGCCCGGCCCCCGGCGCGGCGCCGCTACCGGGCCGGCGGCATGAGGCGGTGCGGGGCGGCCGCCGCCATCCGCCGGCCCCAGGAAGTGGAAGGGCGGAGGGAGAGAGAGGGAGGGAAGGAGGGGACGAGGGGCGGGAGCGGCGGGGAAAAAAACAGAAAGTGAAAACTGAACCGGAAAGACAGCGAGGGGCCGCCCGCGGGTTTTCCTCTTCCCGCGGTCACCGGCCCTTGGCTGTCCGCGGCCGGCTTTTCCTCTTCCGTCCCTCGGCGCTGCTCCCCCATTGTCAGCTCCTGGCTCGGCCATCGCTGTTGGGGATCCTGCCCCAGTCTTGCCCTGGCCTCCTCCTCCATCACCTCAGCCCCTCCATGCCTGACCTCAGCTCTTCCCGCTGTCCCTTCCCTCCTCCCCTCACATCATGGGAAGAGGCCCTTTTCTCCTCCTCAGTCCTTCCTTCCCCATCAGTGTTTTCCCTCTTTTGGGTCTTCACTCAGTTTCCCCCAGTTCGCTTCCTGACCAACTCAGTGATTGTTCTGCTCTTCCCACTGCCCTTTCCCTCATTTTTCTGCACTGAGCTCTCATCTCAGTGCCTTCCGCAGAGCCAGGTTTTGGATCTGCCCTCAGTCCCCAAACTCCTTCCCTTGTCCCCTCACATCATGGCCAGAGCTCCTTTCCTCACCCCAGTCTTTTCCCCACTTAGTATTTTCCCTTAGTTTCTTGTTTTGGGCCTTTCCTCAGCGCCAAAATTGCTTTCCTTATCCCCCCACGCTTTGCATGGTGGCCAGAGTCCCTTCCCTCCCCTCGGTCCTTCTCCCTCAGTGTTTTGTCTCAATCCCGTTCCTGATCCTCTCAGCTCTTCCCACAACACTCAAACACAAACTCTCTCCTTGCTGGGCACATTCTGGGTGGTGCAGAAAAACTGGATTATTTATCTTCTTTTTTTTCTGCTTAAACATCCATTTCCGTGTGTGTGGCCTGCAGCCACAGGGCTATCCCGATCCACAGGGACAAGGGGACATCAGGAACAGGGATGGGGCTGAGGGCTGAGGGGAAGCACTGAGGTGCGGGACACAATAATGGGGTGAGGAGATGAGGGAAGGGGACAGGATGGATCGTGAAATACGGGGAGAAGGTCCTGAGGGGATCAGGGAAGGGGTTTTGGGGGGATTGAGGGACGGCTCTGAGGGGCAAGGACTGAGGTGAAGGAAGGGACTCAGGGAATTATATCAGGGGTGAGGAAAAGAAAGAATGGGAAGGGGACTGAGGGAAGATCCAACATGAGAAACTGAGGAAAACCACTGGGCCAGAAGAGATAAAAAATGATGGGGAAAGGCCCTGAGGGAAGGGGCTGAGGGAAGAGCCAAAATGAGGGGCTGAGGGGATCAGGGAAGGGATTTTGGGGGGATTGAGGGATGGCTCTGAGGAGCAAGGACTGAGGTGAAGGAAGGGACTCAGGGAATGATGTGAGGGCTGAGGAAAAGAAGGAATGGGAAGGGGACTGAGGGAAGATCCAAAGTGAGGAAAACCACTGGGCCAGAACAGATAAAAAATGGTGGGGAAAGGCCCTGAGGGAAGAGCTAAAATGAGGGGCTGAGGAAAACCACTGACGGGCAAGGATTGACATGAAGGAAGGGGTTTAAGGAATGATGTGAGGGAATGACAGACGATCCAAACCAAAGCTCCGGGGAAGGCACTGAGGTGAGGAAAGAAGGCTTGAGGGGATGTGGGTGAGTGGCACAGAAATGGGGTGAGGAGGTGAGGGAAGGGGACAGCATGGATGGAGAAGGATGGGAGAAAGGGGCTGAGGGGATCAAGGAAGGGATTGAGGGAAGGCTATGAGGGGACAACAAGGAACGAGAGGAAGGGGTCTGAGGGAAGATCCAAAAGAGAGGCTAAGGAAAAACACTGGGCCAGAAGAGATAAAAAATGATGGGGAAAGGCCCTGAAGGAAGGGGCTGAGGGAAGAGCCAAAATGAGGGGCTGAGGGGATCAGGGAAGGGATTTTGGGGGGATTGAGGGGATTGAGGGACGGCTCTGAGGGGCAAGGACTGAGGTGAAGGAATGGATTCAGGGAATGATATCAGGGGTGAGGAAAAGAAGGAATGGGAAGGGGACTGAGGGAAGATCCAAACTGAGGAAAAACCATTGGGCCAGAACAGATAAAAAATGGTGGGGAAAGGCCCTGAGGGAAGAGCTAAAATGAGGGGCTGAGGAAAACCACTGACGGGCAAGGATTGACATGAAGGAAGGGGTTTAAGGAATGATGTGAGGGAATGACAGACGATCCAAACCAAAGCTCCGGGGAAGGCACTGAGGTGAGGAAAGAAGGCTTGAGGGGATGAGGGTGAGTGGCACAGAAATGGGGTGAGGAGGTGAGGGAAGGGGACAAGTATGGATGGAGAAGGATGGGAGAAAGGGGCTGAGGGGATCAAGGAAGGGATTGAGGGAAGGCTATGAGGGGACAACAAAGAACGGGAGGAAGGGGTCTGAGGGAAGATCCAAAAGAGAGGCTAAGGAAAAACACTGGGCCAGAAGAGATAAAAAATGATGGGGAAAGGCCCTGAGGGAAGGGGCTGAGGGAAGAGCCAAAATGAGGGGCTGAGGGGATCAGGGAAGGGGTTTTGGGGGGATTGAGGGACGGCTCTGAGGAGCAAGGACTGAGGTGAAGGAAGGGACTCAGGGAATGATATCAGGGGTGAGGAAAAGAAGGAATGGGAAGGGGACTGAGGGAAGATCCAAAGTGAGGAAAAACCACTGGGCCAGAACAGATAAAAAATGGTGGGGAAAGGCCCTGAGGGAAGAGCTAAAATGAGGGGCTGAGGAAAACCACTGAAGGGCAAGGATTGACATGAAGGAAGGGGTTTAAGGAATGATGTGAGGGAATGACAGACGATCCAAACCAAAGCTCCGGGGAAGGCACTGAGGCGAGGGAAGAAGGCTTGAGGGGATGAGGGTGAGTGGCACAGAAATGGGGTGAGGAGGTGAGGGAAGGGGACAGCATGGATGGAGAAGGATGGGAGAAAGGGGCTGAGGGGATCAAGGAAGGGATTGAGGGAAGGCTATGAGGGGACAACAAGGAACGAGAGGAAGGGGTCTGAGGGAAGATCCAAAAGAGAGGCTAAGGAAAAACACTGGGCCAGAAGAGATAAAAAATGATGGGGAAAGGCCCTGAAGGAAGGGGCTGAGGGAAGAGCCAAAATGAGGGGCTGAGGGGATCAGGGAAGGGATTTTGGGGGGATTGAGGGGATTGAGGGACGGCTCTGAGGGGCAAGGACTGAGGTGAAGGAATGGATTCAGGGAATGATATCAGGGATGAGGAAAAGAAGGAATGGGAAGGGGACTGAGGGAAGATCCAAACTGAGGAAAACCACTGGGCCAGAACAGATAAAAAATGATGGGGAAAGGCCCTGAGGGAAGAGCTAAAATGAGGGGCTGAGGAAAACCACTGAAGGGCAAGGATTGACATGAAGGAAGGGGTTTAAGGAATGATGTGAGGGAATGACAGACGATCCAAACCAAAGCTCCGGGGAAGGCACTGAGGTGAGGAAAGAAGGCTTGAGGGGATGAGGGTGAGTGGCACAGAAATGGGGTGAGGAGGTGAGGGAAGGGGACAGCATGGATGGAGAAGGATGGGAGAAAGGGGCTGAGGGGATCAGGGGAGGGATTTTAGGGGAATTGAGGGAAGGCTCTGAGGGGGAAGGACAGAGGTGAAGGAGGGGGCTCAGGGAATGATGTGAGGGATGAGGAAAACAAGGAACGATAGGAAGGAGTCTGAGGGAAGATCCAAAATGAGCGGCTGAGGAAAAACATTGGACCGGAACAGATAAAAATTGATGGGCGAAGGCCCTGAAGGAAGGGGCTGAGGGAAGAGCCAAAATGAGAAACTGAGAAAAAACCCCTTGGCCAGAACAGATAGAAAATGCTGGGGAAGGTCCTGAGGGAAGAGCCAAAATGAGGGGCTGAGGGGACCAGGAAAGGGATTTTGGGGGAATTGAGGGAAGGCTCTGAGGTGAGGGGCAAAGAGTGAGGTGAAGGAAGGGGTTGAGGGGGGAGGGAAAGAAGGAACAAGAAACAAGGAATTATAAACAAGGAATGAGAGGAAGAGGACTGAGGGGAAATCCAAAATGAGAAACTGAGGAAAAGCACTGCGCCAGCACAGATAAAAAATGATGGGGGAAAGGTGCTGAGGGGATCAAGGAAGGGGCTCGTTAAAGTCCCATCTGATGGTTCTGAGTTGCCTCACCCCAGTACTGAGCCCTACATGGAACAGAAGAAGCCGATGATCATTTCTAGGCTTCACCAGGCTTGGCAGAAACACCAAAAACACATCCAACAGCGAATGTTGCAATCGACTTTGAAGCAGGGAACAGGGATATCTGGACTTGCCCAGCCTCTTACACAAGAGGATTTAGGAACGCCCCGTCCTGAACTCCGGGGCAAAGGTTGTGTTTGGCTGAGCAAGGAGTCTTGGAGGGGATTCCACTTGGCATTCCTTTCGGCCGCGAGATCCGTGGTGCTGAATCCGTAATAAATTTATGGGGAGGCTGATTCCTGATCCTTGCTGAGGTGTCTCGATGCTCTGCTTTAACTCTGCTGATCTTTGCAGGAAAGGCTGGCAAACAAATTAAAAGAGAAGGAACAACAGTGGGCCAACTCATTTATGAGTCACTTATTAGCCAAATAAGTCAGGAACGTGCCCTTATGGATATTTCACCCACCCTAAGAGTTTGCTACAGCAGCTGCAGAGTGCAAAGTGCTGCTGCCCAGTGAAAAAAATGAAGTCAGGGAGGGGGAAAAAGTGATTTCTTTTGAGGGGGCAGGGCACCCTTTATAGCAGTTTTTATAGCATTTATAGTATTAATTATTTATTTTTATTTATTTATTATTATGCCTATATTGTTATTTATTTATGGCATTTGTCACAGCACATTTGCCGATGATCATTTGTAGGCTTAATTATTTATTATTACTTATGTATTGTTATTTATTTATAGCGTTTATCGCAGCACATTTGCCAGATCCGTGGGGTTTTCTAGCTCCTTCTGGCAGATAAAAACCTGGAATTCTTGCTGAGACAGAAATATGTTCCCGGCTGCTCTTTAAGGGGGGGAAAATCCACAGCCCTGTGCCTTGACCTAAGAGGTGTGAGGAGGTCTCTGCGATTTTGAGAGAGCAGGCCTGCCGTCAGAACATCCAAGTTTCCACCTCCACTGGGATCCTGCAGTCACTGTCCCAGTGAAATCCAAGTATTTTAGTGTTGGGAGCTACTTCTGGCGGGGAAATGTAGAATTTCTTGTGACAGCTCCTTTTTCAATGCTTAGAAAAGCAAAGAATTCAAAGGAATTTCGTCGTCAGCACTTCTGATGGTTTGGACCGGCTCACCCTAAGAATCTTTTCCAAGCATAATTCTTTTGTTCACTTTGTTGAGGAGAGGAACTGGAGCCTCTGGAGGTCAGAGCCCATTTTTAAGTGGAGTTTCTCTGTCCCTTTTTGGTGCCTCATGACTTCTTTGGGTGGTGACAAGCCAAGCCCATGATGTCATTGTGGTGGGGACCTGGTTCCTGGCAAGGAAACCTTCTTTGAAACTTTGAAACCTTGACTCATAAAGTTCTGGTGTACTTCAGTGTGAATTTAAAGAAGCCATTTGGAGTTTTATTTCCCTCTTTTATTCAGGGGGGAAAAAAAAAAAAATCTAATTATTCCGTTGGTCGCTCCGCCAAGGAAAAGTTGCAATGGAATGACTCAAGCGGGAGGTGGGAGCAGCAGTTCCTGATGACATCAGGGTAAAGCCAATAATTCCATTTATTATTGACCGTGTGGGGCAGTGCCAGGAGTCCAGGGTGAGAACACAACCTGCAAACACCGGAGAGGATCCTTCTCCTGCTTCTCCTGCCCTGGGTGGATCCCAGAAATTCCTGGAAAAGCCGCATTTCTCTGGTTTTCTCTTATTTATTATCATGGAAATGCTGAGTTTTCTCCTATTTCCTTATGACCATGGAATGGTTTGGGTGGGAAGGGACCATAAACATCTCCTAATTCCACATTCCAGGAATTCCTCCATGGGCACCTTCCACTATCCCAGGTTTTTCCAACCTCACCTTGGACTCTTCCAGGGATGAGACAACCCCAAATTCTCTGGGAGTTCCATCCCAAAGCCTCACCACCCTCCCATGTCATTTGTGACATCAGAATTTGGGTTGGTTTCCCTTGATTTCCTAAAGTTTGTGATCATTTCTGTCTCTTCCGTCAAATGTTCAAGCCAATTTTGACGGCAAGGCCGTGATTTCTCCAGTTCTGTCCAAAATCCGTGGGGCTTTCTGCTCATCAGCTCAAGTGGGCAGGAATTTTGCTCCTCCCATTTCTGCTCTATTTTCTCTAAAGGGGTGTCAAACCAAAAAGAAAAAAAAAAGGCAAAAAAAAAAAAAAAAGCATAAAATGCAAAATCTGGACCTTTTAACCCATTTTTTTTTACTTTATTCCACACCAAGGTGTCACCCCCTTGCCCCGTTCTTCACTCAACTCAAGAAAAACTCCTTTAACCTCTAAGACCTCACAGCAAATTTTGCCCAATTTTATTTTATTTCCCCTTTAATTTGGTCACACCTCTCCAAAAAAAAAAAAAAGGTGAAAATCATCAAAAATACCCCATGAAGGAGAATTTTATTTTATTTCCCCTTTAATTTGGTCATGTTTCTCAAAAAAAAAAAGGCAAAAATCATCAAAAATACCCCATGAAGGAGAATTTTATTTTATTTCCCCTTCAATTTGGTCATGTTTCTCCAAAAAAAAAAGGTGAAAATCATCAAAAATACCCCATGAAGGAGAATTTTATTTTATTTCCCCTTTAATTTGGTCATGTTTCTCCAAAAAAAAAGGTGAAAATCATCAAAAATACCCCATGAAGGAGAATTTTTGGTGCTTTTTCATGGGGTCTTCATGCAGTGCTCCCAACCCCGTTAAGATTTTTGCTTTTTGGTTTGATTTATTCCTGGTTTTGGTTTTCTTTTTTAGCAGTTTCGGCATTTTGCACCTTTAGAACCCACGGTGCTGCCCGAGTGGCGATGCCAAACATTTCAAATAGTCCTGGCGGTTTTTTGAGTCAGACCTAAAGTTAAACCAGCCCTGACAGAAGGCTTGAACTAAACCCAGCTTATTTGAATTTAGTGGTGCAACTGTAAAACCACAGAGAATCCCCAGGAAATGTCTCAGTGGTGACAAGGAAGGCAGAAAATTCTCTTTTTTTTTTTTTTCCAAGTCTCTGCCATTATTAATTTCATTTCTTCATTCTTAAAAAAAAGAAAATAATAATCCCTGGTGCTGCTTAGCTGATAATTTTGCAATATATATATATATATATATACTCGAGGATGTTTAAATATTGAGCTTAAATATTAATTACTGGCACTGATTATTGCTCTTTACCAGGTACAGCTGGAGCCAGCAGATACGAGCTCTTTCCAAAAGGTTTGATCCTGGCAAAAACCTTGGAATCATGGAATTGTTTGGGTGGGAAGGGACCTAAAACTCCTCCAATTCCGTGGGCAGGGATACTCCCTCTATCCCAAATTTCTCCAAGCCCCCGTCCAACAATTGCAGGCACGGAGCAGCTGCAATTTCTTTGGGAAAATCTCTTTTTTTTTTGACAGATGCCAGCCTGGAAAAATCCTCCCATTCTCGCTTGGCAGGATGGAACAACTGCAGTTTTTAAGGAAATATTGCCATGGATTTTCCAGCTCCATCATTTCAAACCAGAACGGATTTATGGAATTCCGTCGGTATTGCCTCCAAAATTGGCATTTTCTCCCAAATTGGCAGTTTTCAGGAGAAAACCCTGGGTTTTTCCATCCCAGCAGGGACCAAGGACAGGGTGGATTTTTATGCTCAGAAGTGAAGTCACCGCAGAATAGAAGCGATAGAATTTTACTTTTTTTTCCCCTAAAAAAAAAAAGAGGAATTTCCTAAAAAAAATATAAAAATGAAGGAATCCTGCAGGATCTCTGCTTGGAGGAACAGCTCTCCTTGAAGAGAGAGTAACCCCTGCACCCCACACCAGTGCTCCCAGTAACCCCTACACCCATCCCAGTGCTCCCAGTAACCCCTACACCCCATCCCAGTGCTCCCAGTAACCCCTACACCCATCCCAGTGCTTCCAGTAACCCCTGCACCCCATCCCAGTGCTCCCAGTAACCCCTGCACCCATCCCAGTGCTCCCAGTAACCCTCACACCCCACACCAGTGCTCCCAGTAACCCCTGCACCCATCCCAGTGCTCCCAGTAACCCCTGCACCCCACACCAGTGCTCCCAGTAACCCTCACACCCCATCCCAGTGCTCCCAGTAACCCTCACACCCCACACCAGTGCTCCCAGTAACCCCTGCACCCCATCCCAGTAACCCCTGCACCCCATCCCAGTGCTCCCAGTAACCCTCACACCCCATCCCAGTCCCCCCGTTCCCCATCCCAGTCCCCCCGTTCCCCATCCCAGTGCCCCCAGTCCCCCCGTTCCCCATCCCAGTCCCCCCGTTCCCCATCCCAGTGCCCCGTTCCCCATCCCAGTGCCCCCGTTCCCCATCCCAGTCCCCCCGTTCCCCATCCCAGTCCCCCCGTTCCCCATCCCAGTCCCCCCGTTCCCCATCCCAGTGCCCCCGTTCCCCATCCAAGTGCCCCCGTTCCCCATCCCAGTGCCCCCGTTCCCCATCCCAGTGCCCCCAGTGCCCCGTTCCCCATCCCAGTCCCCCCGTTCCCCATCCCAGTGCCCCGTTCCCCATCCCAGTGCCCCCGTTCCCCATCCCAGTCCCCCCGTTCCCCATCCCAGTCCCCCCGTTCCCCATCCCAGTGCCCCGTTCCCCATCCCAGTGCCCCGTTCCCCATCCCAGTCCCCCCGTTCCCCATCCCAGTGCCCCGTTCCCCATCCCAGTGCCCCGTTCCCCATCCCAGTCCCCCCGTTCCCCATCCCAGTCCCCCCGTTCCCCATCCCAGTGCCCCGTTCCCCATCCCAGTGCCCCGTTCCTCATCCCAGTGCCCCGTTCCCCATCCCAGTACTCCGTTCCCCATCCCAGTGCCCCGTTCCCCATCCCAGTCCCCCCGTTCCCCATCCCAGTGCCCCCGTTCCCCATCCCAGTGCCCCCGTTCCCCATCCCAGTCCCCCCGTTCCCCATCCCAGTGCCCCGTTCCCCATCCCAGTGCCCCGTTCCCCATCCCAGTACTCCGTTCCCCATCCCAGTGCCCCGTTCCCCATCCCAGTCCCCCCGTTCCCCATCCCAGTGCCCCCAATGCCCCCGTTCCCCATCCCAGTCCCCCCGTTCCCCATCCCAGTGCCCCGTTCCCCATCCCAGTCCCCCCGTTCCCCATCCCAGTGCCCCGTTCCCCATCCCAGTGCCCCCGTTCCCCATCCCAGTGCCCCCGTTCCCCATCCCAGTGCCCCGTTCCCCATCCCAGTGCCCCGTTCCCCATCCCAGTCCCCCCGTTCCCCATCCCAGTCCCCCCGTTCCCCATCCCAGTGCCCCCGTTCCCCATCCCAGTGCCCCCGTTCCCCATCCCAGTGCCCCGTTCCCCACGCCGGTGTCCGCAGTGCGGCCCGTCCCCGCACTACAACTCCCGGCGTGCTCCGCGGCGGGCCCGGCCAGCCCCGGGAGGCCGCGGCAGCGGGACGAGGCCGCAGCGGCGGCTCCGCGGGGCCGGGCCATGGAGAGCCCCGGCGGCAGCGGCTCCCTGCGGGGCGACATCAGTGCGTGGGCACCGGCCGGGCTGGGGACACCTCGGGGAACAGCTGGGGAAGGAGCCGGGAAGCGGAGCCGCGCCGGGAACCGACGGGAGCTGCGCGGAGCGGCGGGTTTGGGGGGGTTAAAGGATGGGGTTTGGGGCTCGCAGGGCGGGTTAGGTGGTTAGAGCGTGGCTTGGGGTGTTACGGACTGGTGTGGGGGTTAAAGGATGGGCTTTGGGGGCTGCAGGACGGTTTTGGGGTTTAGAGGGTGATTTTGGGTGTTAAAGAGTGGTTTGGGGGTTAAAGGATGGGGTTTGGGAGCTGCAGGACGGTTTTGGGGTTTAAAGGGTGATTTTGGGTGTTACGGACTGGTTTGGGGGTTAAAGGATGGGCTTTGGGGGCTGCAGGACGGTTTTGGGGTTTAAAGGGTGATTTTGGGTGTTACGGACTGGTTTGGGGGTTAAAGGATGGGCTTTGGGGGCTGCAGGACGGTTTTGGGGTTTAAAGGGAGATTTTGGGTGTTACGGACTGGTTTGGGGGTTAAAGGATGGGCTTTGGGGGCTGCAGGACGGTTTTGGGGTTTAAAGGGTGATTTTGGGTGTTACGGACTGGTTTGGGGGTTAAAGGATGGGGCTTTGGGGGCTGCAGGACGGTTTTGGGGTTTAAAGGGAGATTTTGGGTGTTACGGACTGGTTTGGGGGTTAAAGGATGGGCTTTGGGGGCTGCAGGACGGTTTTGGGGTTTAAAGGGAGATTTTGGGTGTTAAAGAGTGGTTTGGGGGTTAAAGGATGGGGTTTGGTTTTGCAGGACGGTTTTGGGGTTTAGAGGGTGATTTTGGGTGTTAAAGAGTGGCTTGGGGGTTAAAGGATGGGGTTTGGGAGCTGCAGGACGGTTTTGGGGTTTAAAGGGAGATTTTGGGTGTTAAAGGATGGGCTTTGGGGGCTGCAGGACGGTTTTGGGGTTTAGAGGGTGATTTTGGGTGTTAAAGAGTGGTTTGGGGGTTAAAGGATGGGCTTTGGGGGCTGCAGGACGGTTTTGGGGTTTAGAGGGTGATTTTGGGGGTTAAAGGATGGGCTTTAGGGGCTGCAGGACGGTTTAGGGAGCGAGGGGCCTCTCGCAAGGAAAGGGATAAGAGGATGCGCTGGGGACAGCGTCATGACACCGGGAACGATCCATGTTCCTCCCTAATTCATGGGAACGATCCGTGCTCCTCCCTAATTCCCGGGGAACGATCCGTGCTCCTCCCTAATTCCTGGGGAACGATCCCTGTTCCTCCCTAATTCCTGGAGAACGATCCAAGTTCCTCCCTAATTCCCGGGGAACGATCCCTGTTCCTCCCTAATTCCCGGGGAACGATCCCTGTTCCTCCCTAATTCCTGAGGAACGATCCGAGTTCCTCCCTAAATCCCCGCGTGCGGTGTTGTGGGGCTGTGGGATCGGGATCTTCCCACCTTGGAGCCGCGGGTGGCCAAATCCCGGCCGGGCCAGCGGCTGCTCCCGGGGTTCGTGTCCCGATTCCCGGGGCAGGGACACCTCCCACTGTCCCCGGCTGCTCCAGCCCCAGGGTCCAGCCTGGCCTTGGGCATTCCAGGGATCCAGGGGCAGCCCCAGCTGCTCTGGCAATTCCAGCCCAGCCAGGAATTCCTAATTCCCAAGATCCCATCCATCCCTGCCCTCTGGCAGTGGGAGCCATTCCCTGTGTCCTGTCCCTGCAGGCCTTGTCCCCAGTCCCTCTGCAGCTCTCCATCCTCATTTGGATTTGCTTCTCCCAACATAAAAACCACAAAGAGCTCCAGGCAAGGAAAACCACCCCGCCCAGGGATACAGGCAAGGGAAAGAGGATCTCCCAAACCAAGGGGGAAAAATCCCTGTGAAAATGAAAGTGTTGGGACTCAGAATTCCCTTTTTTTTTTTTTTTTTTTTATGGAGAGGCCGCATTAGCACACGGAGCTGTTTTTGCTCAGGGCCACCTCCACGGCGAAGCCCACCTGAGAGGAGGTGGCATTGTCACCTCCGGGTGCCACCGGAGCCTGAACTGCCCCGTGCTGGGTGCTGAGCACACGTGTTACGGTGGGAACTTCTCCTTTTTCCAAGCTCCGTGGACTTCGGGGAAAGGATTTTACAGTTGGGCTGAGTTTTTCCATGATCCCAGCTCCTTTTCCATGTTCCTGCAGGAATCCAGAGTTTGGAAAGGGATTTTGGAGCTGGGCTGAGTTTTTCCTTGATGCCAGCTCCTTTTCCATGTTCCTGCAGGAATCCAGAGTTTAGGAAGAGATTTTTGGAGGTGGGCTGAGTTTTTCCTTATTCCCAGCTCTTTTTCCATGTTCCTGTAGGAATCCAGAGTTTGGAAAGGGATTTTTTGAGTTAGGCTGAGTTTTTCCTTATTCCCAGCTCTTTTTCCATGTTCCTGTAGGAATCCAGAGTTTGGGAAAGGATTTTTTGAGTTGGGCTGAGTTTTTCCTTGATCCCAGCTCTTTTTCCATGTTCCTGCAGGAATCCAGAGTTTGGGAAGGGATTTTTTGAGTTAGGCTGAGGTTTTCCTTGATCCCAGCTCCTTTTCCATGTTCCTGCAGGAATCCAGAGTTTGGGAAAGGATTTTTTGAGTTGGGCTGAGTTTTATCTTGATCCCAGCTCCTTTTCCATGTTCCTGTAGGAATCCAGAGTTTGGGAAGGGATTTTTTGAGTTGGGCTGAGTTTTTCCTTGATCCCAGCTCCTTTTCCATGCTCCTGTAGGAATCCAGAGTTTGGGAAGGGATTTTTTGAGTTGGGCTGAGTTTTTCCTTATTCCCAGCTCCTTTTCCATGTTCCTGTAGGAATCCAGAGTTTGGGAAGGGATTTTTTGAGTTGGGCTGAGTTTTTCCTTGATCCCAGCTCCTTTTCCATGCTCCTGCAGGAATCCAGAGATTGGGAATGGATTTTTTGAGCTGGGCCGACTTGCTCCTTGCTCCCAGCTTTCCTTGTTTCTCCAGGAACCCTGAGTTTGGGAAGGAATTTTTTGAGTTGGGCTGAGATTTCCCTTGATCCCAACTCTTTTTCCATGCTCCTCCTGGAATCCATATCTCCATGGAACAATTTGGGCTGGAAGGGTTGGAAACCCTCCTTGTTCCATCACCTTCCACCATCCCAGGTTGCTCCAAGCCCGGCCCGCGACAATTCCAAGGACGGGACAACCACACCGTCTCTGTGAATTCCACCCCGGCTCCTCCCCGCCAGAAATCCCATCCTGTGGCATGCCCAATACCCATTTTCTTTTCCCACGCCCACGATTTTACGGGCGAACTTCCCGATTTCCCCCCCCCCATCACCCCGCCCACCACCCCCGGTCTTCCCCAGGTTTCTGGGCCGACCGGACGCCGGTGCACGAGGCCGCCCGGAGAGGGGAGATCCTGCAGCTGCAGCAGCTGATCGAGAGCGGCGCCTGCGTCAACGCCGTCACCTACGACTCCATCACGCCCCTGCACGAGGCCAGCCTCCGGGGACAGACCCAGTGTGTCAAACTGCTGCTGGACGCCGGGGCCCAGGTGCGCGTCCCGCTCCGATCCAGCTGGGAACTGGCCTGGATGGGGCCGGGCAGCTGTTTGTGGGACCTGGCCCGCCCCGTCAGCTCTAGGGATGAAGTGGGATGGAGGCTCTGGGTGGACTTGTCCCGGGTTTGGGTCTGCAGACCGAGAAAGTCCAGGGGAGGGAAGGTCCGGGGTCATTCCAGGGTCATTCCAGGGTTATTTCAGGGCAATTCTGGGGGCAATTCCGGGGGCAATTCCAGGGTTATTGCAGGGACATCCATTCCAGGGCAATTCTGGGGCCATTCCAGCTCCAGGGGAGCTGGGAAGGGTCTGGAGTGGCTGAGGGAGCTGGGAAGGGAATGGAGCCCCAGGAGAGGCTGAGGGAGCTGGGAAGGGAATGGAGCCCCAGGAGAGGCTGAGGGAGCTGGGAAGGGGCTCAGCCTGGAGCAGAGGAGGCTCAGGGGGACCTTGTGGCTCTGCACGAGTCCCTGACAGGAGGGGACAGCCGGGGGGGTCGGGCTGTGCTCCAGGGAACAGGGACAGGAGGAGAGGGAATGGCCTCAGGGGGGATTTTGGGGAATTGCCTCCTGGAAAGGGCTGTGCAGCCCTGGCACAGGGGTGGAGTGCCCATTCCCGGGGGGATTTAAAGCCCTGTGGATGTGGCACTTGGGGACACGGCAGCCTTGGCAGTGCTGGGATGGGTGGATTCCATCCTAGGAAGTCTTTTCCAGCCCCCATGATTCCCTGGCTCCAGCAATCCCATCCCAGCAAGGAAGGGAGCTGGAGAAACCATTCCCAGTGGGGTTTGTGTGGAAGGCTCATCCCACCCGTGGCTGTGGGAGGCTGAGCCAGGCTCAGGGGTGCCCAGGGCTGATTCCAGCTGGGCATTCCATGCTCTGGAGCAGCTCAGCATTCCCTGATCCCAGTTTGGATCCCTCAAGCTGGGCCAGGGGAGGTTTGGATTGGGTTTTAGGAACATTTCTCCATGGAAAAGGTGGTCAGCCACTGGAACTGCCCAGGGCAGGGGTGGAGTCCCCATTCCTGGGGGGATTTAAAGCCCTGTGGATGTGGCACTTGGGGACACGGCAGCCTTGGCAGTGCTGGGAATGGTTGGGTTCCATCCTGGAAATCTTTCCCAACCCAAATGATTCCCTGGCTCCGATCATCCTGCCCAGGAGAAGGAGGAGGGAGCAGCGGATCAGCAGAATTCCAAGGAATTCCACCATTCCTTGAGGATGGTTTGTGCACAGTGTGGAGGGAAAACTCAGCATTCCTTGGATTGGGAACTGATTCTGGGAGCTGCAGGAGTGCCTGGTTGAATTCCGTGCTGAAGGGGTGGGAGTTCACCAGGGCAGGCTGGGAATTGCCAAGGGTTGGAGGGCAGGGATCATCGATCCCCTCTGGACCTTCCAGTCCTGGGCCATCCGTGCTGTCTGATCCCATCCCTGGAGTTTGCCCCATGGATCCGGTGCCATTCCCAAGTTTCTCCTTCCCTGAGTTTGCCCCATGGATCCGGTGCCATTCCCAAGTTTCTCCATCCCTGGAGTTTGCCCCATGGATCCGGTGCCATTCCCAAGTTTCTCCTTCCCTGAGTTTGCCCCATGGATCCGGTGCCATTCCCAAGTTTCTCCTTCCCTGAGTTTGCCCCATGGATCCGGTGCCATTCCCAAGTTTCTCCTTCCCTGAGTTTGCCCCATGGATCCGGTGCCATTCCCAAGTTTCTCCTTCCCTGAGTTTGCCCCATGGATCCGGTGCCATTCCCAAGTTTCTCCTTCCCTGAGTTTGCCCCATGGATCCGGTGCCATTCCCAAGTTTCTCTTTCTTTCCTTCTCCTTCTTCCCAAATGTTTCTTCCTTTTCTTTCTCTTAACTTTTCCCCATGGATCCGGTGCCATTCCCAAGTTTCTCCTTCCCTGACTTTCCCCCATGGATGTGCCACTTGGGGATTGATCAGTGCTGCCTTTACCATTGCTGCTTCATCCAACCTCCACCCCCTTCCAAATCACTCCCAGCCTTCAGAATTCCATGATCCCGGGATACCAGCTGAGATTTTCCCTGGTTTTAACCTGATCTTCTCTGCTTTTAACCTGCTTTTCCCTGCTTTTCCCTACTTTTAACCTGCTTTTCCCTGCTTTTCCCTACTTTTAACCTGCTTTTCCCTGCTTTTTCCCTACTTTTAACCTGTTTTTCCCTGCCTTTCCCTGCTTTTAACCTTCTTTTCACCTGCTTTTCCCTGCTTTTCCCTGTTTTTCCCTACTTTTAACCTGCTTTTAACGTTTTATGCTGCTTTTAACCTGCGTTTAACCTGCTTTAATCGTCCTTTTCCTTGCTTTTTCCCGGCTTTTAACCTGCTTTTCCCTACTTGTAACCTCATTTTCCCTGCTTTTTCCCTGCTTTTAACCTGTTTTCCCTACTTTTAACCTGTTTTTCCCTACTTTTAACCTGTTTTTCCCTGCTTTTTCCCTGCTTTTAACCTGTTTTTCCCTGCTTTTTCCCTGCTTTTAACCTGTTTTTCCCTGCTTTCCCCTGCTTTTAACATGTTTTTCCCTGCTTTTCCCCTACTTTTAACCTGTTTTTCCTGCTTTTAACCTGTTTTCCCTACTTTTAACCTGTTTTTCCCTGCTTTTAACCTGTTTTTCCCTACTTTTAACCTGTTTTCCCCTGCTTTTAACCTGTTTTTCCCTGCTTTTAACCTGTTTTTCCCTACTTTTAACCTGCTTTTAACATTTTATGCTGCTTTTAACTGCGTTTAACCTGCTTTAATCGTCTTTTTCCTTGCTTTTTCCCTGCTTTTAACCTGCTTTTCCCTACTTGTAACCTCCTCTTCCCTGCTTTTTCCCTGCTTTTAACCTGTTTTCCCTACTTTTAACCTGTTTTCCCTACTTTTAACCTGTTTTTCCCTGCTTTCCCCTGCTTTTAACCTGTTTTTCCCTGCTTTCCCCTGCTTTTAACCTGTTTTTCCCTGCTTTTTCCCTGCTTTTAACCTGTTTTTTCCTGCTTTTAACCTGTTTTTCCCTACTTTTAACCTGCTTTTCCCTACTTTTAACCTGCTTTTCCCTATTTTTAACCTGCTTTTCCCTATTTTTAACCTGCTTTTCCCTACTTTTAACCTGCTTTTAACATTTTATGCTGCTTTTAACTGCGTTTAACCTGCTTTAATCGTCCTTTTCCTTGCTTTTTCCCTGCTTTTAACCTGCTTTTCCCTACTTGTAACCTCCTTTTCCCTGCTTTTTCCCTGCTTTTAACCTGTTTTCCCTACTTTTAACCTGTTTTCCCTACTTTTAACCTGTTTTTCCCTGCTTTTCCCCTGCTTTTAACCTGTTTTTCCCTGCTTTCCCCTGCTTTTAACATGTTTTTCCCTGCTTTTTCCCTACTTTTAACCTGTTTTTCCCTGCTTTTAACCTGTTTTTCCCTACTTTTAACCTGCTTTCCCCTGCTTTTAACCTCCTTTTCCCTGCTTTTTCCCTGCTTTTAACCTGTTTTTCCCTACTTTTAACCTGTTTTTCCCTACTTTTAACCTGCTTTCCCCTGCTTTTAACCTCCTTTTCCCTGCTTTTTCCCTGCTTTTAACCTGTTTTTCCCTACTTTTAACCTGTTTTTCCCTGCTTTTAACCTGTTTTTCCCTACTTTTAACCTGTTTTTCCCTACTTTTAACCTGCTTTCCCCTGCTTTTAACCTCCTTTTCCCTGCTTTTTCCCTGCTTTTAACCTGTTTTTCCCTACTTTTAACCTGTTTTTTCCTGCTTTTAACCTGTTTTTCCCTGCTTTTTTCCCTGCTTTTGCCCGCTGTCCCGCAGGTGGACGCGCGGAACATCGACGGCAGCACGCCGCTGTGCGACGCCTGCGCCTCGGGCAGCATCGAGTGCGTGCGGGTGCTGCTGTCGCACGGAGCCAAGGTCAACCCGCCCCTGTACACGGCCTCGCCCCTGCACGAGGCCTGCATGAGCGGTAATTCCAGGGACATGGATAATTCCAGGGCCATTCAGGGGCAATTCCTGGGACATTCATTCCAGGGCCATTCAGGGGCAATTCCGGGGTCATTCCAGCATAATTCCAGAGTCATTCCGGGGCCATTCTGGGGCAATTCCGGGGCCCTTCCAGGGTCATTCCAGGGCAATTTCAGGGCATTTCTGGGGCAATTCCAAGGTCATTCCAGAGTCATTCCAGGGCAATTTCAGGGTCATTCCAGAGCCATTCCAGGGCATTTCTGGGGCAATTCCTGGGACAGTCATTCCAGGGCCATTCAGGGGCAATTCCGGGGTCATTCCAGGATAATTCCAGAGTCATTCCAGGGCAATTACAGGGTCATTCCAGGGCCATTCCGGGGCAATTTCAGGGACATTCGTTCCAGGGCCATTCCAGGGCAATTCCAGGGCATTTCTGGGGCAGTTCCTGGGACATTCATTCCAGGGCCATTCTGGGGCAATTCTGGGGTCATTCCAGGATAATTCCAGAGTCGTTCCAGGCCCATTCCGGGGCCATTCCAGGGCAATTCCGGGGCCCTTCCAGGGTCATTCCAGGGCAATTTCAGGGCATTTCTGGGGCAATTCCAGGGACATTCATTCCAGGGCCATTCCAGGGCATTTCTGGGGCAATTCCAGAGTCATTCCAGGGTCATTCCAGGGCATTTCTGGGGCAATTCCAGAGTCATTCCAGGGTCATTCCAGGGCAATTCCAGGGCAATTTCAGGGTCATTCCAGAGCCATTCCAGGGCATTTCTGGGGCAATTCCTGGGACATTCATTCCAGGGCCATTCCAGGGCCATTCAGGGGCAATTCCGGGGTCATTCCAGGATAATTCCAGAGTCATTCCAGGGCAATTACAGGGTCATTCCAGGGCCATTCCGGGGCAATTTCAGGGACATTCATTCCAGGGCAATTCCAGAGTCATTCCAGGGTCATTCCAGGGCCATTCGAGAGCAATTCTGGGGTTATTACAGAGCCATTCCGGGGCAATTCCAGGGACATTCATTCCAGGGCCATTCTGGGGCAATTCCAGGGCCATTCCAGAGCAATTCCAGGGTCATTCCGGGATAATTCCAGGGCAATTCCAGGGACATTCATTCCAGAGCAATTCCAGGGTCATTCCCGGGATAATTCCAGGGCAATTCCAGGGACATTCATTCCAGGGCAATTCCAGGGTCATTCCAAGGCACTTTGGGGCAATTCCAAGGTCATTCCAAGGCACTTCTGGGGCAATTCCAGGGTCATTCCAAGGCATTTCCAGGGTCATTAATTCCAGGGGAATTCAAGGACAGTTTCAGGGTCATTAATTCCAGGGCCATTCCCAGGCAATTCCAGGGCCATTCGATCCCATTTTTCCCTGCAGAGACCCCTCTGATCCCATTTCTGATCCCATTTTTCCCAGCAGAGCAGGAATTCCTGGTTTTCACTGGGAATTCCATCCCAGTGTAGTGGGAATTCCATCCTGGTGGGGCAGGAATTCCCAGATTTCATTGGGATTTCCCTGGTTTTCAGTGGGAATTCCACGCCGGTGGGTTGGGACTTCCCAGTTCTCAGCGGGAATTCCCAGATTTCATTGGGATTTCCCTGGTTTTCAGTGGGAATTCCACCCCGGTGGGTTGGGACTTCCCAGTTCTCAGCGGGAATTCCCAGATTTCATTGGGATTTCCCTGGTTTTCAGTGGGAATTCCACCCCGGTGGGTTGGGACTTCCCAGTTCTCAGCGGGAATTCCCAGATTTCATTGGGATTTCCCTGGTTTTCAGGGGGAATTCCACGCCGGTGGGTTGGGACTTCCCAGTTTTCAGCGGGAATTCCCGGATTCCCTGTCCCCAGGCAGCCCGGAGTGCGTGCAGCTCCTGATCGAGGTGGGTGCCAACCTGGAGGCTCACGACTGCCACTTCGGGACGCCCCTGCACGTGGCCTGTGCCCGGGAGCACCTGGACTGTGCCAAGCTGCTGCTCCAGGCAGGTACGGCCTTCCCGCCTCCGATCCACCTGGGAGAGGCTCGGGAATCACTCTGGGAGACGGCTTCCCTCTGGTCCCGTCCCTGATCCCATCCTGGATCCCGTTCTTCCCTGCACTGACCCCTCTCTGATCCCATTCCTGATTGCTTTTCCCTGGCTAAATCCCCCTTTTCCCTGGCTAAATCCCCTTTTCCCTGGCTGAATCCCCCTTTTCCCTGGCTAAATCCCCCTTTTCCCTGGCTAAATCCCCTTTTCCCTGGCTGAATCCCCCTTTTCCCTGGCTAAATCCCCCTTTTCCCTGGCTAAATCCCCTTTTCCCTGGCTGAATCCCCCTTTCCCTGGCTAAATCCCCTTTTCCCTGGCTAAATCCCCCCTTTTCCCTGGCTAAATCCCCTTTTCCCTGGCTAAATCCCCCCTTTTCCCTGGCTAAATCCCCTTTTCCCTGGCTAAATCCCCTTTTCCCTGGCCAGATTCCCTTTTCTCTGCCAGGATCCCCTTTACCTTGGCCTGAATTTCCTTTTCCCTGGATAAAAATTCCCTTTTCCCACCTAGATTTCCTTTTCCCTGAATAAATTCCCTTTTCCTGCCTGGATAGCCTTTTCCTTGGCCAAATCCCCTTTTCCCTGGTTAAATCCTGTTTTCCCTGCCTGAATTTCCTTTTCCCTGCCTGGATTTCCTTGTCCCTGGCTAAATCCCCTTTTCCCTGTCTGGGGCCCCTTTTCTCTGGCCAAATCCTCTTTTCCCTGGCCAAATCCCCTTTTCCCTACCTGGATTTCCTTATCCATGCCTGGATTCCCTTTTCCCTGGTTAAATTCCCTTTTCCTTGAGATAAACCCCCTTTTCCCTGCCTGGATTTCCTTATCCATGCCTGGATTCCCTTTTCCCTGGTTAAATTCCCTTTTCCTTGAGATAAACCCCCTTTTCCCTGCCTGGATTTCCTTATCCATGCCTGGATTCCCTTTTCCCTGGTTAAATTCCCTTTTCCTTGAGATAAACCCCCTTTTCCCTGCCTGGATTTCCTTATCCATGCCTGGATTCCCTTTTCCCTGGTTAAATTCCCTTTTCCTTGAGATAAACCCCCTTTTCCCTGCCTGGATTTCCTTATCCATGCCTGGATTCCCTTTTCCCTGGTTAAATTCCCTTTTCCTTGAGATAAACCCCCTTTTCCCTGCCTGGATTTCCTTATCCATGCCTGGATTCCCTTTTCCCTGGTTAAATTCCCTTTTCCTTGAGATAAACCCCCTTTTCCCTGCCTGGATTTCCTTTTCCCTGGCTAAAACCCCTTTTCCCTGGCTAAATCCCCTTTGCCCTGGCCAAATCCCCTTTGCCCTGCCCGGATCCCCTTTTCCTGGCGGGATTCCTCCCCTTTCCCCCTGCCAAGCCCCCTTTCCCACGCCGGGATTCCCTGTGCCACGGCCAGGAGCCAACGTGAACGCTGCCAAGCTGCACGAGACGGCGCTGCACCACGCGGCCAAGGTGAGGAACGTGGACCTGGTGGAGCTGCTGGTGGAGTTCGGGGGCAACATCTACGCCCGGGACAACCGGGGCAAGAAACCCTCGGATTACACCTGGAGCAGCAGCCCCACGGCCAAGTGCTTCGAGTTCTACGAGAGTGAGTGGGGGAGTCCGCTTTGTCCTGGGAGTTTGGGCTTCAAATCCTCCTTGTCCGGGGAATCTGGCCATCAAATCCCCTTTGTCCTGGGAATTCAGTCACCAAATCCCCTTTTTATTGGGAGTTCGGCCATCAAATCCCCTCTGACCTGGGAATCTGGCCATCAAATCCCCTTTGTCCTGGGAGTTTGGCCATCAAATCCCCTTTTTCTTCGGAATCTGGCCATCAAATCCCCTTTTTCCTGGGATTTTGGCCATCAAATCCCCTTTGTCCTGGGAATTTGGCCATCAAATCCCCTTTTTATTGGGAGTTCGGCCATCAAATCCCCTTTTTCTTCAGAATCTGGCCATCAAATCCCCTTTGTCCTGGGAATCTGGCCATCAAATCCCCTTTGTCCTGGGAATTTGGCCATCAAATCCCCTTTGTCCTGGGAATCTGGCCATCAAATCCCCTTTTTCCTGGGAATTTGGCCATCAAATCCCCTTTGTCCTGGGAATTCAGTCACCAAATCCCCTTTTTATTGGGAGTTCGGCCATCAAATCCTCTCTGTCCTGGGAATCTGGCCATCAAATCCCCTTTGTCCTGGGAGTTTGGCCATCAAATCCCCTTTTTCTTGGGATTTTGGCCATCAAATCCTCTTTGTCCTGGAAATTCAATCATCAAATCCGATTTTTATTGGGAGTTTGGCCATCAAATCCCTTCTGTCCTGGGAATCTGGCCATCAAATCTCCTTTGTCCTGGGATTTTGGCCATCAAAATCCCTCAGTCCTGATAATTTGGCCATCAAATCCCCTTTTTCCTGGGATTTTGGCCATCAAATCCCCTTTTTCTTCGGAATCTGGCCATCAAATCCCCTTTGTCCTGCGAATTTGGCCATCAAATCCTGATCCAGCTGGATTTGGGGATCTCTGAATCCCTGGTGTTCTTTGGGTTGGGAGGATTTTAATATCCAAGGATACCCCAAGGTGCTCCAAGCCTGGCCTTGGACATTCCAGGGATTCCAGCTTTTCTGGGAATTCCAGAGTTTGCAGCTGCCAGGAATTCCTCTGGAATTTCTTCCCAACACCAGCTTCACTTGGATTTTGATTTTTCCTTGGACTTTTTATCCTTACATCTGGGATCAGATCCAGGGCAGGTGTGGGTTTGGGAGGTTGGGACTGATTTTGTTCCTTCCCAAAGCAGAGATGAGGATTGCCCTGATGGAAACCTGGAACTTTGGGATAATCCGGGTTGATCCCATTTCTGATCCCTTTTTTCCCTGCAGAGACCCCTCTGACCCCATTTTTATCCCATTTACCCCATTTTCTATCCCTTTTTCCTGTTTTTATCCCATTTTTCCCATTTTCATCCTGCTTTTCCCTGCAGAGACCCCTCTGATCCCATCTCTGATCCCTCTGATCACGTTTTTATTCCATTTTTCCCATTTCTGATCCCATTTTTCTCTGCAGATGCCCCCCTCTGATCCTGTTTTTGATCCCATTTTCCCATTTTTATCCCATTTCTGATCCCATTGTTCCCATTTTCCCATTTTTATCATGTTTCTGATCCCATTTTTATCCATTTTTATCCTGTTGTTCCCGTTTCTGATCCTGTTTTCCCATTTTCCCATTTCTGATCCCATTTCCCCATTTCTGATCCCATTTTCCTGTTTCTGATCCCATTTTCCCATTTTTATCCCATCTCTGATCCTGTTTTTCCCCTTTTTATCCTGTTTCTGATCCCATTTCCCATTTCTGATCCCGTTGTCCCGTTTCTAATCCCATTTTTATCCCGTTTCTGATCCCGTTTTCCCGTTTCTGATCAGTTTTCCCGTTTTTATCCCGTTTCTGATCCCGTTCTGCCATTTCTGATCCCGTTTTTATCCCGTTTCTGATCCCATTTTCCTGTGTCTGATCCCATTTCCCCATTTTTGATCCCATTTTCCCATTGCTGATCACGTTTTCCCATTTTTATCCTGTTTCTGATCCCATTTTCCCATTTCTAATCCCATTTTGATCCCATTTCTGATTCTGTTTTCTCGTTTCTGATCAGTTTTCCCGTTTTTATCCTGTTTCTGATCCCATTTTCCCATTTCTGATCCCATTTCCCCATTTTTGATCCCATTTCTCTGTTTCTGATCCCATTTTCCCATTGCTGATCCGGTTTTCCCATTTCTGATCCCATTTCTGATCCCATTTTCCCGTTTTTATTCCGTTTCTGATCCCGTTTTTATCCTGTTTCTGATCCCATTTTCCCATTTCTGATCCCATTTCCCCATTTCCCGTTTTTTATCCCATCTTTGATCCCCTTTTCCCATTTCTGACCCCATTTTTATCCTGTTTCTGCTCCCATTTTTATCCCATTTCTGACCCATTTTGATCCCGTTTCTGACCCTATTTTTCCGCTTTTTATCCTGTTTCTGATCCCGTTTCCCATTTCTGATCCCGTTGTCCTTTTTCTGATCCCGTTTTCCCATTTCTGATCAGTTTTCCCGTTTTTATCTCATTTCTGATCCCATTGTGCCATTCTGACCCCATTCCTGATCCCATTTTCCTGTTTCTGATCCCATTTTCCCATTGCTGATCCTGTTTTCCTATTTTTATCCCATTTCTGATCCTGTTTTCTCATTTTTGATCAGTTTTCCTGTTTTTATCCCATCTTTGATCCCCTTTTCCCATTTTTGATCCTATTTTTATCCTGCTTCTGATCCCGTTTTCCCATTTCTGATCCCATTTCTATCCCATTTTGATCCCGTTTCTGACCCCATTTTGACCCCATTTTTGTCCCATTTCAGATCCCATTTTTATCCCATTTTTATCCCGTTTCTGCTCCCGTTTTGATCCCGTTTCTGAGCCGTTTCTGCTCCCGATTCCGACCTGTTTTGACCCCATTTCTGATCCCATTTTTATCCCATTTCTGACCCGTTTTGATCCCGTTTCTGCTCCCATTTTGATCCCGTTTCTGCTCCCGTTTCTGATCCGTTTTGATCCCATTTCTGACCCGTTTTTATCCCGTTTCTGACCCTTTTCTGCTCCCGTTGCTGACCCGTTTTGATCCCGTTCCTGACCCGTTCCCATGCCGTTGTTTCCCTAGAGACCCCTCTGAGCCTGGCCCAGCTGTGCCGGGTGACCGTGCGGCGCGCGGCCGGCCAGCGCGGCCTGGACAAGATCTCCAAGCTGGAAATTCCCCCCAGGCTCATCCAGTACCTCTCCTACAACTGACAGAGCCAGGAGAAACCCTGGAATTCCCGGGAAGAACCCCACAGGATCGGAGGATTTCTCCTTCTCTTCTACCTCCCCCCCAAAAACCCCGTTTTAATTTAATTTCAGGCACTGCTGTAAATAGGATTTGTCAGGAATTCCTCTTTTCTGTGAGTTTTCTTGGAATTTCCCGGGTGGAATTTTAGGTGGGATTCCCTGATTTTCCCGGATTTCCTCGGTGGGATACAGCCAGCGGGGAGGGAAATGGGATAACCGGGGAGTGGGAATCATTCCAGCTGGGAAGTCCGTGCCCTGGAGCAGCTCTGATCCCATTTCTGATCCCATTTTTCCCTGCAGAGACCCCTCTGATCGCATTTCTGTTCCCATTTTTCCCAGTTTTTTCCCATTTTTCCCTGCAGAGACCTCTCTGATCCCCTTTTACGGTCCCGTTTTTCCTGGTTTTATCCCATTTTGATCTCATTTAGCCCATTTCTGATCCCTTTTTTATCCCATTTTTCCCTGCAGAGACCTCTCTGATCCCAGTTTTCCCATTTTTATCCCGTTTTTCCCGGCAGGGATCATCCATCCCCTTTTGGACGATCCAGCCTGGAATGATCCAGGACCCCTTTTCCTGCTGGCTGCAGAGGGACTGGGAGGGGGAATCCTTGGATTCCCAAATCCTTGGGTTTGGATGGGATCCCACCCTTGGGAATAACTCCAGTGACAGCTGCGAGCCCTGCTGGTGGCAAATTAATTCCCTGTTAATTCATTAATTCCCTAAATTAACAATTCCCTAAATTAACAGTTTCCTAAATTAACAATTCCCTAAATGAATTCCCTAAATTAATGAGCTCAGGGCTAATTAGAGGCACTGCAGCTCATTTATTTAGGGAATTTTTAGGGTTTTCCAGGGGCATCCAGAGGCTTTGGATCAACACCAGGGATGAGGAGAGGCCTGGGATTGGCTGTGTCCCAATCCCATTCCCAGTCCCAATCCCATTCCAATTCCCATTCCAATTCCCAGTCCCAGTCCCAATCCCATTCCCAGTCCCATTCCCAGTTCCAATCCCATTCCAATTCCCAGTCCCATTCCCAGTTCCAATCCCATTCCAATTCCCAGTCCCAATCCCATTCCAATTCCCATTCCAATTCCCATTCCCAGTCCCAATCCCATTCCAATTCCCATTCCAATTCCCATTCCCAGTCCCAATCCCATTCCAATTCCCATTCCCAGTCCCAATCCCATTCCAATTCCCAGTCCCATTCCCAGTCCCATTCCAATTCCCATTCCCATTCCTTTCCCATCCCCAACCCCCTTCCTTCCCCATTCCCAGTCCTTTCCCACATCCCAGGACATTCCCTGATCCCAGATTTGATTTCCCCCTCCCTCGAGATCCCATGGGATACAGCAGGGCTGGGTTCTGCCTGGAAGTTCGGGAATTTTGGGATTGATTTTCCCCCTTTGGAGCTCTTTTCCCAATGCCAGACTGGACTGGGATTCCAGGGATTGGGATTCCAGGCCTGAATCCCAGCAGCAATTCCTGGAGTTCCTTGGGCACCTGGGGCTTTGTCCTTGGATGTTTGAGCTGGGATTCTCCTCCCCCTTCCAGGTCTTCCATTTTTTTCCCAATAATCCTGGAAAATCCCAGAGTTTCCCCACGAGAACAAGCTCCTGCAGAAGTCCTGGAATCCACTCGGGATCCAGGCTGGGAATGCTGAGCTGGGGCTGAATGCACTTTATGGGGTTTTCATTTCATTTATTCCTCCCTTCCCCGTTTCGGCCTGAAAACCCCAAACCCTGCTGTTCTCATCCCGAGTTTTGGGCTGGGATTCCCGGGAATGAGGAATTGGGGAAGCTCAGGGACGCCCCAGAGGGGGTTTTATTTTTGTGGGATTCATCCCTGGCAACGGCAGGAAAAAGGTTTTGTGGGAGAGTTTAGGGATCCCAAATCCCTTCTTAGGGATCCCAAATCCCTTTGCAGGACCCCAAATCCCTTTTGAGGATCCCAAGTTCCTTTTTAGAGTTCCCAGATCCCTTTTTAGGGTTCCCAAATCCTTTTTTAGGGTTCCCAAATCCCGTTTTAGGATCCCAGATCCCTTTTTAGGGTTCCCAAATCCCTTTTTAGGGATCCCAAGTCCCCTTTTAGGGTTCCCAAATCCCTTTTCAGGATCCCAGATCCCTTTTCAGCATCCCAGATCCCTTTTTAGGGTTCCCAAATCCCTTTTTAGGTGGTTTTTCCAACCCTCCCCGCACGGGTACACTAATGGAATTACAAAATCCAAGTTTCCCTTGGAAAAGCAGAAAGATTCCTTGGAGAAACAAGAAGAAATTCCCCAAATCCCGTGGATTCCTCCTTCATTTCCCCCTGATTTTGGAGCCTTTCTGGGGGATCCCAAAGTTTGGAGGTTTTTATTTCAAATCCATTGGAGGAATTCCTGCTGCTGGGATTTAGGAGAGCTTCAGGCGCCATCCTGGAATTCCAGCTTGGAAAACTGGGAATGACATGTGGGCTGTGGCCTCTCCTGATCCATGAATTGCTGGGAATAATTCCATTTATCCCATTTATCCCATTAATTCCAATTCCAAGCCAATCCCAGTTTATTTGATCCCAGCTGGAATTTTTTGGGATCTTCCCTGCATTTTTAGGAGCATCTGGATCTCCTCTGGATCAAGGTTTGGAATGAAAACCTCGGCGAATCCAAGGACCCAAATCCCTCTTGGATCCCAGGGCTTGGGGGGGTCTTTCCTGGGGATTTGTAGGATTTTGGGATTTCTGGGAATGCCAGAAGCAGCTGAATCCTTGGAATAATGGGAATAAACTCCTGGATTGGGCCTCGTTGGTTTTTGGGTCACTTTGGGACAATCCCTTCACCCTTTATTCCCAAATCCAGGCCTGGATCCATCCCAAATCCCACCAGGCCATTCCTGTTTTATCCTCCCCTTCCCAGGCTTCCCAAATTCCAAACCCAGCTGAAAATTTCGGGATAATTCCTCTTCCCTGGGGGTTTCCTGTGGATTTAGCAGGGCAGGGAATAATCCAACATTAAAAAAAAATCCAGCTGGGAACAAGGATTTCTCTTCTCCATGGAAATATTTGGGATTTCTCCTGGCTGGAATTGGGAATGGAGAAGAGGAGCTGGATCCTGGCAGCTTTTCCCAAAATTTGAAGTTTATCCTGGGAAAACAAGGTGGGATTGAAGCCATTCCTTGGGAAGCTGGAAAAATTTCACTCCTGGATCCCCTGGATGAGGGAAATCCCTGCAGGGTTTGTGCTGCAGCATCCCACATCGCTGGAAAAACTGGGAAAGGGACAACTCCCACCAGAACCAGGACTGGCATTCCTGCTTTCCACCTGCGGGGGTCTTGGTGTGAGGGGAAAAAATTCCCAGGAGTTTTCCTGAGCTCTGCATCCCTCAGATCCTCTGGAATGGGGCAGGAGCAAAGCTGGAATTCTGTCCCGCCTCTGGCTTTGGGAAGAAATCCACCCAAACACCGGAAATCCGGACAATTTTCCTGAGCTTTTCTGCAGGGGATCCTGCAGATCTTTTTGGTGCCCAGCCCAGATTTTTGGGTGGATCTGGGGAGTCGGGAGAAAATCCCTGGAGCACCAGGTCGTGGTTTTAACCCCAAAATCGACATTTTCCAACCCAGCCCTCAAACCCACAGCAAAGCCCGGGAGGGATCCAATCCCATGGATTTCTTGGGATTTCTGGAGAACTGGATGAATCCTTTGGCTTTTCCCACCCCTCCTGCACGTCACCAGGGACAAAATCCTTGGATCCCAAAAAAAACCCCAAACTCCCTCACTTTGAGATGGGTCCTGAGCTTTTGGTGGTGCCCTGAAACCAAGATCCCGGATTTTCCCTGGATTCAGGCACTCGGGAAGTGCTGGAAAGGGGAAGAACTCTTCAGTGCTGGGAATTTGGGCACCTGGAATTCATTCCTGATTAAAGCTCGGGAAGGGTTCAGGTTATTCCTGATTAAAATTCACTCTGGAAAAGTCTCACCCGTGTCCGGCTGTTGGTGTGGGACCTGCCCAGGAATCCTCTTCCTTCAGCAGCCCCATCCCGAATTCCAGGGCTGGGAGAGCTGGGAATGCTCCCCTGGAGAGGAGAGGGCTCCAGGGAGAGCTTCCAGCACATTCCAGCCCCTAAAGGGGCTCCAGGAGAGCTGCAGAGGGACTGGGGACAAGGCCTGCAGGGACAGGACACAGGGAATGGCTCCCACTGCCAGAGGGCAGGGATGGATGGGATCTTGGGAATTGGGAATTCCTGGCTGGGCTGGAATTGCCAGAGCAGCTGGGGCTGCCCTGGATCCCTGGAATGTCCAAGGCCAGGCTGGAGCAGCCCGGGATGGTGGGATTGGAATGGGATGGGATTTGAGGTCCCTTCCCACCCAAACCCTTCTGGGATCAAGAGGGCTCAGAATCCATCCCGAGGGATTTTTATGGAAGTTGGGGATGGAAAAGAGAGGGGAGACCCTTCCTGGAGTCCTTAGATTCCCAGTGAAGCCCCCGGATCCCAAAATTCCTTCCTGGAGCGGAGTCGGGGTGGGGATGGATCCAATCCCAGGCTGGGAGAGCTGGGAATGGAGGGGATTCCCTGGGAAAGGGAGATTGGGGTGGGATCTTGGGAATTGGGAATTCCTGGCTGGGCTGGAATTGCCAGAGCAGCTGGGGCTGCCCCTGGATCCCTGGAATGCCCAAGGCCAGGCTGGAGCAGCCTGGGATAGGGAATTGTCCCTGCCCATGGAATGGGGCTGGAATTGGGTGATCCTGAAGGTCCCTTCCCACCCAAACCATTCCACGAGTCCATAAAAAAACCCCACAATGTTCATCCCCTTCCCAAAACCTTTCATTCCTCATTTCCCAGGAAAAACCTGGGAAGAAAGGCTGGGGCTGGGGAATCTTCCCAGAGAAATCCTGGGCTCTGGAAGGAATCAGAGGCTGGAAACATTTCAAGGAAACAGGGAGGGAAAGGATGCTCTGGGAAAAACGGGATAATCCCTTTTTTTTTCCCTAAGGAATGATCTCCAGCCGACTTCCCCACCGGGTCCTTATCCCGGAGCCGGCTGGGATGGGGAAGAGCTGCCCGTGGATTTTTGAGGAGGAATTTTTGGGAGGATTTGTGGAAAATCTCCCAACTCGGCAGGGTTCGGATGCGGGAGCCTCTTCCCGGCGCGGCGCCGCTTGGCGGAGCTGCTCCCCCCAGGAAAAGCTCCCGAAACTCCGGGGATGGGAATTCCCAACCAGCAGGGTCTGCACCAGCCCCGCTCATCCCAAATCCTGGGGAAACGTGGCAAATTCTGCTCCCTCAAACAAGCCCCGGCGGTTTCCCGTGGGAGGGAGGCGAAGGAACCGCGAATCCCAAATTCCCTTCGATCCCGGCAAAGCCCAATCCGCAAACACGGGCCCCGCTAATCCTGGGTTTGGGAATTCGGGATTTTTTTTTTTTTTTGGGGAACAACAAATCGCCTCCAGAGGGTTCAGTTCCCACCCCCAGACTCCAATTCTCACGGTCTCAAAAAGACTTGGAATTCCCAGATCTGTAATAAAATTCCCCCTGGTCTGGGCTCAGGGCAGGTGCATTTTTAAGGAGAAAAGCAGGAATTTCGGGAAAGACTTGGATAGGGAGGGAAGGAGGAGCACAGGGCAGGTTGTGCCTCCTTGGATAGGCTGAAAATCGGGAAAATCGGGGAAATTTGTTATTCCTTCTTTTCAGTTTTGCCTGGTGTTTTTTTTTTTTTTCCCTCCTTCCCAGAGTTGATTTGGGATTAGTTTGGGAATTTCAGGTGAATTTTTAATTAAGGAAAAAGTGGAGCTGGGAATGGGGGGGGGGATGGGGTGGGAATTTTAATTGTTTATCCCTGGGGGTGTTTTCTGGAGCAGCAGCCCCATCCCCTCCTGCTTATCCCGGCGGAAAAAAGAGGGAAAAGATTCCCAAAATCCCGTCGGGCTGGGCCGCGGTGACGCGGGGCTGGCGGCCCGCGGGGCTGAGCTCATGTTCCTATGAATTCCCGCTTGTTAAAATTCCTGACAGCTCCAGCGGGGCTGGAAAACCGAGCGGCTCCGGTTGCACTTAACCCCTGCAGGGATTCCCGACTTCCTGAGGAACTGTGGGCTGGAGAGGGTTTTCATTGGAGTCCACCCCCTGCAGGTCGGTGGTCGCCACCCTATGGAATCTGCGGGATTTGGGATCGTTCCCGATGTTCCCAAAGCCCTCCAGGCGCCTCCACACTCCTTTTCCAGATGAATTCCCTCCCAGCCGGCCGGGCTGGAGCCACCTCTGCCCATCCTGGGGTGCTGGAATTCCCTGCTTGGAGTTTTGGATTTCACGCTCCCGATGCCCTCGGGATTGATCCCCTGGGGAATATTTTGGGAATTGGAGTTTGGAAAAGCCCTGGGCAGTGGAAGGGGAGCCCTGTGGAATGTGGAGGCAGCTGGAGGAGCCACGAAGCCTCGGCAAAATCCCTTGGGATTTACCTTGGGAATGCCGGGGAATGGGATGGAGGGGCTGGGGAGGCCCCTCCTTGCAGGAGCACCGGGATTGTCTCGTCCCAAAGCCTTGTCCTTGTCCCCTGGTCCCACTTGTTCCTCTTCTTCCCACTTTTCCTCGTCCCACTGGTCCCTTCTCCTGGTGCCACCTGTCCCCATCTCCTGGTTTCTTCAGGTCCCCTTTTTTTGTCCCGTTTTCCTCCTGTTCCCATTTATCCCCAGCCCAAAGTTTTGTCCTTGTCCCCTTGTCCCTTCTCCTGATCCAGCTTTTCTCCATGTCTTCCTCCCACTTTTCCTTGTCCCCTGGTCCCATCTTGTCCCTTCTCTTGTCCCCATCTCCTGGTTTTTCCATTTCTCCCACAGACGGGATTTTCTCCTTTCACAAATTACCCAAAAGTGGAAAACCAGGGAGAAAAATCCCTTTAAAACAAACAAACATCCCTGGGAAACGGAACCGTTTCTTTATTCCATGCTTTGGCCACATTTTCCCCTCTCCTGGTTCTTCCTGTCCCCAATTCCTGGTCCCTCCTGTCCCCTCCCTTGTCCCCAGCTCTGCTCTCTTTTCCCCTCTCCTCATCCCATTTGTCCCCTCTCCTTCTCCTCATCCCCATCTCCCTGTCCTGTGGGATCATCTGGGATAGGAATCACCTGGAATGGGTCCGGAAGGATCATCCAGTTGGGATTTGAGGTAGGAATCACCTGGGATGGGTCCTGGGAGATCATCTAAAACAGGACATGGGGTAGGAATAACCTGGGATGGGATCTGGGGGGTCATCCGGAAGAGGGATAACCTGGAATGGATCCTGGAGGATCATCCAGTGTGGGATTTGGGACAGGGGTCACCTGGGATGGGACCTTGGAATCATCTGATCTGGGAACCGGGATAGGAGTCACCTGGAATGGGTCCTGAAGGATCAGCTACTGTGGGATTTGGGGTAGGGGTCACCTGGGATGGGTTCTGTGGGGTCATCCGGTGTGGGATTTGGAGTAGGGATAATCTGGGATGGGAGCACATGGAATGTCAGATGAGGGATCCATGGAATGGGCCATGAGGAACCCCTGGCATGGGACCTGGGCTGGATTTAGGGTGGGACATGGGGATCACCTTTTTCCCTCTCCTCATCCCATCTGTCCCCTCTCCTTCTCCTCATTCCCATCTCCCTGTCCTGCTTGTCCCCTCTCCTCATCCCCTGAGTTCCATGAGGGATTAATGCCAAAAAAATTAATTTGGAGATAAACCCAACCCCTCCAGCCCCAAAATCAGGGATTTTCTCCCAAAGCTTTCCCCCATCTGGTACAACCTCAGTCTCAGTGTTGGAGCCGGCACCAAATTTTTCCGTTCTCCATCATTTTGGCCATCCCTGGACAATGTTTCCCACATTTCCCCGTGGCTGATTTTGGGATGATTTGTGTGGTTTTTTTCATTTCTCCCACAGACAGGATTTTCTCCTTCCACAAACAACCCGAAAGCGGAAAACCAGGGAGAAAAATCCCTGTAAAACAGGTTACAAAAACACCCCAGGGAAATGGAACCGTTTCTTTTTTTCCAAAGCAAACATTGGAAAAGCGAGTTGATAAATGGATTTTTGGGCTTTGTTTTTATCCCCCCGTGCAGAACCTGCCTTGATTTCCCAGCCCAGCTCCCCATCCCCAACCCCTCACCCCACCAACCTGGAGCAATCCCGCTTCTGGAGCCGTTTTTCCAGACTTTTTTCTGGCAGCTGGACGTGGAGGGGCCTCCTCTTCCCGTAGACATTTCCCAGGCACCACGTCATGTTTGCTCAGGGGCAGAGTTATTGCTGGGGAGGGGGCAGGGAGCCACGGATCCAGAGGCTTGGAAAGGGGAAAAATGGGGAAAACCAGGGAAAAAAAAATCCTGCTTTTCCTTTGGGAAAACATTGGGAGGTCTTGGCGTTGCTTTCCCAAATTTAATTATTGTTTTTTTAAAGCCTCGTTGTTGAAACGGGATGGAAACATCTCAGGTTGCTAAAATTAAAGGGAATGGGGAGAATTTGGGATTAATTCCACAGGACTGGAGCAAACATCTCCGGTCCTTTCGGATGGGGGATGCTGGAGGGGGGGTGGTTCTGAGCTGCTTTTTTTCCTTAAAAATCCCATTTTAGGGGTAAAACGATGTCCAGGCGAGCAGGGAAAGGGGAGCAATGGGGGCAGAGTTGGATTCGTGGTTTTGGGTGGTCCTGGAGCCCTCAGCGGATTTTTTTTTTTTGTTGGGAAATACCTGGAAAAGTGTAGGGAGATTGTCTGTGGTGGAGGTGGGAGCAGCTGCCACAGTCTGGATCCAGGAGATTTCCCCTCCAGTCACATCCCAAGGGATCCCCCCACCAGTCACATCTCATTCCAGGTGATCCTCATGTCCCACCCTAAATCCAGCCCAGGTCCCATCCCAGGGGTTCCTCATGGCCCATTCCATGGATCCCTCATCTGACATTCCATGTGCTCCCATCCCAGATTATCCCTACTCCAAATCCCACGCCGGATGACCCCACAGAACCCATCCCAGGTGACCCCTACCCCAAATCCCACAGTAGCTGATCCTTCAGGACCCATTCCAGGTGATTCCTATCCCGGTTCCCAGATCAGATGATTCCAAGGTCCCATCCCAGGTGACCCCTGTCCCAAATCCCACACTGGATGATCCTCCAGGATCCATTCCAGGTTATCCCTCTTCCAGATGATCCCCCAGATCCCATTCCAGGTTATTCCTACCCCATGTCCTGTTTTAGATGATCGCCCAGGGACCCATCCCAGGTGATTCCTATCTCAAATCCCAACTGGATGATCCTTCAGGACCCATTCCAGGTGATTCCTATCCCAGATGATCCCACAGGACCATTCCAGGTGATTCCCTATCCCAAATCCCATACCAGATGATCTTCCAGGATCTATTCCAGGTGACCCCTATCCCAGATTCCACAGCGGATGAACCCCCAGGTCCAATCCCAGGTGATCCCTGTTCCACATCCCATCCATCAATCCCCATCCCAGGCACAGGAAACATGCTGACCAAGCTTTAGGGTGGAAAATCGGGATGTGGAGGGATCAGGGAGAGACCAGGGATCCTCCAAACTTCCCAGGCTCCAAGTGCATCCCCTGGACCTAAATTAATTTAATTATTAACCAACACCGGATGGAATTCCATTGGTCATGGATCTGCTGGGCTGGATCCTGCAATTCCATCAGCTCCTTCTCCTCCAGAGGGACACTTTGGGGAGGAAAACCTGGATTTGGGAAGGAAAATCCCCTCCTTTTCCTGCTGAAAAAAAGGGACCATCCTGTCCATCCATGTGTCCAGCCCAAGGGGTGCTGGTGGGAATTTCCCACCGCTCTCCTGAGCACCACATCTGGGGAAAAATGGGAAAACATGGATGAAGTTTCTCCGTTGTTGATGGAGCTGCCGGGCCGGGATACAGGCTCCCGTTCAGCATCATCGTTAGGAAAAACCATCCCAGGAGAAGTGGAGTGGAAAAAATGCTCCGGAAATTAAACAACCCAAAAATAGAAGAAGAAAAAAAAGGTCAGGACTAAAAATATCGGGATCGGTTTGGAGTTGGATCCTGGCATGAAATAAATAATCCAGGTTTATGGGGAGGACTAATTTTAGCCATTCATTACAACAGCCCGGCGTGAGCCTGGAATTTTTTCCAGCTGGATTTTGCTGGATTTAGGGATTTTGGGGCTGGACTTTGCCCCGCTCCCATCCTGGGAGTGTGAGGAAGAAGGTGCTGGGAGCGAGCGTGGGTGTGCTGGGCTCTGCCAGGACCCGCCCGGTTTTCCCGGGAAAACAACTGGGATTGCCAAAGTTCCCAGCCCCAGGGATGGGCTGGAGCCGAGGGTGAAGCCGTGGCGGATCCGAAGTTCCCCACGGAGCAGCTCGGCCCCGTTTGCTCGTTAGCAACGGAGCATTAATTGGAGTCATTAAAATGAATTTTCCTTCCAATTCCTCTGTGGAGGGAATGATCCCATCCCAGGATTCCCCCTTGTTGTGGGGAAACTGAGTCACAGCGAGTTTGGAATTGCAGCCAGGAAAGGTGAATCCTGCTCTGCTCAGCTTTGGGATGAGGATTAGGGATAAATCCAGCTTTTCTTAGCTTGGAAGAAGGAAAAGGACCCCTGAGATCCTGGGGGTGGAGACAGATCCCAAAAGTGATGAGATGTGGGATGGGGAAGGCCACATCCTGGTCCCCAGCATCTTTCCAGCTTATCGGGAAGAGGGATGGAATGGGAAGAGGATGGAGAAGAGGAGGGGTTTGAACCTGACCAGGATGATTTGAGGGAATATTTTTCAGCAGGGATCCCAAGGGGAAGCCAAATGAAGTAGCCACCAGGATGTGGGGGGACGTTTTTATTGGACTCAGGGATGTCAGGGAATTTTCAGTGGCCTCTGGAATATCTATAGACACGAGACATCCCATGGGGACCCCAAATCCATCTGCATCCCACATCTGATGCAGACGCCGGTTGGTGACGCTCCAACTGGGATAAAAGAGGATTTTTCCAACGTGGAGAAGGCGGGAGGGGATGGAGGGGCTGGGGGAGAACCACCACAACCTCAGTTCCCTATGGGAAAAAAAGTGAAGGAAAAATTAAAAAAAAAAAGGTAAAGCACCACAAAAATGGATTTTTCCAACCACCAACATGAGGAGGGGGAGCCAAGATTTGGGGATTTTCCACGGATGCTGCGTCCCAGGGAGTTACCTGCGGAATGGAGCTGGAGGTGGCCGACGGGGGCCGTCACTTCTCCGTCATCATCCTCACGAACTCCTCGTAGTTGACCTGCCCGTCGTTGTTGCAGTCGGCCTCCTTGATCATCTCGTCCACCTCCTCGTCCGTCAGCTTCTCGCCCAGGTTGGTCATGACGTGCCGCAGCTCCGCCGCGCTGATGTAGCCGTTCCCATCCTTATCGAAAACCCGGAAAGCCTCCCGGATCTCCTCCTCGCTGTCCATGTCCCTCATCTTCCTGGCCATCAGCGACAGGAACTCCGGGAAGTCGATGGTGCCGCTGCCGTCGGCGTCCACCTCGCCCACCATGTCCTGCAGCTCGGCCTCGGTGGGGTTCTGGCCCAGCGAGCGCATGACGGTGCCCAGCTCCTTCGTGGTGATGCAGCCGTCGCCGTCCCGGTCGAAGAGGGAGAAAGCTTCCTTGAATTCCGCGATTTTCTCCTCCGACAGCCGCTCGGCCATGGTGCTTCCCGCCGGCACGCGGCTCTGTCCCGGCACGTCGAGGCGAGGCGGGGAGGAGGAGATGGAGCCTCCTCCCTCCCAGTGCCTCTCCCTGGATCGGCAGCGGGAGGAGGAGGAGGCAGCAATGGGAATGGATCCAGGAGGTCTGGGAGCTGGGGAGGAAGAGTGACCCAACCCCCTGGGGCCAGCCTGGCTCTCGTCGCGCTGCTCCCACGGTGGCATTCCGTGGGGCCAGATCCCAACAAAGCCCTAATTAGGGATTTGGGTTGTGGCTCCGTGGTTTCGTGGGGCAGGTGGCAGTGGGGGTGACACGTGTGATCTTCCCAGTTTTAGGGGTATTTTGGAGAGGATTGGAGCTGTACAAAGGAGTTGGAGGAGTCCCCCCACAGCCTACCCGGCCCCAGGCAGATCAAAGGCGCTGAAGGAGGATCCCCGTGCAGGTCCCGGCAGATCCCGGCTGTCCGGAGCTGCCGCTCCTGCTCCGAGCTGCCGGGGCCCTGAGTCTCCTCCGGGGCTGGATCCAGGGTGGTGACGTGGGGCTGGATCAGGACAGGCATGTGGGGTCCTGCCCTGTTACTCAGGGGTGAGGTGAGGGTTCTCCTCACTGTAAGGTTGGGTTTACTCATCTCTTACTCAGGGTGTAAAGAGGGGACAGTGACAAATGAGGGGGTGTTTCTCCATGTATCCATCCATCCATCCATCCATCCATCCATCCCTCTTTCTCCTGTGCCCACAACAGTCCAGTGACCTTCACCAGCCGGATCAAGGAGCTGCTGGACCAGGAAGTTCCAGGACAGAAGATAATTTGACTTTCTCAGCTACGGGAAATCGGCACCAGCTGATCCCAGTTTAACTCAGTGAGGAATTCAAACTGTGGGATTTGGAGGGAAGGGCACAACCCAAAACCCAGCCCACGGGACAGCTGAGGGACACCTGAGGAATGGTGGGATAGATCTGGGAGGGGATTGCCCTCCTGGGGAAAACCTCACATGGAAAAAGCTCTGGGCGTGTGGAACACTGCAATTCCCAGGAGGAATTGTGGGAGCCGTGCTGGGAACCTGTCTGGTGAGAGGTTTTGGGGAGGGGAGGCCCTGGCAGCTCCTCCTGTGCTAGAGCTGCCCTAATTATGTCTGATTGCCCACACTCGCTGCTCTGCTCCAGATTTAATTAGATCCACTCCAAACTGCCGGGAAGAGCCCAGGGGAGGCGGAGCTGGCTCGGATCTGCCTGGGAGAAGCAAATCCTGACAGCTCACCGGGGTTTGGAGGCCTGGGAGGGTTCAGGTGTTGGTTCAAACTGTGGCAGAGGGGTTGGAGTTCAGGATTTGGGGTCCCTGTGTCACCTGGCTGAAGGTGGAGGGGTTGTGCTGTCCAGGGTGGCCCTTGGGGCGGATCAAAGCTGGAATCTGCTGCTTCCTTCCCATGAAATTCCCGTGACTGGCATCCCATTGCTGGCATCCATCATCTCCCATCCCATCCCACAGATCCCACCCCATCCCTGTGACCAGCACCCATTGCTGGCATCCATCATCTCCCATCACATCCCCATGACCAATACCCATCACTTCTCATCCCGTTCAATCCCATTCCTATGACCAGCTCCCATCACCTCCCATTCCATTCCATTCCATTCCATTCCATTCCATTCCATTCCATTCCTCTGACCAACACCCATTTCCAGCACTCACCATCTCCCATCCCATCCCATCGACCAGCACCCATTGCTGGCATCCATCATCTCCCATCCCATCCCGTGGATCCCATCCCCATGATGAGCACCCATCATCTCCCTATGACCAACACCCATCCCATCTCATGCCATTCCATTCCCATCACCCATCCCAGTCCAGAGATCCCATCCCATCCCCATGAGCAACACCCATCACCTCTCATCCCATCCCATCCCATCCCATTCCTTTACATCCCTGTGACCAGCGCCCACTGCCAGCGCTCACCATCTCCCATCCATCCCATGGATCCCATCCCATCATCAATTTTCAGGATAAGGTCAAAGGCAGCCCTTGATTTTGTCTGTGCTTAACTGCGCCTCATTTCTCAGGATAATTATCCCAATAAAACTTCCTGCTGGCCCATAAAATCCCACGATTTATGGCCCAATCCTGTTTACAGCATCCGGGGTGGGCTGTGGGGTAGGACAGGGAAGGGGAGACCACCGTGCTGGGATCAGGAGCACGCAGCCGCCACTGGCGGGTTTTTGGCAGCTGAATTTCCCGGGAAGTCTCCACCTGGAGCTGGAAAAGTTGCGGCTTTGATGAAGGAGGGCCCCGTTAAAGCCTCACACGGAGTTTTCCAGGCTCGGTGTCTGGCTTTGAGGGGCCTAATCCAGGGAGCGGGGGGAAAAATTCCCCCAATCCAGAAGGTGAAAAGCTTCCAGCTGGATTCTCCCGAGGCGGCTCGGCTGCCAACGCCAGCCCAGATGTGCACAGATGTGTCTGGGTTTGCAGCTGCAGACACGGCAGGGGGTGGGAGGGGGATGAATTCATGGAAAAAGAGAAAGTTGGGAGCTGGAGAGGGAAACGGCTCCGACAGGGAAAGCTCTGTGGGGCCCCATGTCCCTGCAGGAGCCCAGACTGATCCCAGGAGCGGCTGTGGGGATGGGGAGGAATCTCCACAAATCCCTCAAAAACTACGCTGAGGTTTAGTGTGGAAAATGGGATTTTGGAGAGGGTGGGCTTGGGGTTGATCCCAGAATGGCTACGAGAATTCTGGGGCTGTTGGGAGTAAAATTTGGGATTTGGTGGTTTGTTTTAGACTTTGCTTCCATAGAGATTCCCAAATCCAAGGGCGAAGCAAAGGGCAGCTCCTAAAGCTGGAGCAAAGGGACCCTGATCCTCCATGTCCCCGTGGAGAAGAGGTTGGGATTGGGATGTGGGAATTCTTGGAGAGGACTCTGTCCCACAGTGACCCCGGCTCTGATCCCACCTGGAAACCCTGGAGGCGTCGGCTCCACTCCGGAGCTGGGTGGATCCCGAGGGCAAACACGGATCCGGGAGCTGCTTACCCAGGGCGGAGGTGCCACATCCGTGGGCATGGACACGTTCCCAGCCCCTTCCTGGCACAGGGATGTCACCACAGGTTCCCCTCCACCCTTGGGAATTTTATCCCGCTCTATCCCAGGGTTCCACACCCATGGGATGGGGGGTCTTGGCTCAGCAGAGACATGGAGAGAGCCGGGATCCCATGGAATTCCATGTGAGGAATCCAGGGGAGCAGGGCTTGTTTAGTCTGGAGAAGGGAGGGCTGAGACGGCTGCACATTCCTGCAGGAGGGACGGAGCAGGGAGAGGAACCAGCATTTGTGGGGAATTATTTAAAGGGAAATACTTCCAAAGGGAATTAAGGATTTTGGCTGATTTGCTGTCGGCTGCAGGATGAGGAGACACAGATTCAGCCCGGCAGACAATCCATGGGATTTCCTCTCCCTGTGCTCCAGCAGCTCACTGATGCTTTTTTGCAGGGGGAGCCGTTTTTCCAGCTTCTCCCTGCTCGGGAGGGGCAGAATTCCCTCTGGATCAAATCAGCTTCAGAGGTCAGAGCTCCGCTGTGAATCCTGTCCCTAAAACCGAGCTGCTCCTTCCCTGCCGGGGGAGCGGAGCCAGCCTGGAGCTGGGATCGCTCTCCCTGGGAGAGATCCTGGCATCCATCACCTCCCATCCCATGGATCCCATCTGTAAATGTGTAAATCCCATCCCTGAAACTGAGCTGGCTCCTTCACTCCTGGGGGAGCGGGGCCAGCCTGGAGCTGGGACTGCTCTCCTGGAGCTGCAGCTGAGCCCGGATACCCCATACAGGGTCAGGCTGGAGATTTTTGGGAAAACTGGGAAGACTGGATGGGTTTATCCTGGTACAGCTCCCTGGAAGTTTCCTCGGGATCAGCCCAGCAGGAGCCCCCTTCCCAAGGATTTAACATTTACTAAATGAGGACCCTCCTGCTGACAGGGGTGAATCTTCTCCGTGGGCGAGGAGAATCCCACTGTTCCCTTTTCCCCGAGGAACTGAGCAGAGTCCATAAACTCGGCTGCTGTGCTCGTGTCCTGCCGGGACCCAGCAGACCAACAGGACATGGAGCTGTCCTGCCTGGACATGGAAGAATCATGGTGGGAGGACAAGGGTTCCTCCTGGAGCCTCCGCTTGGAGAGATCCATCTTGATGCAGAGCCAGCCAGAGCCATCACATCCCTCCCTCCCAGGCAGGACTCGGATGAGGCAGGAGAGGCCGTCAGGAATTTAATGGAACTTGGCACTGGAAACTGTACAACATTTACAGAGAACCACACGCTGTGTCTATGTACACCCTCTGCCCGTTCCCAAAGTTCCCAGCCGGATACGGGACAGGCAATGGCAATCCTTGGACATGGAGTCACCAACAAGCTCCCCAATCCTGGATTTCAGGTGACAAAGACAGCAGGATTTCACTCCCCAGTCCTGGATTTCAGGTGGCAGGGATTGCAGGATCCCAGTCCCCAATCCTGGATTTCAGGTGACAAGGACAGCAGTATTTCACTCCCCAATCCTGGATTTCAGGTGGCAGGGATTGCAGGATCCCAGTCCCCAGTCCTGAATTTCAGGGATACCCTGCTGTGCTCACAGCTGTCACCACTTTGCTTCCCAGGACACTCTGCAGCGCCATTCCCAAGCTGGGTCTTTCCCTGGATTTTCCCTGGATCTTTGGAGCGCTAGAAGATGGCAGTGCTGCCACCCTGAGTATTTATAACCACTCCTTCTCCTTTCCTCACACCTCCAACACTTCCTCTCCTCTACCTTTCTACAACATGCAAGAACCCCTTGGTTGCCCTCCAAGTCCTGCTTCCCAGTGGGAAGTGTTTCATTTCCAAAAGGCAACAAAAACACGGAATCTACCCTTGCTCCCTGCTACTCCCTCTACTCACTGCTCCCCAAACCCTTTACAACGTGCCTACAACCTTCCTACACCCTAGAGTAAAGCAGTTCTCTTTCAGTAGTGTCTCCCCCCAGCCCGTGGATTGCTCCGGGGTGATGTGAGGGCAGCTGGGACATCACCCCTCGGAGCATGAAGGATCAAGTACTGGAAAGGAAATGCCAAGTCTGAGCAACAAAAATACAAAAATAAAAATAAAAAAAAAAAATCAAAAGAAAACAAAACAAAAACAACCCAAAATCCCAACCCCCAAACTCGAAACAAAACTAATAAAAAAATTAAATAGTTGGCAAGATACAAGAGTGAGACAGAGGAATGTACAAAGGACACACAGAGATCAAAGATTCCAGTAGGTGAATTGAGAACCTGTTGAACTTCGGGTCTGTTTTTATAGGATTTTTCCTTTTGGGAAATTTGCAGGAATTACCATAACCACTCACCAGAGTGACTTCAGGTGTTGAGTACTTTAAAGGACTTTTGCAGTGTTGATCAAAACCCCCCGTGCTGCCTAAAATTCCACTTTATTTCCCATCCTCTACCACAGCTGTGGAAAACTCGCAGGAACCCAGATTTGCTCTTCCCATCTGCCACGGGGGTTTCAGAAACCCCTCATGGATTCAAAGTGTAAGAACAGACCCCAGTTCAACAGTAACTGCACACCAGTAGCTGCCATTCCAACATAAACCCAGGATCTGATCCGCGGAGCGGCTCCGGAGGCGCTCCCGGTACAAAAATGTACACGAATTATTTATAAATTAACAGTTTTCCCCCAGGGTGGCACCGGGGCTCCTTTTTTGCCTTACACCAGCGTTTCTTTCCGCTTCCCGCTGAGCTGCTTCTCCCTGGATTTTCTGTGCCCGGATGAGGTTCTGTGGGACTTCACCCCTTTGGCTTCCTCCGAGTCCAGGATGGAAGCGCACTCGGCCGCGCTCTCATCCAGCTCCATCTGGGATATTCCCGACTGGCGCTTCTGGGCTGGGATGTTGGGCACAGAGGGGTTGTTCTCCTCGGACTCCTCGCTCAGCTCTGGCAGCTCCTTGAGCTCGGGGGCGGGAATGTTCCTCTGGAATGGGGCGACGGCTGTGCGGATGCAGTTCACCCACTGCTGCTTGTGGAAGACGTCGTTGGCCTGCAGCGTGTGGGACTGGCCCAGGCTGGGATCTTGGAAACGGACACGGAAGATGTTTTTGGCTGGAGATAAAGGGAAAAGCAGATCAGCTCCGAGTTGACGTTTAGGGATTCCATTGGTAGGTTTGAAATCCCAACAAATCCCCCTCCCAATCCCAAAAATCCAGCAGGGAGACAAAGATGTTTTCTAACCCAAGCCCCGGCTGTGAATTCATGGACACCGCGGACTGGCTGACTGGACCCATACCTTTATCAGAATTTCCAAAAGCTCCTCGGAAGGAGCCTCCCATTTTGACATCTCCATCCTGGAGGTCTTCAAGGAGCAGCTCCTGGACAGGGATGGGCTGGCGGTACACCTGGAACGCCTGGCGCTCGTTGCGGGTCACTGGCCGTGTCAGCACCAGGATTTCTTGGAAGAGGAAGACGTAGAGCTTCTGGAAGGGAAAACATTCCAGCATTCACTCTGTATTCCATGAGGTCACACATCCTGTGGGATTCAAGGCCACCTTATCTGCAGTTTCACCCACAGTAATTTTCAGACTCTCTGGTGACAATGCCAAGGTCTGGCACACACCAGGATTACATCAGCAGCTTTATTGTTTTATTGATCCTTAGAAAGGGAATGATGATTCCCAGGTGCCTGGGATAGGACGATTAGGAGCCATATCTTTCCTGTGTGCATGGAATGCTTCGTGTGCAGGAGTAAAACAGCCAATCAAACAAAAAAAAAAACAAAAAAAAACCCAACCAAAACCAACAGGGAAAACTTGAGGAGATCTGAGGTTGAAATCAGGACAAAAGGCAGCAAAGCCCGGAGCGCAGTGAGCGGGAGATAAACTCCAGGCAGCCCAGCCCAAAGCCAAACAGGCTTCTGCAGGAACCCTTTTGTTTGGAAGAGCCAGGGCTCCTAATGGGGAATGTCAGAGCCTTACTGGGAAGTAAACAGTGGCAGGAAATCCCTCTGGATGGAGAGCACTTTCTGTGGGCCTTCTGTGCTAATGATTTTCCAGCTTCCCAAAGGCAATTGTGGAGCTGTCAGCAGGAAACTTTCCCTTACACCCTGAAATGAGGCTGACAATAAGGGATTTTCCTCTGTTCTTTTATCCAATATCCAAACTGTCCCTAAGGGTGGAAGGCTCTCAGTCCTGCTCTGAGTTTAAACCAGCTCTGAGGGAAGGCTAGAGAATTAATTAGTAAAAAACGAGGTACTTACGTGACCATTTTTATTCTTCAGCTCCCCGTGGCACAGTAAAGCTTTGCTGCCTTCAATCCTTGGATCCTTCTGCTTCTCATCCAGGTATTCCAGCTTGTCAATGTAGTACTGGCACTCAGACTCGCCCTTCTTCAGGTTGATGTCAGAGAGGACTCCTTGGATTATGGATATCTAAAAACCCAAACACATGATTAAGAGGGATTAACTGCTTCCCTGTGTGACCTCTGCTTGTGCTCCTTCACAACTCCAAAGGATGCAATCCACACGGATTGATCCCTCACTTTCCCTGTCACAGATTTGTGCCCCTCAAGAAAACCCCCCTGGGAACTGCTGAGGGTTTAAGGAAGATTTCGGCAGCTCCCACATCGTGTCCTTGGGTCAGAACAAGCAAATCAGGATTACTCACAGCTTCTTCCAGGATGTGGATATCGGGATGGTCTTTGGGAGTGTGCCTCAGGATCTCCTTGAGGAGCAGGGGGTATTTGACCAGGCGGCTCCGAGGGATGTCCAGGAAGCTCCAAAGGTCCAGCTTGCGGCTGAAGGGAGACTCCAGGCAGCGCTGCAGGAAATCCTGCACTCTCCTGTCCTGCTTCTTCTGATCCAGGAGTGCTTTGGCTGCCAGCTGATTGCTGCAGTAGCCTTTGTAGGCGTGGAGTCGGGGTAACTACAGGGAACAGAGGAGATTTAGGAGTCAGATTCCCTGTGGGAAAAGCAGGTGTCACTAACATGGCAAACTCGTGGAGTTCTACAGCACTCATTGGGGTATTTTTCCCAATGAAAAAGATAAGGGAGGATCTTGTGAAGAGGTTGAGCACCTGGAGCTCATGAAGCTCCCAATGTTTGGATGAGCCCATGAAGCTCCCAATGTTTGGGATTAACAGGGATAACACTCCTGCACTCACACTGGGACAAAGAGTCCAGGAGACACAGACATTTCAACCCTAAATCAGCAAATCATTCCAAGTCTCTGGGGTGAAATCAGGGCCAATTCCAGCTGATAGAATCCCATTGTTTTCAGCATTGCCAGGATTTCCCTTCCAGTCTTGCACTGATGGCCACAAAAGCCCCAGAGCTTTGCAGCTTCTGCCTTTAAATGTACTCTAAACTCAGCTTTAGCCCATTGATTCCAAGTTCTGAACTCACCCACTTCACAAGGATGGGCCCAATCTGCTCCACTGTTCCATCTGGTTTTGTTGCTTCTCCCAAACTTGCCAGTAAGTCTGGAATGGGAACAGGGAAAGAGGAATTGCACCAATGCCCCAGTGAGTAACAGGAGAAAGCAGAGAGGTTAAATCCTCCCGAGGACAAGCCACCCAGCTGCTCTTACCTTCGTGCAGAGGAATGTAGGAATCCAAGTCCCCAAAAATGTGGGTGAGTTCCTCCTCAGACATGATGGAGAGTTTCAGCATGGGGTCATGGTAGGCCTGTCAAATAAAATGTATTCAAATAGATTCAAATGTGCCAAGCCCCAAAGCTGACGATTTAAACCGATGTACCAGGTTAAAGAAGTGAAGGCAACAGAAAGAGTAACACTGATTTGATGCTAGAATATTCCCTCTGTGTGAAGTATGGAGGACTTAAATGAAAAGCATTTTCCTGTCTGGACTGTTCCCAGCTGGGAGAGGGAGCCCCCAAGCAGCTCTGCACAATCCTTTTATGGCTGGGTTTGCTGCAATCATACCAGTGCTGGCCCAGTGCTCACGTCAGCTTTCTGGGCCAGCTTTCAAACTGGGGGTTCTGGGGCTGATAAAGCTCCCACGTCATGTTTGCAGGTGCAAAAAAAAACCTCATTATTCCCTGGAATGTCGTCACCGACTGCAGGAAAAATCCCACTCACCTTTCTGGCCAGCTTCAGGTCTTCAATCAGGTCCTGCTCTCCCCTGGACATTTCATAGATGGCCTGGGAGGAAGGGGAGAAAGCATCCAGAGTTATTTGGAATCCCAGTCTTTCTCAGCAAGAGCCTTTCAGCTCCCATGATGTACAGCCTGCCCTGAATAGGCCTTTGGCCACCCCAATCCCTCTGTGGCACCCGGGCATGACAACCCCGAGTAAATCTGCTCTCCTAGCCCTGAGAAAGCAGCTTTGCTTCCAACTGTGTGAAAGCCCGGATGGCCCCTGCACGAGCCAAATTAAATACTAGAGCCTTTTAAATCACTGCTTTTAGCCAGGCAAGGCTGCAAGCACAAAACCCCCGAAACCGCAGAGGTCAAATCCCAGGCGGCTTCCGGCAGCTCCTGTGCCGTCTCCAGAAGATTTGTCCAAGATCTCCAGGAAAAAGGCAAGCCAAGGCCTTGCTGCTTGGCTTCCAACCAATTGTCAGGAGCTTTAGGAGAAAGACAGCTGGCTCTGCGAGGAACCTGAGGTTGGGGCAGCTGCGGAGCAGCCAGCGGGGCTGGGATTTCAGGAATGCTGCAGAAAGTTTGGCATCTCCAAAGGGCCACACTGGGGAGATGAATTCCAGAGTGGAATCCACCTTTTCCCATAGCTGATGCAGACATCAATCTTAGGTTTAGGTGCACAGGAAGATGCAGTCCCTCCCCAAAGGTTGTTACTCCTTTCCCAGCAAGGGAAGGGACAAAAGGCCTCAGCTGCTCTTCCCAATCCCGTTTTCCATGGGCAGTTACCTCCTGGCGCTTGATTTCTTTGGTGCTCAGGGATTCTTTCGTGTTGACATCCAACATTTCAGACCAAAGGACGCTGTTCCTTCTCTTAGGGGGAGTAGGAGCAGCAGACCTGCTGCATGGCTTCTGGGCACAGCCAGGGGATTTGCTGTCGCTGCGAAGGGTGAACGACTGCAGGGATTTAAAAAAATAATGAAAAATACTATTAACAAACATGGAGAGCCAACATTTCAGGAGTATTAGATTATCCATCCCATTCCCAATCCTTCATCCTCCTGGGTTATCCAGGGCCGGAAAACACACCCAGACACTTTTCCTCAGATAAAGGAAAGCTTTAATCAAGCTGCTGAGAAAGCCCAGAGCTTGGCAAGGTTTTCCATGCCCCTCTCCCTGCACCGATACGCTGGGGAGGAAGATGGGAAAGCAAAGCTTGGCTTTATTTCCAAGGTATGAGGAAGTAAATAAACGAGGATCGTAACTCTTGCTCTGAAGAGGTTAATGAGAAGCCACTTGAACTTTGCCCCGGTGTTTTGCAAGGTTCCTAAAAGCCAGACGTGCTGTTATCTGCAGGTGTGAGCACAGAGCTCCTTGGCAAACACTGCTGTGCCAGTGCTGGGCAGCAGGGTCAGCTCTCATCATGCTGCAGCGCACGTGTGCCCAGGCCCGGGGCAGTTTATCAGCTCTTTATCTGAAGCACTTGATTTTATTTACTTTTGAACCTGTTTGTACAGCACTTTATACCTGTGCACTCCTGAGGTAGCACTTTCCATCCCCAAGGCCCAAGAAAGCTCACACAGAGCTCCAAGAGACACCTCAAAACCCCACAGGGTGCCTGTTTCACCCCATCCAACCAATCCCTTGCCCACATCTCCAGGTTTTACTCTGTTTTTACCTGGATTGTCTGCCCAAAGCGTCGAACCGCCCCATTTCTGACAGGAGAGATCAGGTTTGCCAGGGAGGTGACTCGTGCTAAAGGCCGGACCCGTTTAGTGCTTGGCTCCTGCAAAGCAAGCAGAGAACAAATTGTCCTGGCTGTGCCTCCCTCGGAAATTTCTCAGGCAGCTTCCAAAAGCACAAACCCACTTAAGGAGTGGCAAACACAGCAAGGAGAGTGTTTGGAAGCAGCCATTCATCTTTCAAGGCTATAAATATTTGTCTGAACTTTAAGGCAGCAATTAAACTGCAGAGGTTTTTGCCCAGTGTTAAAAGAGGTGAGAGAACATCAGTGAGAATTCAAAATAGGGCTCCAGCAGAGACTGTTATGCTTTGAACAGAAATAGATTAAAGTGTTCTCTGACACTCTGTGGCAGCTAAAGATGGAGCTGGGATCTGCTTCTCCATTTTCTCATCTTTTCCTCTGGAGAAAGAATGTGTTTTTCCATTTTATTTTGGAGAGCAGGGCAGCAGTGGGGGCCCAGCACAGCCTCGAACAACCAGCAAACAACCACAAGCTGAACATTCCTGCGAGGGACACGCACACAGATAAAGCTGAAATCCTTCAGTTTGCAAAGTTTCCTCCTCCTCCTGCTCTCCCCCACCCTCTGCAATGACTGCAATTTTTCTTACACATTGTTTAGATTTGAAAGTTGGAGCTTCTGCTTTTCTCCACCGCTAATCCCTGCCGGGAGCTCAAGTCTGTCCCGACCCAAACGCTGCCAAGAAAGAGGAAACGCCCCTGGAAAGCTCCTGCTGCTTCAGTTTTGAAAATTCTGTTGGCAACTCGACGTGTTTGACATCAAAAATATCGTGTGGCGAGGGCTGGGCAGGAAAGGTGTGCACAGAGGGAAGCTGGGAAGAGATGGGCTCCAAGTTAAGCCTTGGAAAAGGCTGCAGGACTGTCCTGGTGCTCCCAAACATCTGGCACAGGGTTGGACGTGACTCATCCTCAGGAGACTGCTCAGCACGAAGCTCGATCAGGACAGGGAAGCAGAACAGCCTCAGTTTGGGTTCATCTCAGTTAAAACTGGTTAATTATTGCTGAATTCATACTCTTTCAAAAGGCAGAGGCTGTGGAGGCTGCTGAGGACGAGCTCTGGGCTGTTTCCATTCCCAGCCCAGCTTGGTGGCCAAACCCTTCACCCAGAAGTGACAAATGTTGAAAACAAAACTTAAAAAAAGAAAAAAAAAAAGGGGAAATAGAAACACACAGAGCTGGATTCCAGTCATGAAGACTGAAGGAGCATAAAAGCTGTGTATGTGTGTGTGTGTAAGATCTGATTTCAGCAACTCGACCCCAGCAGCAGCCCTGCCCACACGCCCTGTTGGGCAATAGAGGAGGAGGAGGAGGTGAGCTCACCCTGAGCTCAGCCTTCAAACTTGCAGGGGGGGAACATGAAAAGAAACAGTTTATGAGCCGTGCAGGAAGAAAAGAGCTCTTGGCACAGCACAGAGCTGTGCTATAAGCAAATGTCAGAGTTAGGAGGGTACCATAAAAATGGAGAAAAGCCATAAAAGTGTCCTCGATCATGGGATCCTTGGCTGGGTTTAAGTGAGACACCAGGAACTCCAAGTGGGACACCAGGAACTCCTCCACTGAGCTCAGGACAGGGACAGTCAGGAAAAGGTTGGAAAGTTAGGCCAGGCTCAAAGACAACAAGGAAGGTTTACTTTATTGCAGATGCCTCTGAGTGGAAGAAAAGGGAGGTGTTTACTTCTAGAAAGTGCAGGATAAATGCAGGATGGATAAATAAAGGGACGTGGGCCAAGACAAGCTTAACAAAGTGCAGGACTGAATCAGGGAAGATGCAGACACAAAGCCACCCACGGCTCCGGCAAGGCCAGGGATAAAAATAACTTGGAAAAGCAAAATGTGACACTGAAAATGAAAAGCAAGGAACCTCAAGCCCTGGGGAGGCTCCAACAGGTCACTGGTGAAGGGTCAGCGCTGCAGCTCTGCAGAGATCCAGTGACAGGGCCGGGAGCCCAGGGCCGTGTGGGAATGTGGGAATGCCTTCCCAGCACATCTGTGCCCGGCTGAAGTGACACGTGCACGTGCCCAAGGGCTGGCAGCAGGAATTCCTCAATTCAGCTCAGCAAAAGGCCATTTTATCTCTCTTAAAGGAGGGGGAAAAAAAAAAAAAATCCCACTTTGTGTCTGAGCGCTCCTCAGACACGGCCCGACTGCCAAAAAAACCCATCTGGTTGTTCTTCTCCTCCTAAAGATCGTTTGATCCAGAGCAGGGAGGAGGAAAATACAATCCCTGTGCTTGGAAACTCCCCCTTGGCTGAGCCCTGTGTTTCAGCCCGGGGTCACGGACTCCCCGTCCGGCCGGCGCGGTGTAAGCCGAGACTCCGGGCGGTTCATACTGCGGATAACTCGGGCTCAGGAGGGCTTTTTTTTTAGCTCTGTACTTGCAAACAATGACTCTCCTGTGTCCACGCCGTCTTCCTTTACAGGAGCCAGATTACAAAAAAGTCTGGGAGGCTTCTGTAACAATCCAGGGGTGTTACAGCACTCACAAATAATTAAAACCCCAGCGGGGTCAACAGCTCCATCAGGAAATAGTGTTTTTCCAGAGAACTCTTTATTAAAAGTGAATTAATACACCACGAGAGCAGCCACTACAGCTAATTTTGTGCCAGGCGAGATTTCACACCCCTGAAATTCCTTCAAGTGCTTCTAAGTGCAGGTTAACTCATGAAAAGATTGCACCTTGCTGGAAAGAAAACCGGGCTGTACTTTTGAGCAAGGTTTTTTTTTTTTTTCCAGCAGCACGCCCACAACCTTTCCCCTGTGCTGGGTAATAATTAGTGGTTTTTACAAGGATCCCTTGCTCGAGTGCAATTCCTACGTGCCGCACACAGTTCACACCAGCCCCACACGAACACGGTGAGCAATGGCAAAACCACGCGTGACAAAAGCTTTTCCTACCGAGCCAATTCAGCAAAAAGGGCATTTTAGTCAGCAACCTGAATAATTCCTGCCAGAAGTCACCAGCCACCTGACCACCTCCATGGAAGATCCACGCGCAAGGGGCTTGCTGAGCCTCAAGCTGAACAAGCAGACCTTTCCCAAATCCAACAGCCCATTCCCGACTGAACTCCGGCTCAGACAGAAGTGCTGGCTCGCTTCAGAATTCAGAATTAGAGGCGATTTACTCCCCTGCCAGAGCTCTGGTTCATGTTACTTCTCCCCCAACATCTGGTTTCCCTTTCGCACAATGAGATTGCCCAAGTTTGGCTGTTGCAAAGCCGGGATCTGCTGAGGTTGGTGACTCGGCGCTGAGCCCTCAAACCCCAGCCATGTCTGGAGACGCCTTTTTTTTTTTTAACTTTTCCACCTCATCTCGCCACTAATCTGAGCAATAAACCCAGCCCAAGGCAGCCGGGCCCTACCTGGCTGCTGAACTTTTGCTCCTGTCGCAGCAGGAGGCTTGGGAACACCTAGGAGGAGCGCAATTATTGCCATCTGCATAACAACACGCGATAAAAATAACAATGCTTCCATCAAACAAACCAGCCCTCAAAAGCCCGACGAACCCAACGAGGGGTTTTTCTAAAGCAGCAAAACAGCACCTAATTAAGAAAAATCCTGTCAGTGGAAAGATCGCTGAGAGACAAGCGATTTTTTAGTGGAAAGAGGCAATTTTTAAATGAAAACAGGCCAATTTTTAATGAAAAGCCACCTGGGGGGAGCGGGGTCAGGTGAGGCACCGAGATTGGTTTTGGCTCAGTCTTTGGGGGCTATGAGCTTAAATATATATATCTATAACGTATATATATATATATATATACAAAATGTATACCTATGCATACAAAAAGACATATACATATATGGATTTAAAGATATATACAATATATACATGGCTGGGTGAGGCGCCGACATCGGTTCTGGCTGCCTGGTCCCACTCTTTGGGGGCTATGAGTTTAACTATATTCCGTATATATATATAACCATGTAAAATATAAGTATACATAGAGATGAAGTTAAACATAGAGAGAGAGAGAGAGAGAGAGAGAGAGAGTTTTTTAAACCGCTGGCTACTCGGCGCTCTGTCCGGCTCGCCCCCTCCCCACAGACGCGGAGAACGGGAAGCTGAGGGGGCTTCCCCTCCCCACTCTCCCCTCAACTAAATCCCATTTTCCCCCCTCTCCAGCCCCTGTTCCGCTCACCTCCTGCTCCCTGAAGTGCTGGTTCTGCGCGTCGATGACCCGGATAGTCCTTTTGATGGGCAGCAGCCCGCCGAGCTCGTCGTGCGCCACCATGGCCGCAGCAGCCGCCGCCGACCCTCCCTCAGCCCGCGCTCATCGCGCTCTGCGCCCGCCGCGCGCCGCGCCCCCGACCTCACCGCAGGGGGCGGGGCCACCGCACAAACCACGCCCCGCCGACGGCAAAGCCACGCCCCCTCGGTGCCCGGGGCACTGCGGACCCTCCCGGAGCCCCAAATTCTTCCAGAACTCTCCCAGAAAAACATCTCCCGAGAAATGCTCCTGCTCGTTCCTCTGAGTGCTGTGTGCAGCTGCGGGCTCCTCAGGACAGGAGGGACCTGGGGCTGCTGGGGCAGGGCCACAGGAGGGATGTGAGGATGGCTCAGGGCCTGCAGCATGTCCGTGCCCAGCAGAGGCTGAGGGAGCTGGGGCTGCTCAGGGCAGAGGGGACACGGCTGAGGGACCCCATCCATGGGGATCCGTGTCCACAGGGAGCTTCCAAAGGGCGGAGCAGGCTCTGCTCCGGGGCCCAGCAGCGGCACCGGGGCAACGGGCAGGGACTGAGCCCAGGAATTCCCCCTGCATGTGGGGCAGAACTTCATGGAACTCACAGAACCCCTGGGCTGGGAGAGACCTCCAAGAGCATCGAGTCCAGCCCAGCCCCAACAGCTCAGCCAGACCCTGGCACCCAGTGCCACCTCCAGGCTCTTTAAACACATCCAGGGCTGGTGACCCCACCACCTCCCCGGGCAGCCATTCCAGAACTTTGTCACCCTTTCTGGAAAAGCTTTTTCCTGATATCCAACCTGAATTTCCCTGGGCTCAGCTTGAGCCTGTGTGCTCTGGTTCTGCCAGTGCTGCCTGGAGAAAGAGCCCAGCCCCAGCTGAGCACAGGCACCTTTCAGGAGCTGTGGAGAGTGCTGAGGCCACCCTGAGTCTCCTTTTCTCCAGGCTGAGCACCCCCAGCTCCCTCAGCCGTTCCTCACAGGGTTTGTGTTCCCAGCCCCTCTCCCTCCTCTGGACGTGCTCGAGCATCTCAACGTCCTTGCCGAGCTGAGGGGCCAGAACTTCTGCCCTGGGCAGTGCCCAGCCCTGAGCAGAGCCCAGAGCGGGGCTGGAGTCTCCTCCCTGGGGACATTCCAGAGGCACCCGGGCACTGCCCTGTGCCCTGTGCTCTGGGACGGCCCTGCTGGAGCAGGGAGTGGGACCAGTGACCCACTGGGTCCTTTCCAACCTCACCCATCCTGGGATTCTGTGAAAAACGGGACCTCCAAGAGACTCTGCTGCAAGGAGGGCAAAGAGTCTGTCCCATCCCACAAAGCCAAGCATACATTTGATTTTTCCCCCCATTTTTAGTGTTTTTTCCTGGCACTTACAGCCTGGCGGGACAACCTCCTTTTAACAGCAGCTCTCCTTGCCAACGCTGGAGTATATAAAACCTTTGCCGCTGCAAAATGTTTTAAAAAAATAGTAATTCTTGTCTAGACCTGTGCTTTTGAGTCTGCTCTGTGCTTTAAAGTTGTGCTGGCACAGCTCTGGGGCTGGGCTGAGCCTCTCCCCCTGCTCTCCCAGGGGAGCCTGTCTCGGCAGGCCCGGCTGGAGCTGCAAAGGGTTTGGATTTTCTGTTTGTTTGTTCAAGTCCTTTTATTCCTGGCACTGCTGCAAATCTCTGAAATAAAAGCTTTCTTGTGCTGGTAAAAATAAACTTCAGTTGATTTGGCTGCCTACCTGTGCTGACCAAGCTGCTGCTTCAAGGAGAGAAATTTGGGGTGGGTTCCAGCAGGACGTTTGCAAACAGCGTTTTTCGGAGTCAGGAGGAGGAGAAAAAGGAAAATCCTGCTGTCCCCTCCCCTGGATTTCTAATTTTTGGCTTTGTTTGCTTCTCTCAGCAAATCTGCACCCACTTAACCTCTGCCATGCAATGCCAGGACATTGATGATTCCCAGAAATTCAGGATACACTGGGTCTCCACTTGCTGAAAGGACAGGCTGTGACTCTTCCAGACACAAAAATGCTTTCCTGGATTACCGAAATCCGCTATTTTTAACACCAAAGTGACGCTGACTCTGGGGAGGAGCAGACAAACCCTCCCTTGACTTGATCTTTTTTTAGAGACTATCAAACCCATTTCTCCTGAAATCCAAGGTCCAAGCCTCGTTAAACTCAACCTAAAGACTGAGGAGCTCATTTCTTTGCAGGGAGATGGCAAAAGGCCAACTAAAACCCGGGGATGAACACCTGGGAGTGAGAGGAGCTGTGAAGCAGAGTCACACCGAGGTGACACCGAAACACTCCTGGCGTGTCCCATGTCCCAAAGCTCCTCCTGCCGCCACCTGAGGCGTTTGGTGACATTTGGTGACGCGGGTGTTGCGTTGTCCTCGGGCAGGGCCGCGTGGCGCGGCCACGGGTGATCCCTGACTTTGTGGTGACACCTGGGGAGGTGACGAATTCGTGGTGATGCAAGGCCCAGGTGAGGTGACGGTGAGGAAACCTTCCTGGCCTGATGGGACAGAGCTCCAGGGCTAGCTCTGGGCCAGGCAGAGGGATTTGTGTCCTGGGAAATGCCCTGCCTTTGGAGAGACGCCTGAGAGCCACCAATGCCCTGAGGAGCTGGTCCAGTCTGAGGTGGGATGGTTTCTGCGTGGCAGTTGGATCTGTACAGGTCATCAGTGACATTCTGGGGCAAAATCCATCCTGAGTGGTGGAGATGAGCACCATAAACCCATCCCAAGGGATGGACATGATCAGAAATCCATCCTGAGGGATACAGATGATCATCATAAATCCATCCCGAGGGATGGACACGAGCACCATAAATCCATCCTGAGGGTTACAGATGGTCATCATAAATCCATCCCAAATGGTGGAGATGAGCACCATAAATCCATCCTGAGGGATGGAGATAAACACCAAAAATCCATCCCAAGGGATAGAGATGAGAACCACAAATCCATCCCAGGTGATGGACATGAGCACCATAAACCCATCTTGAGTGATGATCACCATAAATCCATCCTAAGTGGTGGAAATGATGACCATAAACCCATCCCAAGGGCTGGAGACGAGCACCATAAATCCATCCTAAGTGATGGAGATGAGCACCACAAATCCATCCTAAGTGATGAAGATAAACACCAAAAATCCATCCCAAGGGATGGAGATGAGCACCATAAACCCATCCCACAGGATGGACACGATCACCATAAATTCATCCCAAGGGATGGAGATGATCACCATAAACCCATCCAAGGGATGGAGATGATGACCATAAATCCATAAATCCATCCCAAGGGATGAACTCACAGGGAAGGCCATAAACCTGGAGAAGCCTGCAGACAGCCAGGCTGGGATGTGCCCAAGGACAGGTCCAAGAACCCTTTCCCAGGATCACGTCCCCGGGACGCCCAGTGTGGCTCTGGGCGTGCTCAGATTCCTCCACGTTCCTCACCTGCCTCTGCTCCGCTTCTGCCGTGGAAGAGGGAATATCTTAAATTTACTGGAGTTCATTTGGCTGCCAACCCATCCTGAACAAGGCCGTGCAACTTGGGAATGCTCAGATAAAAGCCAAAATATGGGAAAAAGAAGGAGCAACAGCCCAGCTTGATGGACTTCCCTGTAAACCCTGCGCTGTCATTCCAGTTTCCCTCCAGCTCGGGACACATCCTTCGATCCACGAGATCTCCCAGTGCTCCCTTCCCACTCTTCCCTGTCCTTCCAGGAGCCTCAGGAACGCAGCCGGGCCAGGCCATGGATACCAGACATGGATACCAGACCAGTTCTTCCTGCTTTCCTGCCAGGGGGTATCCACAGCATTCCTGGCCTGGATTCCCATGGAGATTTTAATTTCCAGGAACAAAACCCCTTGGTGACTCCTATCTTGTTATCAAATCAGGGAGCTGGGAAGAGTTGGAGTGACAGGGAATCACCCAACCCTCAGCTTTCCTCTTGTTTTCAGGCTGGGATTTCATTCCCACAGAGCTGTTTTCCTTGAGTCCTGGGCAGCCTCATCCCTGTGACATTCCTGGAATTTATTCCTGGAAGAGCTGCCACCAAATAAAAATCCTCTCTGGAGTATTGCCATGCCAATTTGTTATTTTGGCCCCAAAGCATCATCCAATAAAGGATGAATTCTGAAGAAAACGCACACTGAAATTCCATAATTCCAGCATGCAATTCCAGGCTGATGGAGGTTTTTAGGGATAAAAATACTGGGTTGTTGAAGTGACACCTGGCATCTGCCTCATGCCAGGGGTTGCCAAAGTGTGGCCATGCAGGAATGTTGTCCCCAACAGCTGAAAATGTCCCCAGGGTGGACACACACAACCTGATCCTGCCTTTTCTCTTGGAAAAACCCAAGGAAATGAGGTGTTGGAGCAGCAGGAAGACATAAACATCTTAGCAGGAATGGGATCTTCAGCCCATCATCAGGAGAATCCTTAGAGCACCCTGGTCTGGCCAGGCCATGAATCCTAAATGATGCCTCAAGGATTTAGCTTTTGTATTTTTCAGATTCTGTGTGTGAGTCTGAGCTTCACATTATGGGATGGTGAGCTCTCTGCACAGAGCAGGGAGACAAAACAATTCCTGCTCCAGCTGGGCACCAAGGACAAATGATCCAAACCTCAGGCCCAGGAGCACAAACAACGTGGGCTGAGGAGAGAAAAACAAGCAGGATGGGACTGCATGGGCTAAAGCTGGAATGGGACAATGAACTCCAACGTGCCAATGGAGCAGAGCTGATCCCAGTGAGAGCCCCCGGGAGCGCTCGTGCATTTTGGGACCATTTGGGTTCATCTTGGGTGCAGCCCTGGCTGGGCTCTGGTGCTGCCCAAGGTGGATCCATGAGAAGATCCTCGCAATGAATCCCTGCTTTGTTCTTTAGCTCTGCCCAGCCTCTGCTCCATCAAGCCATCAGTTTGTGGTGACCACGAAGGGACACAAGGCATTTGGGAACCTCCTGGACCAGAGCCAGAGGAACCCAGTCCAGCTCTGGGATGGCTCCATGTGATCCCTAATCCAAGAGCCAGGAATCAAAGCTCCTGGTTGGAGAGGAGAAGATTGGAGCTGGGGCACTGCAGAGCCTGGTGGGTATTCCTCAGTGGGCAGGTTTTTGCCAGTTTTCCTGGAAAAATCCAGATCCTGGAACATGGAATCCATCAGGATTCGATTCCTTCCAAGCAAGAACCTGGGACATTTTAACCCCTTGGGCGGCTGCGAGTCTCGGGGAAAATGAAATCATCCAGGCCATCCCCATTTCCAGTTTGCAATCCGATTTCCTGGGAACTGCCAGCCACCTAAACCATCCCTTCCCAGCTATTTTTACTGGGGTATTTTTAGTGGAAGGCGCAGAACACTCGAGGATGGGATAAATAGGATTTTCCACTCCGGGCTTTCGCCATCCATGTTCGGTGGGACCCCGAGCCGAGGCCGTTTACTGGCCACGAGATGTGTTTATCATTCCACTCCTGGATATTTATATTCCCAGCCAAATTCGAGCATGATTCTGGAAAATGAGCAAAAGTAGGCAATGACCCAATGAGAGACCATTGGGTCATCCAAAAACTTTAGGAGCTGCTCTGGATTCCAGCGTTTTTTTGGGATGCTGGGAGCTGACTATAATTAGTAGCCACTCAAATCCTTTAAACAGCCACAAAAAAATCAACTCTGACTTTGCTGAAAGCCAGCCTCGAGCAATTTGGGAATATTTAGGGAAGGTAAAATCCGCCCTTGAATGTTTGGAAATCTTTAGGAAAGGTAAAATCCACCCTTGAGGATCTGAGAATCTTTAGGAAAGGTAAAATCCACCCTTGAGCATCTGGGAATATATAGGAAAAGTAAAATCCCTCCTTGAATATTTTGGGAGTCTTTAGGAAAGGTAAAATCCACCCTTGAGCATTTTGGAATATTTAGGGAAGGTAAAATCCACCCTGGAACATTTTGGGAATCTTTAGGAGAGGTAAAATTCCCCCTTAAGCATTTTGGAATATTTAGGAAAAAATGAAATCTCTCCTTGAATATTTTGGGAATATTTAGGAAAGGTAAAATCCACCCTTGAGCATCTGGGAATATTTAGGAAAGGTAAAATCCACGCTGGAACATTTGGGAATGAGCTCCCCCGACCTGCCTTGTGCTGGGGCAGAAAAGCAATTTCCATCTCATGAATATGGAATGAGAGAGCAGAAACCACGGCTTGGCCAATCCAGGGATCTCATTAAGCACAAAATCCCTTTTTTCCCAGGGATTAATGGAGCAAGAAGCTCCAGTTGCCTTCAGCTCCCGTGCCAGGAGCTGTTTTTCGGAGCTGCTGGATGGGATCAAAGTCGATTTTCAAACACAAATTTGTAACTTATGCACGGGCACGTTCCTGCAGGGATCGGACACGCCCAGAAAATTCCCATAAAAACCTTCGGGATGAGGGAAGGGGAGGTTTGGGTGTTTCTTTAAAGCTCGAGGGCATGCTGGAATAGAAGGAGGTATGGTTTGTTTGGGTTTGTTTTTTTTTTTCTGGTGTTGTTTGGGGAGGATTTTTAGGCTGGGTTATCCCTGCCTGAAGCCAAGGGGTTTTGGGAGGAATTACAAGGGTTTTGGGAATATTTATAAGGTTTTGGGAAGAATTGCAAGGTTTTTGGGAGGAAAGAGAAGGTTTTTGGGAGGAATGAGAAGGTTCTTGGGGAGAATGAAATTTGTGGGAGGAATTACAAAGTTTCGGGAGGAATGAGAAGGTTTTGGGGAGAATTACAAGGTTGGGGAGGAAAAGAGAAGGTTTTTGAGAAGAATGAGAAGGTTTTGGGAAGAATTACAACATTTTGAGGAGGAATGAGAAGGTTTTGGGGAGGAATGAGAAGGTTTTTGAGAATAATTACAAGATTTTGAGGAGGAGTGAGGTGGTTTTGAGGAGGAATGAGAAGGTTTTGGGGAGAATTACAAGGTTAGAGAGGAAAAGAGGTTTTTGAGAAGAATGAGAAGGTTTTGGGAAGAATTACAACATTTTGAGGAGGAATGAGAAGGTTTTGGGGAGGAATGAGAAGGTTTTTGAGAATAATTACAAGATTTTGAGGAGGAGTGAGGTGGTTTTGAGGAGGAATGAGAAGGTTTTTGGGGAGGAGTGAGATTTTTGGGAAGAATGAGAAGGTTTTGGGAGGAATTACAAGGTTTTTGGGAGGAGTGAGAAGGTTTTAGGAAGAAAGAGAATGGGAAGAATTACAAGATTTTGGAGAGGAATGACAAGGTTTTGGGAGGAATTAATATTTTGGGGAGGAATGAGAAGGTTTGGGATGAAAGAAGGTTTTAGGGAGGAATGAGAAGGTTTGGGGAGGAACGAGAAGGTTTTTGAGAATAATGAGAAGGTTTTTGGTAGGAATGATAAGAGTTTTGGGAGGAAAGAGAAAGTTTTTGAGAAGGTTTTGGGGAGGAATGACAAGATTTTGGGATGAAAGAAGGTTTTAGGGAGGAATGAGAAGGTTTGGGGAGGAACGAGAAGGTTTTTGAGAATAATGAGAAGGTTTTTGGTAGGAATGATAAGAGTTTTGGGAGGAAAGAGAAAGTTTTTGAGAAGGTTTTAGGGAGGAATGAAGAGATTTTGGGAGGAATGAGAAGGTATTTGGGAGGACTCCAGTCATGGAATGCCACTCATTGATGGCTTCAAGTGGTCTGCACTGGCAAGAATCCAGGATTTTCTGGAAACAAGGATTTCCTCCCCCTCTCCTCTCTTTTCAAAGTAATTCTCATTAAAAATAAAATTAAATCAGTGTTTTCTGCCTTGCCTGGAGATGTTGTCCCCACCAGCTTTACCACCACAGCCTGTTCCTTCTTCCCTGCCAGGGCGTTGGGATGAGATGGATTTAAGGTCCTTTCCAACCCAAGCCATTCCATAATTCCACTGCCCAAACTCCTCCAGCTCCAGAAGTTGGAAATTTGGGCTGAAATCCCCCCTAAAACGTGAGGAACACTTGGAGAGGACACAGCTTGGGGGAGAGGGGTCAGTAAAAGGATCCTCACCGAGATTTCTCTTCCCTCCAGAAATACCTGTCCCTAAATCCTCACAAGGACAACCCAAGAGGAGAAAACATCACCCAAAAAGTGATTTTTTTTGCTCGTTTTGCCTCGGGGGAAGTTGAGTCTCTGCCCTGGCAGGCGCTGGCAGTGTTTATTTAGTTGCTAACAACCATCAGGATCCACACCCAGCCCTTCAAAAAACACCCTCCTGCTTCCGCCCTGACTCAGCCACACCTCACACAGCCCCGGGGGCGGTTTGGGATCACCAACAGTCCCAAACGGACCCGAAATGCAGAGATTAAAGCAGGAAAAACTGAATTTCCTGCCCTCCATTCCTATGTTTGTTATGGTCATTTATGGGGGTGATTTGGGATCACCGACAGCCCCAAACTCACCTGAAATGCAGGAATAATTCAGCTTTAAAGCAGGAAAAACTGAATTTCCTGCCCAAATCTCCCTTTTTTTTTTAAGAGTCAGTTTTGGGGGCAATTTGGAATCACAAACAGCCCCAAACTTACCTGAAATGCAGGGATTAAAGCACGAAAAAGGGAATTTCCTGCCCTCTATTCCTAATTTTTATAGTCAGTTATGGGAGTGATTTGGGATCACCAACAGCCCCAAACTCACCTGAAATGTGAAATAATTCAGCTTTAAAGCAGGAAAAACTGAATTTCCTGCCCAATTTTCCCAGTTTCTTTATAGTCAGTTTTGGGGGCGGTTTGGGATCACCAACAGCCCCAAACGGACCGAAATGCAGAGATTAAAGTAGGAAAAACTGAATTTCCTGCCCTCCATTCCTATGTTTGTTATGGTCATTTATGGGGGTGATTTGGGATCACCGACAGCCCCAAACTCACCTGAAATGTGAAATAATTCAGCTTTAAAGCAGGAAAAACTGAATTTCCTGCCCAATTTTCCCAGTTTCTTTATAGTCAGTTTTGGGGGCGGTTTGGGATCACCAACAGCCCCAAACGGACCCGAAATGCACAGATTAAAGCAGGAAAAACTGAATTTCCTGCCCTCCATTCCTATGTTTGTTATGGTCATTTATGGGTTGGGATCACCAACACCCCCAAACTCACCTGAAATGCAGGAATAATTCAGCTTTAAAGCAGGAAAAACTGAATTTCCTGCCCTTCATTCCCATTTCTTATAGTCAATTATAAATTATATTCTAGAGCAGCTCTAGGCATGATCCCAAGAGAAAATTCCTGATTTTCTCCCCAAAGGAGGCACAAGAGAAGAGGCTGAAGGAATCCTGCTCAGATTTTGGGAATATTTGGAAGGTTTCAAAACAGAAGTCTCAAAGATTTGCTGGAGCTGGTTGGGTTTTGAGTAAAAAGCAAGGAAATAAATAAATTTTATTTCTAAATAAATAAAGGCATTTCATGCCTCTGGATGATCCCCCTGACCATTCCACATCCCACATTCCCTGTGTGTGGAATAATCTGGATATGGGAGCTTTAAAAAGCATTGCTGGAGCTTTTCAGAAGAAAATCCCAATTAATAAAAGAGATCCCAGTTGATAAAAATAAAATAAAACCCAATTAAGTAAAAATTAAATAATCCCCTTATCTTTATGTTAAAAGCATGTGGGGTAGGGTGGCAAATTGGGGATTTTTCAGCTAAATTTGCTGGAGCTGAAATCCCATTTTTGCAGGAGATTTAGAGAAAAACCCTGGAAAATCAGTTTATCAGGGGCTAAAAATATACATGGTTTGATCCGTACGCGATTGAATTATTGTGATTTTCTCTTGTGATTTTATTTCAGCTGGGATGGAGCCAAATTTGTGGTTTTGGGTTCATTCTGGTTAAACGCAGGCAGAGGAGAGAACAATTTGGGGACAGCTCAGTGGGGCTCAGAAGGGCTGGTGGTGATTTTGGGAAATCTGACAGGAATATTTTGAAACTTTAAAAATCCTGGGGAGTTGGGATCAACAAGTCTGGAAATTACAATTCCAGCAGCACAATTCATGTATTTTAACAAAAAAAAATTGGAATTCCTTTGGTGGGTGTGCCTCCAACTCCCACAGGTCCAGCAGAGGCTGATCCTTTTTAAAGAATAAATTAAAAAATGAAGTGAAAGAAAAGCTGAACTTTAGCCCAGGGATTCCCCTTTTTCTCTGTGAAAATGATTGTTGCTATTTTAATTTCACAATTGCTTGGTGGGAGAAACCCTAACACAGGGAATTTTTTCTCCACGTGAAGAGCTTGTCCAATTAAAAAACAAAAAAAAAAAAGAAAATAAGAAAATCTTCCTCCCTTAGGGCAGATTTCCCTGTCTGAACACTCTCATTGCATCAGGAACCCAGAATTCCCTCAGGAACAAAACAAGTCTAAAAAAATCAGGTTTGGAGGGTTACAACCTCTATTTTTTTTTTTTTTTTGCTCTCCTCCCATCCTGGAATTTCAGGATCCAGGTTGGAGAGGTCAAAACCCAGAATTTGCCTGGGCAGGATCCAGCAATGCCAGGGGAATAATTAATTCTGAATAAATAACCCAGAATAAATAATCCAGAAAAATGAATTCTGAATAAATAATTCAGAATAATTAATTCAGAAGAAATAATTCCAAAGAAATAATTCAGAAGAAATAATCCAGAAGAAATAATCCAGAAGAAATAATTCAGAATAATCCAGCAAAATTATTAAGAAAAAATAATTCAGAATAATTAATCCAGAAGCAGTAATCCAGAAGAAATAATCTGAGTAACTAATTCTAAATAAGTAATTCAGAAGAAATAATCCAGGAAAAATATTCAGACTGAATCATTCAGAATAAATCATTCAGAATAAATCATTCAGAATAATTAATTCTGAATACATAATTCAGAAGAAATAACCCAAAATAATTAATTCAGAATAATTAATTCCGAATAAATAATCAAGGAGAAATAATCAAGAAGGAAATAATTGAGGGGAAGAAATTAATTCAGAAGAAATAATGAATTCAGAAATGCAAATGAGGTGACATCAGCAGGGTGCCCTGGTCATGAGGTCACACAGGAAATGCCCCACTAGCAAATTGCCTTTAATCTCAGCCTAATAAACCTTAAACCCCACTTAGTTAAGCTTCAACTAAAGAGGTGTTAGACAGGAAAATTCCCTTTTCTCTTCCTGTCCCCATCTGGACACACAGATGGAAAATGGGGAGGAGTTTTTCCCCAAGAAAATCGGGAAAAGCTTCACCTCCTTCAGGAGGGATGAAGGAATTTCTCCTTCAGAAAACCGGGAGAAGCTTCACCTCAGGAGAGATGAGAGAGTTTTTCTGTCAGGAAAGTGGGAAAAGTTTCATTTCAGGAGGGATGAAGGAGTTTTTCCATCAAAAAATAGCAGGAAAAGCTTCACCTCAGGAAGGATGCAGGAGTTTTTCCTTCAGAAAATCAGGAGAAGCTTCACCTCAGGAGGGTTGAAAGAATTCCTCCTTCAGAAAAATGGGAAAATTTCACCTCAGGACAGACAGAAGGACACTGGGAAGGAATTTTTCCCTCAGAAAAGCAGGAAAAGCCTCGCCTCAGGTGAGATGAAGGAATTTTTCCCTCAGAAAAGCAGGAAAAGTTTCACGTCAGGAAGGATGGAGGAATTTTTCCCCAAGAAAATCCGGAAAAGCCTCACCTCAGGACAGTGGGAAGGAATTTTTCCCCAAGAAAAGCAGGAAAAGCTTCACCTCAGGATGGATGAAGGAGTTTTTCCCTCAGAAAAGAAGGAAAAGCTTCACCTCAGGAGAGACAGATGGACAATGGGAAGGAATTTTTCCCTCAGAAAAGTGGGAAAATTCTCACCTCAGGACAGTGGGAAGGAGATTTTCCCTCAGAAAAGCAAGAAAAACCTCACCTCAGAATGGATGAAGGAGTTTTTCCCCAAGAAATTCAGGAAAAGCTTCACCTCAGGATGGATGAAGGAGTTTTTTCCTCAGAAAAGGAGGAAAATTCTCACCTCAGGATAGATGAAGGATTTTTTCCCCAAGAAAAGCAGGAAAAGCTTCACCTCAGGACAGTGGGAAGGAGATTTTCCCTCAGAAAAGCAGGAAAAGCCTCGCCTCAGGTGAGATGAAGGAATTTTTCCCCAAGAAAAGCAGGAAAAGCCTCGCCTCAGGACAGTGGGAAGGAGATTTTCCCTCAGAAAATCAGGAAAAGCCTCACCTCAGGATGGATGAAGGAAATTTTCCCCAAGAAAAGCAGGAAAAGCTTCACCTCAGGATGGATGAAGGAGTTTTTCCCTCAGAAAAGGAGGAAAATTCTCACCTCAGGATAGATGAAGGAATTTTTCCCCAAGAAAAGCAGGAAAAGCTTCACCTCAGGACAGTGGGAAGGAATTTTTCCCTCAGAAAAGCAGGAAAAGCCTCGCCTCGGGTGAGATGAAGGAAATTTTCCCCAAGAAAAGCAGGAAAAGCTTCACCTCAGGATGGATGAAGGAGTTTTTCCCCAAGAAAAGCAGGAAAAGCCTCGCCTCAGGACAGTGGGAAGGAGATTTTCCCTCAGAAAAGCAGGAAAAACCTCACCTCAGGATGGATGAAGGAGTTTTTCCCTCAGAAAAGCAGGAAAAGCCTCGCCTCAGGTGAGATGAAGGAATTTTTCCCCAAGAAAATCAGGAAAAGCTTCACCTCAGGAGGGACAAATGTGGGATTTTTCCCTCAGAAAATCAGGAAAAGCTCCACCTCAGCTCCGTAAATCCCTTCAGTCCCCAGCTTTAAGGACGATTTCCCACCCAGCCAGTCCGGCTGGTTCTCACCCCCAGCCGGGGCACTGAAATCAAAATAAAACAACGTTTGAAGAGACTTTGCAGGGTTTGCCTTCCTGGCCCTTGAAAAATGCTGATTTTGTGGGGAAAACACATTTATTTCACCCAATATCCAGCGTGAGGTGGGGTTGGAATTTGGGATTGAGGCAGGAGCAGCAGCGCTGGGAGAGGAGGACTGAGACGCCCCGATCCTTGAAAAATGTTATTAAAAATATTAAAAATTGTATTTTTATGGCCTACAAACACTGTAATAAAGGAGCATTAAACACAAAAAGGGTTTTTTGAGAGCCCTCAGATTCTCAAAGGAACTTGGAAACTGAGCTGGTCAGCATCTAAAAAGAATTTTAATGAGTATTTCTATTCAAATAACTCCAAAATTTCAGCTTTGGCAGAGCTCTGGCGTCACCGGAAACGTCTTTAAATATCTGAGTGCATTTTGAAATGCCAAGAAAACAGGAACTGCACCTTTGCTCAAAGTGCTGCAGTGGGAGGGCACAAGAAGTGACACGTTGTGGGTAAAACTCATTCATTTCACACCACATCCAACCTGGAGTGGGTTTGGAATTTGGGATTGAGGCAGGGTTGGGTGAGGAGCAAACCCAGCTGGGCATGACCCTAAATTCAAATCCCAGAAAACTCCACAGAAATTGCCAAAAGAGGGGATTGGAAATGTTGTAAATTCATTTTCAGGTGTTGTAAATTCATTTTCAGTACCTTAAAGTCGAGGCTGCTCAGGCTGACAGCATCGTCGTCCTTCTCTCGGCGTTTCCTCTTCTGTGAGAAACCAAACAAAATTATGGGTTTGGGGTCAGAAATGTGATTTTGAATACAGTCATCTGGAGATATTTCCTTTTTTACATGCGCAGCGAAGTGTAAGTACTCGAAAATTAAAAGTTGAACACAATTTTTTCTGTTATTTAATGAAGTTTGTCACCTGGACATTAAATTATTTGTCTTAAAGCTTCTCATCCCTTAATTCTGGTTGGGAATTGAATTTTTAAGTAGGAAGTGGCAGCAGCAGGGACCACTGGGGAATGATTTGGGATTTATTTAAAGTCATAAAATCCTGGAATGGTCTGGATTGAAAGGGATTTTGGGATCCTGTTCCAAATCTGTCACCTCCATTATCCCAGGGTGCTCCAACCTGGCCTTGGACATTCCAGGGATCCAGGAGTTCTGGATTTTTATTTACTTCTTTATTTATATGTTTAAAATAAAATTTATATGTTTAAAATCCTGGAATGGTCTGGATTGAAAGGGATTTTGGGATCCTGTTCCAAATCTGTCACCTCCACTGTCCCAGGGTGCTCCAACCTGGCCTTGGACATTCCAGGGATCCAGGAGTTCTGGATTTTTATTTACTTCTTTATTTATATGTTTAAAATAAAATTTATATGTTTAAAATCCTGGAATGGTCTGGATTGAAAGGGATTTTGGGATCCTGTTCCAAATCTGTCACCTCCACTGTCCCAGGGTGCTCCAACCTGGCCTTGGACATTCCAGGGATCCAGGAGTTCTGGATTTTTATTTACTTCTTTATTTATATGTTTAAAATAAAATTTATATGTTTAAAATCCTGGAATGGTCTGGATTGAAAGGGATTTTGGGATCCTGTTCCAAATCTGTCACCTCCACTGTCCCAGGGTGCTCCAACCTGGCCTTGGACATTCCAGGGATCCAGGAGTTCTGGATTTTTATTTACTTCTTTATTTATATGTTTAGTATTATTTAGGAAGTCTCTGCCTGTGTGTGAGAGCTTTGGGATTTCCCATTCCTTGGGGCATGGCCAGCACAGAGCTGTGGCTGCAGAATTCCTGCTGGGAACGCAAGGGGCTAAAAAAACCAAGGATTTTTATGGGATAAAATGAGGTTTTTTGGCCTGGGAATATTCTCAGCTCTTTTCCCTTCCCACTGGAATAATGATCAAAGGCATCTGCACTGAGATTCCTGTTATTTCCCACTGTTTCTGGAATAAAGTAGAAAATTGCCCTTTGCCCAGCCCCCAAAACCTGTGGAAAAAGTTCATTTCCCCCAAAATTATTAAAGTAGAAAATTCTCCTTCTTCCAGCCCCCAAATTGTGTGAAAAAAAATCCTTTTTCCCTAATTTATTTATGTGAAAAATTCCCTTTCTCTCATCCCCAAATCCTGTGGAAAAAATTCCTTTTCCCAAAATTTATTAAAGTGGAAAATTCCCCTTCTCCTGGCCCCCAAGTGTGTTTAATGCTCCTTTATTACAGTGTTTTTAGGCCACAAAAACACAATTTTTAATATTTTTAATAACATTTTTCAATAATCACAGTAATTTTAAATTTGTTTTGCCTGTCCACACCATGCTATTATTTAATATTAAATATATCCAGCTCATGGTGGTGTTTAACACAAATTCCCTCACTAATTCTTTATATTTTGGGGGGTTTTTTTTGCAATTTGTCTGTTGTTTTCTTTCCTCAGCTTGGATTCAAGGATAAAACTCCTCACTTATTTCAATTTTTCTGTTTTTCTTTCTGATTTTTGCGAAGACAAGATCCCAACTCTCACGTGAATCCCTTCTCTGACAGATTTGCTGAAGCAGAGAGAAAAAAATTCCCATATTTCTGTCTCCATCCTTTTCCAGACCCATGAAAGCCTTGAAAAAAAAAGCAAATCCAGCTTTTTATTTTTCCTTGGGATCAGGGAATTATTCCAGCTCGGTTCTCTCTCCAAGCCTGTTCTGGCCACACTTTTCCAGCTGATTTTTCCCCCAAAAAAATGAGGATTTCGGGATTTTTTCCAGTGATTTTTCCTGAAAATTGAGGATTTCAGGATTTCTTTATGAGAAAAAAAAAAAAGCTGCAATAAAGACCCCCCCCCCCCCCTTTTCTGGGGGATTTGTTTTTTAGGATTTATTGGTTCCTTATGGGGTTGAGGATTTAATTTTTTTCCCATAAAGCTCCAGCCCAAAGCCAGACACAAAAATGAGGCCAAAATGTTGTTTTTAAACTGGCGAGACTCAGGATTCCATTGGCTGCAGCCCCATTTCCTCTGCCCAATAATTTAATTCTGGATAAAATCTTAGACATTGCACTCCAGAGCCAGAAGAGGGAAAAAAAAATCCAGGGGAAAAGGCTCAAATCCAAGGATTTGGAGCCACAGGATGGAAAAGCAACTGAAAAAAAGCTTTTTTCTCCCATTTTTGGGTCTTCCACCATCCATGATCCCACTCATTCCCCTTCTCCCAGCCCCTAAATCCTGTGGAAAAAATTCCTTTTCCCAAAATTACCGAAGTAGAAAATTCTCCTTCTTCCAGTCCCCAGATTGTGTGGATAAAATTCCTTTTCCCCAGGTTATTAAAGGGGAAAATTTCCCTTTTCCCAGCCCCCAAATTGTGTGGAAAAAAATTCTTTTTCCCGAAGTTATTAAAAGGGTAAATTCCCCTTCTCATGGTCCCCCAATCCTGTGGGAAAAATTCCTTTTCCCAAAATTTTTAAAGTGGGAAATCTCCCTTATCATGGCCTCCAAATTCAGTGGAAAAATTCCTTTTCCAAAAGTTATTAAAGGAGAAAATTCCTTTTTTCCCAGCCCTCAAATCCTATGAAAAAAATTTATTTTCCCGAAATGATGAAGTCCCCAGACCCAATTTAGGGGCTTTGTTGAGCAGAAACTTTAAAAAAAAAATGTTGCTCAGGAAGGAAAATGAAAATATTTTGGGATTTTATTTCAGAACACCTCACGAGCAGGGCTGATCGTGGAATTTCAAGGATTGTGAGGGAAGTTTCAGGAATTCTTTGGAAGCAATTACTGGGTTTGAATTGGAAAATAATTCCAATTAAATTCTCCTCCTTTTTTGCCTCCGTCCAGGATGTTTTGGTTTGGAAGGATCTGAGTGTTTTTTGGTGCTTTCTGCCCACCTGAAGTCAGAAACTTTAATGAGATTTTAGGATAATTAAATCCACAAAGCTCCAATTTCCCAGAAATAAATCCTCAAAAATTAAACTGAAATTTAATAAAATTAAATGAAAGGAAATAAAAGTAAATGAAGGGAAATATTCCACAAGGAATTTTGCTTCCAGCCAGAGTATGTTTACACCCAAACTAATTTTATTTTTCCTTAGAATTATGTAGAACAAGCACTGATCATTCCCTAAAAATCCATCCCACTTTGGCAGACATGGGAAATTCTGGCTTAGAATTTTAAATTTCTTCCCAAGCCAGGTTCATTTCCAGCCTTTTGGCCAAACTTGTGCATAAATTATCCCATGAAAAAAGAGGATTTTGGGGACTGGCATAGGAATATTAGGGGGAAAAAAAAAAGTTTGTGTTGCTAGAGCACAGTATTTTCAGATTGAAAAGAATAATTTTAAAGGCTTTGTAAGAATTAAAAATCTGGGTTTAATGGAGCTGAAAGTTTCTAAAATTCAACAAAAGTTGAATTTAGGAGAATCTGTGGGTTCAGCTGTGCTAGATCAGTTCATCCCAAAATTCCAGGGGTTGGGTTTGGAAAGGGAAGTTTTTTAGGTTTGAGGATGGGATCAGCACTTCCACGGGCAGCGAATTATGGGAATGAGCTTTAGGATGGGACAGGAGCTGGAATTCCTCAAAACCCTCCGTGCCTGAAGGACAGACAATTCCAGAGGGAGATTCCAAAGGGAAATCTTTCCCTACCTGCTCCAGGCCTTGGGAAATAAAGGATGGAAAAAAGAGAGTTCACAAGAAGAGCAAAAATTCCCTCTGAGAAGCTTCTCCACACCAGTAAAATCCAGATTTTTTTTTTGCATTTAAGGAATAAAAAAACCCCTCATTTTATTTTCACACCATGCCAGGGCTAAAACACATCAGAAAATCAGGAATTCAGCAAGGAAAAATGTCCAGAATTTCCCTGAGCTCAGGAGCTGGAAAACTCAGGAATTATTCCAAGGAAAATGCTGATTTTCCTTCTTTTCCAGAGGAGTTTTCACCTCTGGATTCCTGCTTTTCCAGCTGTTCCACTCACCAGGGTGAAATCCCAGTGTGGGCCAGGAGTCAGGAATGTGAAGGAGCTGCCTCGTCTCAGGGGGTACCTGTGAGCAGAAAAAAAAAATCATCATTATTATTATTCCTATTATTATTATTTTCCTATTCTATTATTATTATTATTATTGCTGTTGTTGTTGTTTTGTTGTTGTTGTTATTGTTATTATTATTATTATTGTGTTATTACGTTCCCATTATTATTATTATTATGATATTCCTATTATTATTTAATTCCCACTGCAGAATTGATAAATTCCATGTTTTCCACAGCTCCCAGCACAGCCAAGACAAGGAAAGGTGGAGTTTTTTGGGAAGGAGGAGGCCAAAGGATTGTCAGCATGCCCCACCAAAATTTTTAATTTTGGATTCACGGTTCTGATTTTTCTGTAATAAAAAGGGGCTTCGTGTAAAATTTTCCACTGGGAATTGCAAGAAAAGCTCTTTTTGATCCCAAGTTTAAAAAAAAAAAGGAAGGATACAACAGCAAAAATAAAAAATAATCGTAATTTCCAGGCTCATTTTCCCATTTGGACAAGGCAGCTTGGAGCTTGCCATAGAATTCCAGGCTGGAATTGCACTGGGGGATTTCCTGGAGGGAATTCTCCTCCGGGGAAGTGGAGGCACACACAAAGGGCCCTTTGTAATCCCAATTTTGAGCAAAGCTGGGCCCTTTATTGAACCAGCCCCACCTGAGCAAACAAATTCTGCTCCCAACTTTCACCCTCTGCTGGATTTAAGGAATTCTTTCCAGCCAGAATTTTTTCCAGCTTCTCCTGGCCAGAGGATGGATGGATTTGTGTCTCTTGGTGAGTTTTTTGTGGGTTTTTAGTCGCAAATGGGCCACATCATTTTTTCCCCACTGTTTTTTTTTTGGGGGGAGATTTCCCTCTTTTCTGTCTTTTTTCCTCCTCTTCCTCATCCTGAGATCCCACAGGATTACGGAAAACCTGGGAATAACAGAGGGCTGCAAATCCTATGAATTTCAGGGATTTCCCTCCCTTCATTCCCAAATTCTGGGGCAGGAATGTGAATGATCCATGGCAAAAACTGGAGCAAATGCCATAAACACAATTCCAATGTATTTAAGATCAGAGGAAGCTTTTCCTTGGATCACACAAGCTCAAGGCAGTTTGGGATCAGCCTCTGGACACCATCCCTGTGTCCAGGACACTGCTCCAGGAAGGAAAGTGGCATTTCCAAGAGCTGCATTCCACAGAAACCTCTGGAAGGGAACATTATTTGGGATTTAGAAGAGTACATTCCGCTCAGGAAGAAAATCTGAACTCGAATTTTCAAATAGTGTTGTTTTTTTGGTTTTTTTGGTTTTTTTTTCAGAAAAAGGAAAAATCCCAACATTTCAGCTGAGGAAACTGAGGAGTTTGATTAACCCTTCCTTCACTGGAGATTGAAAATTAAAGATAATTAACGGCCTGCAAACTATGCCCAAAGGCAGAATGGATGGAGCCTCCAGGAAGGCAGGAATTTGTATTTTGAGATGAAGAATATCCCAGGAATCTTCATTTCCAAGGCCAGCAGCAGGCAGATCGTGGCCTGGAAGCCCCAGGAAGGTGGAAAACCACCCGGAGAAATCCCAGTCATCCATGTCAGGATGGCAGAGCCATGGGAACGAGGAGGAAGGATCAGCAGAGGAATTCATTTGGGAATTGCAGCGGATTTTGCTGGAGGCAGGAGGTGCCTGACGGGGTTAAGGCTCACAAATCCCCACAGGAAACTTGGGTTTTCCAGTTGTCCACAGGAGCTGGAGAGAAATTCCTGCAGCTCCAGGTGCAGCTCCTGAGCTTTGTGCCTTGGTCCCTCAGCTGGGGGAAATGCAGTTCCAGCTGCCAGGAGAGGGGTGGAATGTTGGAATATTGAAGGGGAAAGCTCCCTTCAACTCCAAGGGGGTTTTGTGCACCCCAGAGCTGTCCCAGAGCTGCTGCTCCTCCCTCCTGGGGCTTGGGAGCACCAGGATGGGCAGGGGAGGCTGGAAAACTGGGAATGTTCCCTGGAGAGAGAGCAGAGGGCTCCAGGGAGAGCTTCCAGCACATTCCAGGGCCTGAAGGGGCTCCAGGAGAGCTGCAGAGGGACTGGGGACAAGGCCTGCAGGGACAGGACACAGGGAATGGCTCCCACTGCCAGAGGGCAGGGATGGATGGGATCTTGGGAATGAGGAATTCCTGGCTGGGCTGGAATTGCCAGAGCAGCTGGGGCTGCCCCTGGATCCCTGCAATGCCCAAGGCCAGGCTGGACCCTGGGGCTGGAGCAGCCTGGGATGGCGGGAGGTGTCCCAGGAAAGGTGGGAACTGGATGGGCTTTGAGGTCTTTCCCCCCACAAACCATCCCATGATTTCCTCTTCAGCAGTTTAATTAGAGGAGTCAGATGAGAAGAGAGAGAAGTAGAAATGACCATGATGATGACGATGATGATGATGACGACGACGACGATGCTGAGCTCCCCCTCCAGCCCTGAGCAGTGGCACCAGGCCTGGGCTGGTTTTCTCTCCCTGCAGCCCTTCCAAACCCCAGCTGAGTCACCTGCCTGCTCTCACAGGGATTCCTGGATTCAGGGCTGACTTGGGATTGCTCAGGGGCCATCCCTGTCACGGATCTGAAGCCACTCCAGGTGAGTTAAAGGTCACGGATGATGCCCTGGAACCATCCTGGAAGTTTTCCCTCCACAAATCAATGTGAGGAGAAGCAGAGCTGAGCACTGCTCAAAACACTCTGTGATGGATTGAACTGAGCTCAGAGTGGCCTGGCTGGAATATTTTAGGATCTGAAGAGAGCAAATAAAGTGTCCAGCTGGTGCCAGCTGGAGTTCATGGCCCTGTTTACTGGGAAGCTGCTCCAGGAGGGACATCCCTGCTGTGTCACTGTCACCCAGACAGGCCCAGGTTGTGTCAGGAACAGATCCCTGAGGGTTCTGTGTGCAGCAGAATTCCTGTGTTTGGGGCAGGATGAGCAGCCAGACTCTCTCCTCACCTCAGCAGAAGCACAAAGTGTTGATTAAGGCAGGCTGATTCATACCTCAGAGTGATTAAGGAGTTCAGGGTTATGAGAAGGCACAAAAATAAAGTTTGCAGATGTCAAACATCGAGGCAAAACAAATCCCTCCAAACTCAGGCCAACCTTGTACAGAAAAGAACAAACATTTCTGTTTTGGTACCCTCTGTTTGCTTCAAGAAATGAAATGTTCCAGGCTTTTCCCAGTAAATAATGACACTGCCAAGGGAAAATCGTTCTGTTCAAACAGAGATTGCCATGCTGATGATCCATAGGGAATATTTTTAACTTTCAAAGAGAGAAATCCAGTTGGATTTTCTAGTTGGAAAAGTCTCCCCAGCGCTGAGAGAGAAGCCCTGAAGGCAAAACCCGCTTGGCAACATAACAGAGCAGGAGATGTGGCCCCAATAATCTTAATAGAGGAAGTTTGGGTAATTAATAGATAAGGAATTGATAAAGGAGAGTGGGCAGCTCGATTGTTTGGCTTTGGGAGCAGAGTAGGAAACGCTCATTGTTCCCCACCTTCCTTGGATAAACAGCGGGATCCTCCTGCCAGGATCCTATGGAAGCACTCAGCACTTGCCCATATTTGTCCTGGGAATGATTTACCTCAAGCAAAGTTCAACAGCACTGCAAAAACACCCTCGAATCTTAAAGCTATTTGTCAAAAAAAAAAAAAAAAAAGGCAAATTTTTCTATTGAGTCTTACGTTGTTCATAATCTTTTCACTGCTTTTCTTCACCAGATACAGGGTGGGTTTTTTGTACGTTGATTTTTGCTGGTTGGTTTTAAGAAAGGAGGGGGGAAAAGCCATAAATGAGATTTTGGGGTCAGCAAGAATGCAAAAGAAACCACAAAGGGCGTGCAAAGAGCTTCCATCAGTCAGAGGGTGAGGCACAGCAGAGCAAATTCCCATTAATGTCGTTTTTCTCCCTTTTTCCTGTAAATCAGCACTGCCCAGTCAGCACCATTCGACAGCCTGCCCCCTTTTATTCCCTTCTTTTTGATGACTTCTCCAGGAAACTGCAGAAATGCTTTGATCTGGCAGGACTCTGAATTTTTTGGAAGTTCCAAAATAAATTCTTCAGGCTGGACAGTAATTTTGTGTTTCCTTCCCCTCTGACTTCCAACCTCCTTTTTTTTGTGTGTGTGTTTTCAGAGCAAGATGTTCTTAAATATAAACCAGGTTTAAGATGGTGAACAGAACAGGAATAGATTAAAATTAGGTGTTTTTTACCCCAAACAATCAGTGAATCCTGCTTGGAATGATAAGAACAAGAAAGCTCCACAAAGAATTTTTGAATTTGAATTTAAAGCTTTTCTGCAGGAAAAAAAAAAAAAATATTTTCAGCTTGTTAGAGCTGATATTTCCACAATATCCAGAGGCTTTGGCTGCTGGAAGAGGCCTCCCAAGGTGTGTGCAAACAAAGCCTGACTCAAGGCACTTAGGCTGGGCTTGTCACGGTTCCTTATCTTGCAAGGCTCCAGGATAAAAGCTCTGCTTGAAGAAAACTCTATTGACAAACGTTTGAAACATCTAAAAGCAAGACAGAAGAACTCAGTATTTTAATTTTATTGAACTGGAAAATTTGGTGAACCCAGCCTGGAGTTCAAGTGGGATCCTTGCAGCCCTAATTAAATAGGGAGCAAATAGGATTAAATAGGAATGCCGGGTGGCTCTCTGGAAATGTGGTTTGAAAACTGCAATAATTTGCAGGGCAATTCCAATTTAGGAATGCCAGCAGGCTCAGCTTGCCAAAAGGAGTTAAACAGGGATGGGAAACACTCCCAAGCAGGAATGGCGTTGGAACCCTGGCTCTGGGAATTTGAGACTTTCTGTGCTGGCAGGCACTGACCCTCAAGAGAACACTGCATTGACCTGAGGCCATGGAGAAGCTTCCAAAATGGAATGACAGAACTGGGATTGTGGGTGTGGAGTTTGAATAGAAGTGTGTGACATCACAGGGTGGGAAACTCAGAGTTTAGGGGTTTAGAATACAGTAATATCTATAAAGCAAGATGGAGGTTTTGGGACAGAGGCTGGGCCTTCTTCTTCAGCTCCTTCTCCATGGGTTTGGGTGGTTTTGTGTAATTGGATAAAAAAGTCCACATTGCAGGCACAGGTGGTTGGTTATTGGGTTAAAAGTGAAAATAATTTAGGTGTCATTTCTTAATTGGACAGTTTGTCCTCAAAAGACTTCGTAGAGAAAAGCAGTTGGCCATTTTGTAGCTACAAAATTAGAATTAATAATTCTAATTACTAATTCTGCTAGAACGCTGCAGAACTCGCCACTTGTAGGACTGTAATACAGATAAGAACTCATAAACGTTTGAGTCTGAACACCAAACACCATCTCGAGAGCTTCAATCCCGACCCTGACAGAGGCAGAAAAGAAGTTAAAGAATCCACAGGATGGGATGGAGCAGCGCTCCCGTGGAGCTGAGAACTCCCTGTGCTTTTCTGGAATTGCCATTATTTTGTTCTTTTCTCTTGGCACGAGCTCTGCCTCTCAAAGGAAGCACCTTGGAGCAGGTTGGAATTAGAGAGGGAACATGGGATTTGTGGGATTCAGCACAGACGGGCTGGGAAGAGCGATTTTCCAGGCAGGGTTTGCTCCTGGCAGGTATTGGAATATCCCAGCAGCAATCCCTGAACTGGAGATAAGGCCTGAGGAGATTAAACAAGCACTGATATCCCAGAATAATCACCCTCCTGACCTGCCCATTAACGGGCTCTCCAGTGCCAGGACAGCAGCAGCTCCAGCTGAGGATTCAGGAATATCTTCCCACCACACACTTCCCTTCTGAGCCAAACATTTTCCTCCCACTTTGCCTTCACACTTCCCTCCCTGCTCTGCTCCAAGCAAATCCAAAGATCCCTCAAAGGGCTGACAGGCAGAGCTTTCCATAGGGGAAAAGATATTCCAGGAGGACACTCAAAGCTCCTCGTTTCCCCATCCCAACAGTGGGAAAAAACCCACTCCAGGCTCCTCTTTTTCCCATCCCAGTAATGGGAAAAAGGACACTCCAGGCTCCTCTTTTCCCTATCCCAGTAGTGGAAAAAAGGACACTCCAGGCTCCTCTTTTCCCTATCCCAGTAGTGGAAAAAAGGACACTCCAGGCTCCTCTTTTCCCTATCCCAATACTGGAAAAAATAACACTCCAGGCTTCTCTTTTCCCATCCCAATACTGGAAAAAAGGACACTCCAGGCTCCTCTTTTCCCATCCTAATACTGGAAAAAAGGACACTCCAGGCTCCTATTTTCCCATCCCAATAATGGAAAAAAGGACACTCCAGGCTCCTCTTTTCCCATCCTAATACTGGAAAAAAGGACACTCCAGGCTCCTCTTTTCCCCATCCTAATACTGGAAAAAAGGACACTCCAGGCTCCTCTTTTCCCATCCCAATAATGGAAAAAAGGACACTCCAGGCTCCTCTTTTCTCATCCCAATAGTGGAAAAAAGGACACTCCAGGCTCCTCTTTTCCCATCCCAATACTGGAAAAAAGGACACTCCAGGCTCCTCTTTTCCCATCCCAGTAATGGGAAAAAATAACACTCCAGGCTTCTCTTTTCCCATCCCAATAATGGAAAAAAGGACACTCCAGGCTCCTCTTTTCCCCATCCTAATTGTGGAAAAAAGGACACTCCAGGCTCCTCTTTTCTCATCCCAATAGTGGGAAAAAGGACACTCCAGGCTCCTCTTTTCCCATCCCAATACTGGAAAAAAGGACACTCCAGGCTCCTCTTTTCTCATCCCAATAGTGGAAAAAAGGACACTCCAGGCTCCTCTCTTCCCATCCCAATAGTGGGAAAAAGGACACTCCAGGCTCCTCTTTTCCCCACTGCAGTCCCTTTCCAGCTATCCAGGTTATTCCAATGTTTGTGCTTCAGTAAATGCAGAGCAGCTCAGCAGTGACATGAACCAGGTACCAAAGGTCCTTAATCCCTGTGGGATTCTTGTTCCAGGGAATTCACTGATGTCCCAGCTCCACAAACACTGGCACTGGCAGCAGCAGAGGTTCCACGTGAAAGTTTTGGAGCTGGGATCACTCTGCAGCTGCACAGCCCATCTGGAACTGCCACTGTGCTCCATAAATATCCCAGAAATCTGGACTCCTGGGAAAAGCCAGGAATCCTGGAGCAGTCCATGAGTCCATGGAGGACAGAGTGGGGCGGGAGATGTTGGAAGGACATTAAAGATCACCCAGTGCCACCCCTGCCCCATGGTTTTCCAGATTCAAGGAAATTAGAGATAAAATACCCAGGACTGCGAGTTCTGGAAAGTCTGAGGACACATTAAACCAAGAGAGAAACCTGGAAGATCCCACATTGTCCATGACACACTCAGGAAGCCACCTCACCTCAACAGAGGGAATTTTGGGAGAGGGTCAACGGAATCATGGAAAGAATTGGGTTGGAAAAAACCTGGAAGATTCTAATTCCACCCCTGCCATGGCAGGGACACCTCCCACTGTCCCAGGGGCTCCAAGCCCCAGTGTCCAGCCTGGCCTTGGACATTCCAGGGATCAGGGGCAGCCCCAGCTGCTCTGGCAATTCCAGCCCAGCCAGGAATTCCTAATTCCCAAGATCCCATCCATCGCTGCCCTCTGGCAGTGGGAGCCATTCCCTGTGTCCTGTCCCTGCAGGCCTTGTCCCCAGTCCCTCTCCAGCTCTCCTGGAGCCCCTTCAGGCCCTGGAAGCAGCTCCAAGGTTTCTCTGGAGCCTTCTCTTCTCCCACTTTTCTTGGACACTTCCAGGGATCCAGGGGCAGCCACAACCTCAGCACCAGGGTCTCAGCACCCTCGCAGGAAAGAATCCCTTCCTGACATTTATCCTAATTTCCCCCTTTAATTTGTACTTATCACAACAACCTGGACCTCCCGATGCCGGTGACGCCTCAGAGCATCCCCAGCTCTCCCCTGACCAAACATCCACCTCTATCCATGGTTGTTTCCTTTTTAAATATGGCAGGAATAAACTCTCCTCCCCACACAGGCAGAGAGCTCCATTCCTCAAGCAGGCCAGAGAGGATTATGGCAGTAATCCATCACTGGAAAGAGGAAAACTTTCTCCTTGAATGAGAGAAGAATGAAAGCTGCTGACGGAAGGAAGGAGCATCATCTGCTCCGTGAGTAAGCACATTCCCAGGATCTGCCACTCCAGAGCTGGCTGTGCTTTCCTTTCCTGGGCTGTGATGCAAACACCCAGGAGGAGGAGGAGGCAGGGCTGAGGAAGAAGCCATGCAGCTGCTGCCAAAATATTTTGCTCCTCAGCATCCACACAAGGACTGTCCCTGCTGCAGGAGCAGCCCTGGCACAGGAGATGCAGAGCCCAGGATGCTAAAAGTTCCCAAAGCTGGATCCCCCAATTCCCAAAGCACAAATTTGGGTGCTGCAGGGGCAGCTCTGGCACAGGAGATGGAGAGCCCAGGATCCCAAAAGTTCCCAAAGCACAAATTTGGGTGCTGCAGGGGCAGCTCTGGCACAGGAGATGCAGAACCTGGGATCCCAAAAACATTTGGGTGCTGCAGGAGCAGCCCTAGCCCAGGAGGTGCAGAGTCCAGGATCCCAAAAGTTCCCAAAGCTGGATCCCAAAAGCTCCCAAAGCAGGATTTCCCAATTCCCAAAGCACAAATTTGGGTGCTGCAGGAGCAGCCCTGGCACAGGATCCCAAAGGCTCCCAAAGCACAAATTTGGGTGCACCAGGCCCTTGTCAATCAGCCCTGAACGAGGAGCTTGGGGCTAATCCTGCCCATTAAACCCCAGAACAGAAATAAAACCCCCTGGCCATCACCACATGCCAAACTCAGCTCCCCTGTCCCCGGCTGGGGCTGATCTCATCTGTCCCCCCTGCGGCTGGGAGCGGCTGTCCAGGCCCTCCTGTCACTCCTGCAGGACGGTGACACCTCCAGCCAAGCATCTGAAGCTGCCCTGAGGCGCCTCTCTTGCTGCAGGGGCTATAAAGGAACCCTGGGTGAGGCTCAGATTTAAGCAATCGGCTTTTAGGTGAAATGAATCTCGGTTAGGAGGCACCAGCTCCTGAAATTTCTAGACATAACGTTCATAAATCCATTTTTGCCTCACTTGCTCGTGTCATCCTAGCTGGGCATTGATAGCAGGTACTTGGAAAGGCTTAGAATAAAGCCTGACTAAAGATTACTCAAAATAGCTCCTCAGCAATTTTAGTCCCAAGGTCAGCAGGGAGTTCTGTGGTCTAGAAAAACCACCAGCAGCACAAAGAAAATATAAATAAAATCAAAATAAAAGCAGATTTGTCGATGCAAAGATGTTAGAAAATGCCATGAAGGAATCTGTATCCAAGGAAAGAGAAAGGAAGCAAATGTTGGACACAGAAATCCCTCCAGGAAAGCAGTGTCCCATAGAGACTGGATGGGGAGATAAGGAATTTTCACAGAGTTTGTACGGACCAGAGTAGAGCTCCCTGGATGTTTAATGAACCACTGAACCCTCCAAATTAACTTTACCTGCCTTTTCTTCATTCCTGCAAAATCAGCCTCTCGAGGGCTCCATGAGAACACTGAAATTTGTGAACATTTCCAGCCAGTTCAGCTGGCATCAGTGGGATTTAAACACCCCGAAGTGTCACCCCTGTGAGCCCCTTCCCCTGGGATCCCTATTTTGAGCATTCCCTGGGGACAGGGGTCTGGCCAGAGGAATTCCAAGTGCCCAGAAGCCCTGGGAGCCAAGGAGGACCACGCTACTTCAAATCCAGACAACTATTTTGAGTTAATGTGGGAACTGAGCTTGATCCAATAAATATCAGGAGTTATCACAAGAGAACCCACAGGAAAACACACACTGAGTGCTGACAGACACAAATTCCCCTTTTTTAGCTCGGATTTAAAATGGTCCGAGGCAGCATTTTTCCAGTTCTGCAGAAGCCATAAAATTCAGACGGATTGAGGTGGGGGAGGTCAAATCCTTTTTTTTCCTGCCAGTTTCAGTGGTGGGAATGATGCCCTGTGAGGATGAGCTGGAGCAGAGGCTGGGCAGAGCTAAAGAACAAAGCAGGGATTTACTGAAAGGATCTCCTCATGGATCCACCTTGGGCAGCACCAGAGCCCAGCCAGGGCTGCACCCAAGATGAACCCAAATGGTCCCAAAATGCACGAGCGCTCCCGGGGGCTCTCACTGGGATCAGCTCTGCTCCATGGGCACATTGCAGTTCATTGTCCCATTCCAGCTTTAGCCCATGCAGTCCCATCCTGCTTGTTTTTCTCTCCTCAGCCCACGCTGTTTGTGCTCCTGGGCCTGAGGTTTGGATCATTTGTCCTTGGTGCCCAGCTGGAGCAGGAATTGTTTTGTCTCCTGTTCTGTGCAGAGAGCTCACCATCCCATAATGTGAAGCTCAGACCCACACACTAAAGCAGCTCAGAATCTCAAAAATAGAAAAGCTAAACCTGAGGCACCAGCAACATCCCAAAGAAACAACTGAGCTGCAGGACTCCTGCCAAAAGTTATCCTGGTGGGATCGGGACGAGACTGGACAAGGACTGGAAAAGTCGATACATTTGTCAGATGAAGCTGAAAACTCCAAAAGTGGTGAAGGAAAAAGGAGCCTCACAAACATCAGCCTCGTCCTCTTTAGCACCCAAAGCATTGTTGGGAGCAGCACCTGGGGCAGAGGGGCCTTGTCCTTAGGGAAATTCACCTCGCTGCCTTCAGCAGGGCTATAAAAAGCTGCCCTGCATTGCTGAGGGGGATTAGCATTTATCCCACAGGAGAAAAAAAGAAACGGGGCTAGGAGTAGATTTGGGCAGGAGAACACTCTGGGAATCATGGAGGAGAAAATGGTGCTGAAAGGAACACAAGAATAATCAGAAAAAATCCTGGAGGAGAAAATGGAGCTGAAAGGAGCAAAAGAATAATCAGAAAAGAGCAGGAGGCAGGAAATGGCTGCAGGGTGGAGCTGGGGATTGTAATGTCTGTACAATTTCAGGGGAAAATGGAAGAGAAGCAGGCCTGGCTGGCTGGGTGGTAAAGCAGCACCGAGTGACTTCATATTTTAAATATTTAAACATTACAAGGAGCTGAAGGTGTACTTTGCTCTGACAAAAGAGTTTGTTCAATGCTTTTACTTTTCGAGGCACAGTCCCTTTCATTGTGCCCTTGCTAAATGCAAAAAAAGCAAACACATTTAGGGCTGACAGGCCAGGCAGGAGCCAGCAGCAGTGACCTGGGCTCAGGTGACACAGCCAGGAGACCTCCTGTGCTCCAGCAGGGTTTGCTCTCCTTGATTTCATTCATTTCGTGCCCTTTCATTGTGCTTAGGCAAGATAAATTCCCTTTCTTCAGGCTGTTTTAACCTTGAACCACCTCCCTTCTGCAGCACTTTGGAGATCCCTGGATTCTCCTCTCCTGCAGTGTTTCAGCCCTGAACTTTGGGAGAGGTGTTGGGATCTGTGTCTGAGCTAAACCTGCACTCACAGAACCCCAACAGAAAACCAAAAATAAAATTTTCTCAGCCCTCCTTGCCCCTCTGTGTGTTTAGATATCTCCTGATTTTCCTGTGACCTTCCTCTCCTTCCTGATGGGAAAGCAAGAGAGGAAAATCAGCTCTGCAATGATTTGGTTCAGGTCCTGGACGGATTTTCCAGCTTGGGATCCCTTATTTTCTCCTGATTTACACACGGATGCTGGCAGGGACCAGGTTTGACTCAAAATCTCCTTGTGAGGATGAAAATCTTGGATTTGATTTGGTTGTCTGTCTGTGGAGGGTTTGGATGCAGGAACAGAGAAGGGACAAAGAAAAGAAAGGCCTGCAAAGAGGAGAAAAAGAACCTCCTCTCCTTCCTGAGAGAGGAAAATCAGCTCTGCAGTTGTTGGTTTTTTATTTCCAACATGCAATGATTTGGTTCAGGTCCTGGATGGATTTTCCAGCTTGAGATCCCTTCTTTTCTCCTAATCTAGATATGGATGGTGGCAGGGATCAGGTTTCACTCAAATTCTCCTTGTGGAGATGAAAATCTTGGATTTTATTTGGTTATTTGCCCATGGAGGTTTTGGAGGCAGGAGCAGATAAAGGATAAATGTGAAAAATGCAGAATGTATGGCTCTACGCAGATATTTACGATATGTATTATGCTAGGTTGGAAAGTTATGCTGTAGTAACATTTTAATAATATAGTAAATGTAGTTTTGTAATTGAAATTAAGCTTCAGTAGTTAAAATAGAAAATATGTGTGTGTGGTATTCGTTTTGCTCAAGAGAAGAAGAAGATAATCAAGGAATTCTTCACACAGAGATAACAATTACAAAAACCCCTAAATCTTCCAGAGGAGAGGAATTTATGGCTCTCCTTATCAACAAAAAACCGAACTTCTCCAAACTCGACTTAGACTTCAAGGCGCTTGGGATTAACAAGAATTCCTCAACAAGTACCGGACAAACTTCTTGTTTTAAATAAATATATGCATATTCATGAAGTGATTTGTGTATGCAACAGGTTACCCCTCTTAAGGAGGGAATTCTTTTTATCGGGGTCCTTCTCCTGGCTCACTTTTGTCCAGAGAGAGGTACCCAGCCCGGGCTGTAACTTTTTGCTGTTATTGTCTCTTTAATTGTCCTAACTCTAATTGTTTAATCTTTATTACGATACTTGTATTATTTTTTTCCATTTTATTTTTAGTAAACTTTTATAAATTTTTAAAACGAGTGATTGGCGTTTATAACAAATGGTAGCAGAGGATGGTTCCTAATACCTCGCTGTGGGTGCTGTAGGAGAATTAGAGTGAGAAGGCGCGTCCTGCCCTGATTAGGCAGTCTCGCTCTGTTCCCCTGGTGTGACCACAGACCGCAGGTTACGATCCGATGGACAAAAAGAGACAATAAAGCAAAGAAAAGGGAAAGAATTTCTAAACCGCGGTAATTAGCCCCTAAGACCAAAGTGTACACGAAGAACAAAGACCCAAGGACAACGGATAGGTAAGTATTGGTTGGGATGAATGTGTGAATGGGGTGGATAAGGGGGGGATGAATGTGTGTGAATGAGAGGCGGGCTGGTTACCCCAGACCTGCTAAGTGAGAGCGGTAGTCTCCTATGCTGCGTTTCCGTCTTTTTCGCGAGAAAAGCGGCCAGTACAGAGACGAAGCGAATGATAAAAGAGTGAGAGAATCCCCCCCAGGGAGGTTGAATTGAATGGGCTGGGTTGAGGGGTTAATATTCAAGAGCACCCAGGGTTGCTGCTGGGTTGAGATATTAATCTTCAAGAGCACCCAGGGTTGAATTAAAAGTCTGCTGGGTTGAGATATTAATATTCAAGAGCACCCAGGGTTGAATGAAAGTCTGCTGGGTTGAGATATTAATTTTCGAGAGCACCCAGGACTGAGTAAAATTTTGCCGGAGTGAGGGTACACCCAAGAGAATCTGGGGTTGGTAACAATGCAGCCGGATTGAGGGGTATCCAAGAACACCGGGACTGGCCAGGGACACCTAAAAGTGTAATAGGTGTGTTGAAAAATAAAAGGTACCTTGTTGTTGTGGTTGTTTTGTTGTGTGTGTGCGTAAGTGAAAAATAAACTTGAGCGAATGGGGACAAATGAAAGTATACGTAATGCAGATTGTTTATTTTAAGCTTTGTTGTAGTTCCTTGGAGGAAAGTGTGTTGTGTTGAGGGGTGGTGAGAGAAAAAGGAGGTGTTTTTTTGAGAGTGTAGTCGAGGGAAAAGTGGTATTTGAGTAGGGGGAGGAAGGTGGAACAGAGGCAGGGGGTGAGTAGATAAAATCTTGAAAAATGGGACAGAAATCCAGTAAGAAATTATCAACAGAGATACCCCAAGATAGTCCCCTAGGAGTTATGTTAGCCAACTGGGAAAAAAACCCTTGTACAAGAAATAAAGACAAAGTAAAGATGATACAATTTTGTATGCTTGAATGGCCAACAAAGGAAATAAGATCTGACCACGTTTATTGGCCTAGATATGGTTCTTTTGAGAAATGGATTTGTCAGGCTTTAAATGTATTTGTAAACTCAAAGGAACCGTTTAATTCAGAAGAAAGAGAATATGCCACGTGTTGGACAGGGGATTTTAGGAAAGTAAAAATCTTTAAGGTATCAGAAATCCCCGAAACAAAACAAGAAAGGAAAAAAAAGGGAAAAGAAAAAGAATGGGATCCTTTAGAAATGTTACCTCCTCCCTTCCCATTCGCGCCTGCACCGCCTGCGGCCCCAGCACCGGTTTCGGGTCCCAGCGAGCTGCTCCCCTCAGCTCCGCCGGTCCCGGTGCCGGTGCCTGTCCCGGTGCCTGCGCCCACCCCGGGCTCTGGCTCGCCGCGTGTTCCTGCCCCGGTTCCCGTGCCCGCGGCGGCGGCTCTGCAGGCTCCCGCCCAGCTGCCCGCAGCAACCCCCCTGGTCCCTGTTTCGCCGCCTGCCGTTTCGGTACCGGCCCCCGCCTCGCTGCTCGCGGCTGCCCGATCGACCCCCTCCCTCATCCTGCCCGGTTTGTCCGCGGCCGGTCCGCTGGCCGCGCCCGGCGGGCTCCCGTTAGTCCCGGCTGTCCCGTCTCTGGCCGCTTCTCCCGCAGCGGTTTTCTCGGCCCCATCCCCCGCGGCTTTGCCCATTCCGGCTACACTGGGCGCTGCCGCCGCTGCCCTGCCTCTGCCGGGAGCGGCCGGCTCAGCCGCCGTGAGCCATGTGGAGGCTGACCACACTCCCATCCGGTATCCCCCGGACATGCTCCCCCCTTCAGCAGCTCCGGCAGCAAACCCCGCCCGTGCTCCGCCTCTGGAGGACCTGGCCTCTATGGTATGTCCTCCTCACACCGCCCTTCCTGCCCGGAGCTCCGTTCCCTTGGAAACCGCAGCTCCGGCTCCAAGGAACTCCCTGTCCCTGGAAGATGCTCCTTATAAAAATACTAGAGGTGCAGTTAGGAAGCAGCTTTCTCCTGATTTTTCCTCACCACACGAAAATAAAGCTGCAGAAAAACATTGGAATAAAGAAATTGGTCTATTTCCACTAAGAGAGGTCCCGATGGGAGGGGGTGGGATTGGATTTGTGAATGCTCCCCTGACTTCTTCCGAAGTCAGAAATTTTAAAAAGGAAATCAAAGGGATTTTAGAGGATCCCATCGGCACAGCTGAACAACTTGACCAATTTTTAGGTCCAAACGTTTATACCTGGGAAGAAATGCAGTCTATAATGAAGATATTATTTTCTCAGGAAGAAAGGGAAATTATAAGAGTTGCAGGCATTAAAGCCTGGAATAAAGAACATCCACAGGGGCCCTCTGGAGAAGACATAATGCCAACTGAACCTCCGGGGTGGAGTCAAAATAGTGAGGAGGGGAGAAAACTTATGAATGACTATCGCAATACAATAATCAAGGAAATAAAAGGGGCGGCACCTCGAGGGCAAAATGCTAAAAAGGCTTTTGAGACACAGCAGGGGAAAGAAGAGACCCCAACTGAATGGTTAGACAGACTTAGGAAAAATATAAAACAATATTCAGGAATAGATCCTGAAACTGATGTGGGGAAAGCTTTGTTAAGAATTAACTTTGTAACGAATGCTTGGCCAGATATTAGAAAGAAATTAGAAAAAAATTGAGGATTGGCATGATAAACCATTAAATGACTTATTAAAGGAAGCTCAGAAAGTTTATGTCCGGAGAGATGAAGAAAAAGCTAAACTGAAGGCAAAAATTATGGCAGTCACCATGAGAGAAAACAAGTACAAGAAAAATCAAAACCACACAGACTCTACTCCTAACGGTCGTAGAGACAGAGGAACAGAAAAGAATAAAACCCCAATACAAACCAAACCTCAGGAGCATTTTAGGAATGTCTGTTTTTACTGTCAGGGCGAAGGACATTATAGGAAGGACTGTCCTAAGCGGGCAAAAGATCTGAAAATCTTCAAAGAGATGAGCACAGAAGAAGAATAGGGGTGTCAAAGGCTCTATTTTCTAGGGGACAGATACCATCTGGAGCCTGTGATAACTTTAAAAGTAGGTCCCCAAGAAGAAGAATTGGAATTTGTAGTAGATACAGGAGCAGAAAGAACCTGTTTATTAAATATTCCAAAAGGTTATAGTGTACCAACAGATAATCTAATACATGATTGTCTAGAAATTATCCAGTACCAGAAAAAGAATGTCAGGGTATGCAGTAGTTGATGGGAAAAACATGCAAACCATTGAAAAGGGGAAATTACCTTCAAACTGGTCAGCTCAAACCTGTGAATTATATGCTCTAAAAAGGGCACTGGAATATTTAGCACACAAAAAGGGAACTATATATACTGATTCAAGGTATGCCTTTGGAGTAGTACATACCTTTGGGAAAATTTGGGAAGAAAGAGGATTGCTTAATTCAAGAGGAAAAGGATTAGTACATGAGGGGCTCATTTTAGAGGTTTTAGAAGCATTAAGATTACCAGAAGAAATAGCTGTAGTACATATTAAAAGTCACCAAAAGGGAGTGACTCCAGAAGTAAGAGGAAATAATTTGGCAGACCAGGAAGCTAAGGATGCAGCAGAAAACAGAGCTGAAAGAGTTATGCTAATATTAACTCCAAATGAGGAGAAATTGGAAATTCCAAAATTTAGTGAAGCAGAGGAAAAAGAATTAAAAAAAATAGGAGGTTTTCAAGATGAATCAGGGAAATAGAAACTTCCTGATGGAAGACAATTACTTAATAAAATACTTACTAGAAGGATATTAGAAGACATGCATCAAAAAAAACTCACTGGGGTACTCAGGCTCTGTGTGATCACTTTCTAAGGAACTATGGGTATATTGGGATTTTTGGGATAGCAAAGAAGGTTACTGAAAAATGTATAACTTGCCAAAGGATAAATAAAAAGGTAATGAGAAAAACCACATTGGGAGGTCGGGAATTAGCTCTAAGGCCATTTCAAAGTATTCAAGTAGATTTTACTGAACTCCCTCAAGTTCAAAGATGGAAGTATTTATTAGTAATAACAGACCATCTAACTCATTGGGTGGAAGCGGTTCCCACTGCCACGGCTACAGCCAACGTGGTAAGTAAAACCCTTTTGGAACAGATTATTCCAAGATATGGAATAGTTAATAGGATAGACTCAGACAGAGGAACACATTTTACGTCAAAAGTGTTACAACAATTAATTCAGACCTTGGGGATAAAATGGGAATTACACACCCCATGGCATCCACAGAGTTCTGGCTGAGTAGAGAGAATGAACCAAACTTTAAAAAGAACCTTAACTAAATTAATAGTTGAAACCCGAATGTCATGGGTACAATGCCTACCTTTAGCCTTACTGAGGATTCGAACACAACCCAGGTCAGATCTGGGAGTGTCACCTTATGAAATGATGTTTGGATTACCTTTTTTGACTACTCTACATGAAAATGCTACCCATGAGGTAGGGGAAGAAAATGTTAAAAAATATGTGACCACCATTGCAAAAACTCTTAAAAATTGGAAGTTAAAAGGAATAATCCCCCAAACCACACCTTTAGACTTTAAAATCCCTAATATTCACCCAGGAGAATGGGTGTTGGTAAAAACATAGAAAGAACAATCTTTAACTCCACAATGGGAAGGTCCTTTTCAGGTATTGCTGACGACCGAGGCTGCGATCCGGACCAGGGAACGAGGGTGGATCCACGCCAGCAGAATCAAAGGACCTGTGGAAGAACCTAAAGAGTGGACGATAACCTCTGAACCGGGTGATACAAAATTGACTCTTAAATGGGGAATGGGTGGTAATGAACTGGGAAGACCTGAATGATCCAAGAAATATACACAGGATCACACCTAACTGGGAAGTAAGACCGAGTTACATCAGTAGTTTCAAATACTGCCTGGACAAACTTTGAGGTGCCTCCGGTACCCTCCTTGGGAAGGAATACTGCCACCACAGAGAGGAGGATCAGGACTGTTTCGGACAAAAAAAAAAAAACTCCTGTATTTTGGCCTTAGCCTGTGATTTATACAAAGAGGAGGGCGGATTACAACCTCAATCAGTGCCACGTAATATACCCTGTTTGATTCACCCAAATACTGGGCATGTTAGTTGGGTTAAATGTAAATGTTTGAATTGTGGGAATAATTGGTATTGTAGTTCACACAAGCGACGCCCCCATTGCAAGAAGTGTCGAGTGTCAACTAGATCCCCTATCCAAGCAGAGCTCGAAACAACTGAAATAATAACTTTATTTTGTGGATGGGAATTATTAGTGCCTGTTGAATGGGAAATAGCTGAGGAACAGTGGGAGACCACCGTTAAGGAGTGTCAAAAACGATTTGCCTGGAAATTAGCTAAGAGAAAGTGACAAAAGAAGAGAGGGCAAGACCAGATTGGCCTCTATAATCGCCACCAAGAAGATCACATACACCTGCTGTGGGTTGCAACCCCATAGGCATGGGAGGTGGGAGTATAAGCCATACTGGACCTCTCCTTTTTCTGTCACTCATTTTCTGTCTTTTCCCTTTTGGGATATTGACAAAGCCATGCTACAGGTGTTACCAGAAGCTGTATATGGAAAGACACCGAGGCTCCTTTTTTATCTCGCACACTCATGTCAACAGTCACTGTTATAACCCATCCAGATTAGGAAACTGCATGCACAGTGGACAAAAGTACTGGATTACTGAGAATTTAGGAATAAGTGGTAACAGGGCGAGAAGTGAATGCCCAAAAGGGGAAAAATGGATTTGTTTCACATACGCTATTGGGAATAAAGCACAGGATCTGGTAAAAGAGCAATTGATAAACAAAAAAGCTAAGCCAGCACCACCACCTAAACCTGTACCAATCTCACTTGACAATTTGTATACCAATGCTGAATACTAGCTGGTGAGATAACGTGTTGGAAATAGAATGGTGGAAAAAGCTAGGCTTCTTCCTGTTATGCGCTACAGCTGGTCTAATATTCCTTCCTTGTTTGATCCCCTGTTTCATTCGACTCATCACCAGTGTAGTTCAAAGCATGCAATTAGTGACCATGGATCAAAAATTGGATACAACAAAAACGGTGCAAAAGATTATGGTATTAAAGAAACAAAATAATATAGAAGACCCCTTTCAGGAGGCTAGATTGATTTATGAAGAAAATGAACGAAAAGTGAAGACTAGAAAGCAGTAAATATTGCTCGAGCCAAAATAATTATAAAAAGAAAGAGGAAGGATTGTGAAAAATGCAGAATGTATGGCTCTACGCAGATATTTACGATATGTATTATGCTAGGTTGGAAAGTTATGCTGTAGTAACATTTTAATAATATAGTAAATGTAGTTTTGTAATTGAAATTAAGCTTCAGTAGTTAAAATAGAAAATATGTGTGTGTGGTATTCGTTTTGCTCAAGAGAAGAAGAAGATAATCAAGGAATTCTTCACACAGAGATAACAATTACAAAAACCCCTAAATCTTCCAGAGGAGAGGAATTTATGGCTCTCCTTATCAACAAAAAACCGAACTTCTCCAAACTCGACTTAGACTTCAAGGCGCTTGGGATTAACAAGAATTCCTCAACAAGTACCGGACAAACTTCTTGTTTTAAATAAATATATGCATATTCATGAAGTGATTTGTGTATGCAACAGGTTACCCCTCTTAAGGAGGGAATTCTTTTTATCGGGGTCCTTCTCCTGGCTCACTTTTGTCCAGAGAGAGGTACCCAGCCCGGGCTGTAACTTTTTGCTGTTATTGTCTCTTTAATTGTCCTAACTCTAATTGTTTAATCTTTATTACGATACTTGTATTATTTTTTTCCATTTTATTTTTAGTAAACTTTTATAAATTTTTAAAACGAGTGATTGGCGTTTATAACAATAAAGAAATAAAGGGCCTGCGAGGAGAAAAAAAAAAGAGCTAAAACTCAGACAAAACAAGAGTGAAGGATTAAGAAATGCAGGAAAATGCAGTTAGTACAGCAGACGAGGAACTGCTGCCTCCAGGGAGAATTTTATGGAGCCTGGCAGGGAAAAGCAGCTCAGGGGCCAAGGCAGAAAACACGAGGAGAACAGGAGGAGAGTTCAGAGCCTCTCATCTCTTTCCATGGCAGAAATATAAATACACCTGAAGTTTGTTTGCAGGTTTGAATCAGAGAGTAATAAAGAAGTTTTATTAAAGCCTTACAGTAATTCCCAGTTCTTACAACAAACAAACCAACCACCCACACACAAAATAAATCTCCCAGTGCAGGGGGGAAAAGCAGATTTTTTTTTTTTTTTTAAGAGAGGAGAAAGTCTGCTAGACATGGCCACAGGAAAACCATTATTGAATCTCCCTCGGCTCAACCTCACGTTCAGGAGAACATTCCTGGACAGTGAGTAGGAAAATTAATCTGTCTGTTCTGAAGATTATTCACACACACACACAATGAAAACCGATTTAAGCTGCAGCACAAGCTCAGAGCTGCCCCCTGATGTGGAGGAGTGACAGTGCAACAGCCCTGCTGCAAGGAGATGATCAACAAAACATCGAAATTCACCTAAAAACCCGAGGGGCTTGTAGGAATTCAGCAGTATCCAAGGAATTCAGCAGTATCCAAGGCAGCTGCTGCCAGGATCACTGTGCAAAGTCCCATGGAACAAACAGCAAGGTAATTTGTGAAGGAACCTGAGTGCAGGTCGTTAATTAATTAATTAATGCTTCCTAGTGCTCTGGGTAATATTTTTGAAGCAGTTCAGAACAAAACGGTTTGGGGGTGGAAAGGCTCTTTAAAAATTCCTCCAATTCCATGGGCAGGGAATGGAATATTTAATGGAATATTTACATGTCTAAATCCATTCCCTCTTTTTTTAATTTCAGTTTTGCAGCTTGCTTGGTTCAGCTGGGGAACTTCAGCCCTTTGCTGGGAGAGATGAACATAATTCCAGGGTTTCTCTACACCTGGAATGCCAGGATATCTCTATCCCAGGCTGCTCCAAGCCTGGCCTTGGACATTCCAGGGATCCAGGGACAGCCACAGGAGTTTAAGGGACTCATCAACACCACTGGAATGTAAAAAATCACCCGTAGGAATGAAACCACTCAGATTCACTGGAAAAGCTCGTGTGTAGAGGTTTAAACCTGGATTCACTGGAAAACCTCTTTAAACCCGAGTTTAAACTGAGCCAAGCTCTGTAACTGCTCCTTCTCCCCGAGGCAGACACGGAGCAGTTCCAAAGTCTGGAGACCTTGCTGGGTGTGTGGGAGGGAAATCAGTTTAATTGCACCTTGATGCAATCAGCTTCTGTGGTCTCTCTGATGCTGGGATCAGCACATCCGGGGCTCTCCCAAACCACCCAGACAACTTTTGCTCAAGAGCTTTTAAGTGAGGACCCAGGTGAGGAGCACTCCCAGCCCACCCACATGTTCAGAGCCTGGAGCATCCTGGACACCTTCACCCGCTTCCTTTTTTTTTTTGGTTTTTTTTTTTTTTTCCCCACCCCAGGGGACCTTGGAGTTGCAAAGGTTCAGGAAAGGGCCATGGCAGCAGGCAGTGTGGGTATTTAAGGATATTTAAGGATATTAAAACCAGGTTGGACAGGGCTTGGAGCAAGCTGGGCTTGTGGAGGTGTCCCTGCCCATGGTAAGCGAGGAATGAGATGAGCTTTAAGGTCCTTAAAATCCTTTGGGGTTTTCCAACCCAAATCTTTCTGTCGTTCCATAAATATTAATTCAGTGCAGGAAATGGAAAAAAAAATCACCTTGAAATATTAAGGAATTACTTCCTTTCAGCCTTGCTGCGTTTGACTGGGCAAAATGAAATCAATCCCAATTATTTGAAATATTAAATATTTCACCCAAAGCAGGAGTGAAATTCCAACGCTGTGGTTGGAACGGAAAGGAGAAGCTCTGATTCCCAATCCAGTGGTGACACCTAGAGGGAGAGGAAGGATTTCACCTAGAGGGAGAGGACGGGAATGAAAAAGGAATTTTTTTGTAAAGCTCTGCCTGAGCCAGAAGTGGCTCTGGAGTCCTTTGGTTCATCCTCTGGAAGGAGAAAGTGCTCCAGGAAAAACCAGAGGGAAAAGGGAGAAGGCTGAGGCTCTTCCCAAGGCTCCTGGGAGGTCTCTGCCTGTTGGAATCAGGGGGATGCGAACCTTGGAGCCTCTGGAATAACGCCCAGCAAAGGGAACCCTGTTTAACCCCTTCCTACTAAACCTCCCCTCCAGCCCCCAACCTCAAGGAGGGATCCCCACGAGGCTTTTTTGGGGTTTTTAAGCTCTTCTTTTCCTCTGTGAAGGAACTGTTGCACCTCAGAGACATCAGAGATGGCAGGAATCCAGCCTGGTGCTGTTTATCCTTGGAAATGCCTGCTCAAACCTGCAGGAAAACTCGGCCTGGAGTTGTTCCTCCACCTCCACACGAGGTGGGGGCCCACCTGGATTTGCAATTCCAAAGAGATTTTTGGTTACGTGCCTTTTTTTTTTGTTGTTTAGTCTGGGTTTTCTTTGGCTTCACCAAAATAAAGGGGAGCAGAGAACCACCCAAATGGGAGCTTGTAGGACAGGTAAATGTGTTTTATAAAATGTGTTTTATATTTTCACAGCATAAACCCTTTTTTTTTTTTTTAAGCTCCTTGACTAGCACAGGGTGCTGCTGAAGGAGAAAAAAAAATCCCCTTGTTCATCTGGGATCTATCCAAATATTTGAGAGTCAGGGCTGAAATAACTGGAGTTTTCCCCTCACTCTTAAAATTACTGGGAGAGCCTAACCTCGCTTGAATTTCTGGGCACACTTCAAAGGAACCCAAAATAAAATTGCTGTGATCAAGCCTTGCCTTCCTGTCGGGTCCCAGCTGCAGATGAAGGTTTGGGCAGATCATTAATAATAATTCCTAATTAATTCCAGTTAGGGCAGCACCTTTAACGAGGTGTTTCCCTCCTCAGCAGGATGTGGGAAGTGTGGGACCACCACAATCCAAGAGATATCCTGGCATTCCAGGTGTGGAGAAACCCTGGAATTATGTTCATCTCTCCCAGCAAAGGGCTGAAGTTCCCCAGCTGAACCAAGCAAGCTGCAAAACTGAAATTAAAAAAAGAGGGAATGGATTTAGACATGTAAATATTCCATTAAACTGCAGCTGCTTTCCTGGAAATTTATATAAAAATAAGGGACTAGAAAAGCTTCAACTTAATGCACTTTTAATACCTGACCATTCCTTCCCAGTCCTGTTATCCCAGACATTTCTGGGAATAATTCCTATTTCCATATATTATTGCTTTATCTCTGCTTTCCTTTCTTGGGCATTTGGAAAATTTCCTTTAATTTTTGTGGTTTGATGCTCCCCAGATCTCAAATTTCCTGCTGTTCCCTCAGGTGAGAGCAGAGAGGCAGAAATGAAAGTGCAAAATACTGACAGGAAAAGAAAAGGAAGAAAAAAGGAAAAAAAAAAAAAAACCCAAGAAAATGCAAAAAGTGATGGAAGTCAAACAGGGCTGAAGTTTTCCCGGTATCCAGAGGGGAAATTCTTGTAAATCAGCCAAAATGGGAACATCCCATGGCAGTCAAATTGCCTGGCACTTGAAGTCAACCCATTGTACGAAGCAGTTTAGGGGAAAATCATGGAATATTCTGATAAAATCAGGGAATTTTGCCATCGGTTCCACTGAATTTGCTTTTATACCTTAGTTCTGTTTTAAAAGATTATTTTTTGTGAAAACCCCACCAAGAAAAGAAATGCAAATCAGCAAAGGAAACAGTGACAGCCAGCTCTGAGTACAAAAAAATGTCTGTAAAATTGGGTGGTTCCAGATTTATAATTTTAAGATTTCAATTCTATTTTTTTTTACCAAGATTCCTCCCTCATTCCTGAACTTCCAGGCCCAAATTTATTCCCACAAACAGCACCATCCACTAGAAGTGCCAAGCGATCCCATTTCCATCATGATCATCTCACACAATACAGAAATAAATATATATTTGAAATTATTACCCCCAGATCTCCAGCAAAGATGAGCCCTTACTGAGGAATTCATTTCTAGGATAAAGCCAGGCAAAGACTGAGGAAATCAGGCTTTTCAGGCAATAACAATTTCCCTACAGCTTACCCTGAGTATTTAAAAAAGTATTTTGGTGAAACAAACCCTCTGATATTGAAAAGCATAATTGAAGAACAACATCACCCTCTTGAAGACACAAGATCAAGAGGAATTCTGCATTTCTCTTGTGCTGGCATTAAAGAAATTGCTCCTGGGGGGTGGAGGAGAAGGGTGGCAGATTTATTATTTCAAAGGAGCGGCAGGGAATTTTAGAGTTGGGCATTCACTTTGGATTTCTGGGAAAAGGTCATTTGCTCCCATCCTGTTCCCAAAAATTAAATCCAGAGGAAGAAGGAACATTTTGGAGTCCTACAGGTCGGGCTTTACTTGGCAGAACTTTGGGGAAACAAAATTAAAACCTAATGAAATGAAGGAAAAACTCCTAATCCAAGGCCAGGTGAAATCCTTGTGGTGATGTGGGATGAGAACTGAGCATTCCTGCCCTGGCCAGAGCAGCATTTTAGGGATTTCACTTGATATCCCTGGGTTTTTCCCTGGAAAAGCAGCAGGGCCCATTCCATAAAGCTCCTGTGCACACATTCCATAGGAACAGGAATAATGGGAGTATTTTGAGGACACAGCTTGACCCCCCAGCAGAAGCTGAAGTTGTCCCCCAAGTTTTCCTCTGGTGGGGCAGCAGCACAATCCTGTCCTTTTCCCACCATCCTGACCAAAGTGCACAATTCCTCCTCCTCCTCCTCTCTTCCCACCTTTATTTTTCCCCAGTTTCCCTTCACAGAGTCACCAATTCCACTGTGAAAAATGACCAGGTAATACTGGCTTTTATGCATTAGCCTGTGCATGCTGTTAGTGATTATAAGCATTTAGAAATAGGATTTAGTATTTAGAAATCTTTTTCGCTGCAATATACTATGATATAATATAATATATAGTGTGTAATATATAGTATATAATATTATATTATACATTATATATTATACAATATAACATAATATAATGTAATATAATGTAATGTAATATGTGATATATATGATTGATATAATATGATATAATATGATATGATATAATATAATATATAATATATTATATATTATATATAATATATAGAATATATGATATTATATATAATATACGTAATATAACATAATTAATATAATATAATATAATATAATATAATATAATATAATATAATATAATAATATAATATAGTATAATATAATATAATTATAATATAATATAATTAATATATCAGTTTAGGTGTGCACTGCGTTGATCACAGAAACAGTAGTGCAATTAATACAATATCTATGTATCACTTATAGAAATAATAGTCTGATGGATATATTGTGATATAGACCTTAGCAAAACATAAAAAAAAAGGGTTTTTATGTGACTAAAAGCAGTGTAAGGCCATCCACTGACCAACCTGTCCAAGTAATAACAGTGACACAAACCAGAGCAATTAGAGGATGCCATGTCAAAATTAAGGAGGACCCACTCAATCAAATCCTTATTTAGGGCGTGAACCAGCAGGATGGGGACACAAGAAATAAAATATATTGACCTGACACCCAGGATGTCACGCAGATAAACAGGGGTGTGAAGAAGCCAAACAAAGGAGCTCCCAAAACATCAGAAAGTTCGCAAGAATGTTTGAATAATGCATGAGACTCATGAATATGCGTGTACCTCAGGGAGGTAACCCTGTAAAATAAATCTGTATACACCGGGTGTTTGGCTGCTGGCCAGGAGCAGCCAGCGCTGGAAATATTGTCCTTTTTTTATCCTTACTGTCCTTTTTTCATCATTATTACTGTTATTATTATTATTACACTTTTAAAAACTCTTAAGCAGTGAATTCTGGTTTTTACATATCCCAGTGATTTAACATATAAAGATAAAACTGTCTGTATAGACCAGTGTGTTCTTTGGCTTTTGGTCAGGAGCACCCAGTGCTGGAAATACTGTCCTTTTTTAATTGTTATTGTCCTTTTAAAATCATTATTATATTTCTTTATCCTTATTGTCCTTTCTTATCATTATTACTATTATTGTTATTACACTTTTAAAAACTCTTAAGCAGCGAATTCTGGTTTTTACATATCCCAGTGATTTAACATATAAAGATAAAACTGTCTGTATAGACCAGTGTGTTCTTTGGCTTTTGGCCAGGAGCACCCAGTGCTGGAAATATTGTCCTTTTTTAATCATTATTGTCTTTTTAAAATCATTATTATATTTCTTTATCCTTATTGTCCTTTCTTATCATTATTACTATTATTATTATTAAACTTTTAAAAACTCTTAAGCAGTGAATTCTGTTTTTTACATATCCCAGTGATTTAACATATAAAGATAAAATTGTCTGTATAGACCAGTGTGGACCAGGAGCACCCAGTGCTGGAAATATTGTCCTTTTTTAATCGTTATTGTCCTTTTAAAATCATTATTATATTTCTTTATCCTTATTGTCCTTTCTTATCATTATTACTATTATTATTATTAAACTTTTAAAAACTCTTAAGCAGCGAATTCTGGTTTTTACATATCCCAGTGATGTAACATATAAAGATAAAACTGTCTGTATAGACCAGTGTGTTCTTTGGCTTTTGGTCAGGAGCACCCAGTGCTGGAAATATTGTCCTTTTTTAATCATTATTGTCTTTTTTAAATCATTATTATATTTCTTTATCCTTATTGTCCTTTCTTATCATTATTACTATTATTATTATTACACTTTTAAAAACTCTAAGCAGCGAATTCTGGTTTTTACATATCCCAGTGATGTAACATATAAAGATAAAATTGTCTGTATAGACCAGTGTGTTTTTTGGCTTTTGGCCAGGAGCACCCAGTGCTGGAAATACTGTCCTTTTTTAATCGTTATTGTCTTTTTAAAATAATTATTATATTTCTTTATCCTTATTGTCCTTTCTTATCATTATTACTATTATTATTATTACACTTTTAAAAACTCTAAGCAGCGAATTCTGGTTTTTATATATCCCAGTGATGTAACATATAAAGATAAAATTGTTTCTATACACCCCCCCAGCACGTGTTCACCCCAGTGCTGGAAATACTGTCCTTTTTTTATCCTATTATTATTAAACTTTTACCACTTCTAAGCAGGGAATTCTGCATTTTCAGAAGCAATGCTTTGTCCCTTGGAGGAGAACACCAGGCTCCAGGAGTTTGAAGAGGTGCTCAGTAAAATGAGGCTTTCATTCCACCTCAGAAGGATTTCAAATATTATATGACATTTAAACATAATGTATTTTCAAATAAATATAAAACATTTAAAGCTGATATTATTAAAATATTGTTTTTAAATCTAATTATTTTAATGTACTACCTCAGATTTATTATTTTAAATCTAATATTATTAAAATATTACTCCAAGGCTTTTGTGCATCCAGGGGAGCAGAGATCCTGCTGATTTGAGGTGCTGTCCCCACATTCCCAGAGGGTTAAAACTCAATTTTTACAATTCCTTTTTATCCAGTAGGGAACGAGTGCAGGGCTGTTGTTTCTGGAGTTGAGGAGAGGATTAAATAAACAAAACCAGGTTTTTGGCAGGGACAGATGGAGCCTTTCCTACAGCTAAACTCAGCTCAGTGCTTGGTTTAGCCAGGCCTGTCTCTCTGGTTTATTCCTGATTTCAAGTCAGGAAAACTCCTGCACGCTTCCTTGGCAAACCAAATAACAAATAATTCCCATTAACAGATATTTTCTGCACCCTCCAGCCTGCTTTGATCCCTGAATATCCCTGGATATTCTCTCACTTGAATGATAAATAGGAAAAATATTATTATATTATATTATATTATATTATATTATATTATATTAATTATATTATATTATATTATATTATATTACATTACATTATATTATATTATATTATTATATTATATTCTAATACAGTATATAAGAAAATTATATATCATTATTAATATATTAATAATAGATAATTATAATCTAGAATGCATAATATATAATGTATAATATATATTTTGAATATATAATATATGATGTACAAAACACATCATATATAAAACACATATAACTATATCATGATGCAATAAATAATGATAAATATGAAAATGTAAAACTGGTTCCCATCATTTGGGATCAGCCAGTTCTCCTGGATGATGAGGATCAGGGGCTTTTCCTTGTAAAAGCACGAGGCCCAGGCCATAAACCTCTTGTGCAGGTGGGAATTTCTGTATGAGACTTTTTATCTCTTTCCACAGCACATTCCCAGAGATTTGAGATCAGAAGCAGCAGCTGGCAGACTCAGGGAATGTGGGAATGCGTTTAGGCTGGGAGAGCACGAGGAAAACGTTTTGTAGGCTCTGTTTTGGGAACATCTCGGAGCTCCATTCCTGTCTGAGCAGGAAAGGAGTTTATTTTATATCATTTGTTCATTCAGAAATTACTAGATAATTTAACAACCTGCCTTAGACACCAGGAACTGCACTGCTACCCAGATCTGCTCCAAGTGCTTTTTTCATAAATTAACTAATTTTTTTATTAAGAATTACTGAGCTCCTCACAAGGAAAAGGGGGAAGAATCTCCTCTGGGTTTTTATTTCACTGGATAAAAAAGCACTGAAGGGCTCATCCTTATCACCAAGGACGTTTTTACAGGAGAGATGCTCTCATTTTTTTGACGCCTGAAATTCAACCCCCCTTTTGAGGTTTCCCATTCTGCAAAGCACCTGCCACGAGCTTGGCCAGAAAATATTAATTAAAGCAGCACAAACAACTCCACTGGATGTTGAGGATAATGATTTGTGAGGGAAGATAATTATTTGCTAAGTGTAGCTTGACTTCTGCTTTACAAGACAATAATGAACAGTCTATCATCAGCATAAAGTAATTAAAGGCCTGGTGTTAAGATAATCAACATTTACACTGAGGGATGGCAAGTGCTGAAAGGTTTTCCTGGGTTTTAATCACTGCAGCATGGTTTAAAAATAAGAGTTTACAGGTATTTTCTTTCTCCTGTCTTTATCTCATCTTTCCTATGAGAAAATTCATTTTCCAGCATTTCCAAGCACTGAGAAACACCAAACTGCACTGGGAATAGAAGAGATTCCACAGGCCAAAAGGACATGAAATTGTCCTTCAGCTTGGTTTATGCATTCTGCCCGTGTTCCAACACATCTCACACATCCTAACAGAACACCCAGGAATTACTTCCAGAGCTGCTCACACCTTCTCTGTCCCTTGGAGGAACACACCAGGTACAAGAGTTGTCCAGGAAAATCAAGATTTCATTCACTTCGGGAAGGATTTTAGTAAACCCTGGCACTCAAAATGTAGGAAAAGAGAAAAGTGACCTTAAAACGTTTCACTGAGCATTATTCTATAGCAGAAAAAAAAACCCAAAACCATCACAATATCACAGCCAAGTCCACTCCATTTCAGGGATAATTTCTTCCCAGCCCTCTCCCAGTTGATGCAACATTGTGGAATTCTTGCCCAAGGAGCAAAGGACACAACTGGGGGTTTAAACACTTTAAAACTGTAATTTGATTTTTTTAATGAGTGATTCCACTCAGTTTTAGGGATAATTTCTTCCCAGCCCTCTCCCAGTTGCTGGAATATTGTGGAACTGTGCCAAGCCCAAGGAACAAAGGACACAAGTTGGGTCTTAACCCTTAAAAACTCTTATTAGAGTTTTTTTTTTTTAATGACTGATTCCCAAAGTATCAATAGTCTTTTCCAGTAACTTCGGGCCAAAATATGGATTCCTAATTTGGGATACTCTGGTCCCCTGGGAATTGTTTGAGGTCTCTGGAAGGACAACGGCCTTCAGTGCTGGTGGGCTCCTCGCACTCCAGACACTCCCAAGCTGCTTTTGGAAAAAAAAAAAAACAAACAAAAACCAAACTACTGGGAATTGGAGCCTTTGGACATTTTCTGCAAGCTTGGAGCTCCCAGTTATGCTCAAGTGCTGCATTTTAATCACCGCCTTCTTCAGGGGAGGAAAAGTTTCCAGTTTGGGTGAACTTTGATGTGATAATGGCAAGGAAAAGTGGGTGTTTGTACTCTTGGGGAGGCTCTCAGCAGCCCTAGAAAATCTGCTGGAACAGAGCTTTAATCACAGCCAAGATCAAGAGCAAACAAACATTGCTGGCAGAAAAGCCATAATTAAGGAGAAGAAAGGCAAGAAAAGCACCAGCATCAAAAGCACTTGGCCCTCACAGCAGTGAGGTCAGTGGCCAACAAACAACTGCCTTTAATGGGATAAATGTGGCAAGGGAATAAATCAAAGGCAATTGGATTTATGGCAGCTTGTGCAGGTGATCAGGGAAGATTTTTAAAAGCTTTTCTGAAATCTATAATTCAGGAAGGACTCTCTCTTGAGATGCCTCTTAAAGCCAATCCTGGTGATGAGCGAACAACAAATTCCTTGCAAACAAAGCTCCCCCTGTCAAAATTCCTGCATGGATGGGAAGGGTTTTGTTTCACATTAAACCTCTCAGGCTGCCACCAAAACATTCCACCTTTCTCCCTTCTTCATCCCTGCAATGCCACGGCCACAGGGAAAGGTGGAAGGGTAAAACTTGACTTTTTTAACAAAAAACTTGACTTTAACTTGACTTTTTTTAACAGGCTCAAAAGCAAAGCACCTCCCCAGTGGGGCTGAAGGCTTTAGGGACCACACCCTGGGCAGCAGCTCAAGGTTGGGAGTTTGGGAGAAAAGCCGACCCAAAACTCTGAGCTCTGCTCCTGCTCCTTTGGCAGCCTCGGGGTTGATCCCAGAAGGAGCTGCCTGGCCTGGCTCTCTCAGCCCCGAGCATCTTTCCACCTTCCACCCTCTTGTGACCTTCAGAAAAACACTTTTAATCCACAATCAGCCAATTAACTGGGATTAATCTCATTGGAGTTGGTTGTTTCCAGGTGTCAAAGAGAAAAGTTGGCTCTGGAGAGAGATCAAAATCAGCTTTCCAAGCTCCAGGCTTGCCTGGGGTTGGAGGGTTCCTTCTCCCAGCTGGAAGGAGCTGATCCAGAGCCATTCTCCAGGAAAAAGATGAAGTTCCTGGAGCAGGAGAGAGGCCTCAGCTTTGTTTCCATGGGCTCCATCAGAAAGCTTCACCTGGATTCACCTCCAGATTAGAGAAACAGGGAAATTGGGAACAAGATTAGAGAGTAAACAAACAAATCCCACAATAAATGGAGTTTTATCTGTCCCAGATTATAGGTTTTGTCAGGTTTTTTTGTTACCTCCTTGCAGCTAGAGTTGGGGTGGGGGAAAAGGTTGAGAGAAAAACACTCATCCACTTGTTGTGCTGCTAGATTCTGGGAAAACTTCTGGAAAAAGAGAGAATGTCTCCTTGGGAAAGTTATTCTTTACTTTTTCCTTCTAGAATTCCAGCTTCCTCTGCAATTACACTCACTTTTGAACCTGAGACCCGACCCAAGAGCTGCAGGTGCACTGCCAGGGGGAAAGAGAAATTACAAGATAAACAGAACATGAGAGGATGCGAAAAGCACCCTCAGCTCAAACATTCCCTGTTCATAACTGGGTGAAGTCACCGTCTCCAGCACCGTCTCCTCCCTTTTTAGACGCCACAAACAAGAGGCTGCTACAAATCCCCTGTCCCTTCCCACCTCCTTCTCTTTCGGGAGCATCAGGAATCCTCCAGCAGCACGGCAGGAGTGAAATGTGATCCTTTAAAAATACCCCACTGAAGCAGCAGATCGAGGCTGCTCAGGAATGTTGATGCCCTGAGAATTCAAGGCTAATAAAGGGAATTACCTCGCCCTCTCTTAGTTTTACATGAGAGACACTTAGAGAAGTGATATAAAACTTATAGCTGCTAGGAAGTTGAACATGCTTTTGTGAAAAAACATTTTAAAGAGGAAAGACACCCGGGAACTTTGTCTCTCTTCCAGCAGGCAGCTGCTATGCGTGAGAAAGACACGAGAAAATTTTTTTTTTTCCTTATAGAGAAATCTCCATAACATTAACAAGAAGGACTTCTCTCCCTAAGGAAACTGATTTTGGAAGTGGTAAACTGAAAAACTGACTGAAATTTTAGGTTTTGTTTCTTTACATTGTCAGTGGGAAGAAAGGCTGTGGGGGGAGGAGAAGTGTTCTAAACATTTTGTTCTGATTTTTATTACTCTTTTAGTTACTGTTAATTTTTTTCTTTATATCCTTTTAAAGTTTTAAGCCTACTTTGCCTTTCTCCTACACCTGCCTCACAACGAGTCCCTTAAAAACTCTTAAATTAATTTTTTTTTTTGATTAATGATTCCACTCAGTTTCAGGGATAATTTCTTCCCAGCCCTCTCCCAATTGCTGGAATATTGTGGAATTGTTGTGCCAAGGACAGCTGAGGAGAAGCCCAAGGAACAAAGGACACAAGTGAGGTTTTAGCCCTCAAAGACTCTTATTTTTCTTTTTAATGACATATTCCACTCAGTTTCAGGGATAATTACTTCCCAGCCCTCTCCCAGTTGCTGGAATATTGTGGAATTGTTGTGCCAAGGACAGCTGAGGAGAAGCCCAAGGAACAAAGGACACAAGTGAGGTTTTAGCCCTCAAAGACTCTTATTTTTCTTTTTAATGACATATTCCACACAGTTTCAGGGATAATTTCTTCCCAGCCCCGCCAGAGCTCCAGGAGCCTCCGGATTCCCTAAATCCACGCAGGAAGCGAGTGCGCTGGGAACGAGGCAACACTGAAACCCACCGCACTCATTAGCACCCCCACCAAGAGCTCTCAAACCTAGCAAAACCTCAAATTAGCGAGCCAAAACCACGCCACCAAACGAGAGTTTCTGCCCGCTGTCGCAGCGAAAGCGCCACGCCCTCCACCGCTGCTGGGTGGATTCAGGGAATGCGAGGCTCCCGGAGGCTGCGCCCGGACTGGAGCGAACTCGGGCTGCCCAAAGGCAGGGTCAGGTTACGGGGCTGGGGACAAAAGCTCCTTCGCGGATGTGCGCACACACGCTCAGGGCTGAGGCAAAGCAGCAGCCACCGAGGTCACTTGTCCTGCATGTACTGAATGTATTTATGGTATAGCAGGGAGTGGAGGCCTTGCTGCAATCCCAGTGAGACCCTCGAACACCAAACAGATTTTGCACATTTGGCTAAAGTTTGAAATAGGACTGCTTCCAGATCTTGGTCTGTTGTTTTTAATTAAGTAAACAAACCCTCTGTCACTCTGTCCCCAACAGCTGCAAGGATTAAACAATTGAAATTCTGTTATTGGTGGTTGGGGAAGCAAACAGCTCAAATGATGCCAGCTGGGATTTGGGAGATCCCATCTGGATCCTGGGAGCAGCTCTGCCTGTCCCAGCACAAGGAACAGCAACTGGGGCAAAATGATGTCCGGGATTAATAAAGGGACTGAGAGCAGGGGGCTGAGCCTGGGAGAGGCAAAAAGGGATCCAGGGAAGGGGAAAAAAAGGATCCAGGGAAGGGAAAAAAGGGATCCAGGGAAGGGGAAAAAAAGGGATCCAGGCAAGGGGAAAAAAAGGGATCCAGGCAAGGGGAAAAAAAGGGATCCAGGCAAAGGGGAAAAAAAGGGATCCAGGCAAAGGGGAAAAAAAGGGATCCAGGCAAGGGGGAAAAAAAGGATCCAGGCAAGGGGGAAAAAAAGGATCCAGGCAAGGGGGAAAAAAAGGACCCAGGGAAGGGGAAAAAAAAGGATCCAGGCAAGGGAAAAAAAGGGATCCAGGTAAGGGGGAAAAAAGGGATCCAGGCAAGGGGGAAAAAAAGGGATCCAGGCAAGGGGGAAAAAAAGGATCCAGGCAAGGGGGAAAAAAAGGATCCAGGCAAGGGGGAAAAAAAGGGATCCAGGCAAGGGGGGAAAAAAGGGATCCAGGCAAGGGGAAAAAAAGGGATCCAGGCAAGGGGAAAAAAAGGGATCCAGGCAAGGGGAAAAAAAGGGATCCAGGCAAGGGGAAAAAAAAGGGATCCAGGCAAGGGGAAAAAAAGGGATCCAGGCAAGGGGAAAAAAAGGGATCCAGGCAAGGGGGAAAAAAAGGATTCAGGGAAAGGGAAAAAAAGGATTCAGGGAAAGGGAAAAAAGGGATCCAGGCAAAGGGAAAAAAGGGATCCAGGCAAAGGAAGATTAAAAAAAGGGATCCAGGAAAGGGGAAAAAAGGGATTCAGGGAAGGTAAAAGGGGATCCAGGGAAGGCAAAAAGGGATTTAAGTGCTGTCTAGACGATCTAAAAAGGAGAAACCAGAAGAAGACCCCTCCACATGCACAAGCTGCATGCAGCATGGAAAATTTCCAGTAAATCCAAGGAAAATTGTGCCCCAGTGAGTGGGACCGAGCTGTGAGAGGTAAGAAAATCCCTGTCCTTGGAGGTTTTTAGAGCTCACCCAGCCAGTGCCAAGCTGACCTAAATTTGACGCTGGGCAGGAGATCTTTCATTATTTTAAACAAGCCTCAAGCAGCAGCATCCTGAGCTGCTGTGCATCACCAGGCCACAGAGGTGCTGAGCTGGCATCACCTCGGGTGTCCAGATGTAGCTGCATCCGTTCCTTTCTAGTTTTATCCCAATTCCTTTGGCCTCTCCCCCACAAATAAGCCTCACCCAGGGAATGCTCGACCATCCCAAACCACCACAGCCTTCAATTAGGCTCTGCTGTTCGAAGTGTGCTAATTAGGGAGCTCCGGGTTGGTCTTCCAAGAGCACGTTTCTATGAAAACATTTCTT